>NC_053391.1:449719935-450076674 GCF_905171765.1 Bufo bufo
AGTGTGGCCGTGAAAACTACCCAAGGGAGCGATTTAAAGTGGATTGTATGCTAAGTGTGTCATGGCCATGTTATCTCATTATGAAGTATTGCACAGGGATAGATCTTCTTCAATTAAAGAATCACCAACTGTTGATCTGAGATTCCTCTCAACTGTATAACTAGGTGGCTTGCCCGAAGCATTTGTAATAAATTTTTAGACCTATGTGGAAATCAGAAGCCACCGCTAACAAGTTTTCCAAGTGTTGAGTCATCGCAGCAACCTAATTTTACTTTCTGCATTCTCTGTATCGTCTGTGTACAAATAAAGAAAATAAGGACATCGGCTGAGATTTAGGCCCCTTTCACACGGGCGAGAATTCCGCGCGGGTGCAATGCGTGAGGTGAACGCATTGCACCCGCACTGAATCCGGACCCATTCACTTTAATTGGGCTGTGCACATGAGCGGTGATTTTCATGCATCATTTGTGCGTTGCGTGAAAATCGCAGCAAGCTCTATATTGTGCGTTTTTCACGCAACACAGGCCCCATAGAAGTGAATGGGGCTGCGTGAAAATCGCAAGCATCTGCGAGCAAGTGCGGATGCGGTGCGATTTTCACTCTTGGTTGCTAGGTGTCGATCGGGATGGGGACCCAATCTTTATTATTTTCCCTTATAACATGGTTATAAGGGAAAACTATAGCATTCTTAATACAGAATGCTAAGTAAATTAGGGATGGAGGGGTTAAAAAATAAATAAATATTAAACTCACCTCATTCACTTGGACCTGGGAGAAAAGGACCTTTGGTGACGTCACTGCGCTCATCACATGGTCCATCACCAAAGGTCCTTTTCTCCCAGGTCCTCTAAGAAGAAGAAAGACAAGCCGGCCTGCGCGAACAAGTGGATGAGGTGAGTTTAATAATTTTTTTTTTTTTTAACCCCTCCATCCCTAATTTACTTAGCATTCTGTATTAAGAATTGCTATTATTTTCCCTTATAACCATGTTATAAGGGAAAATAATAAAATCTACACAACACCGATCCCAAACCCAAATCTTCTGTGAAGAAGTCCGGGTTCGGGTCTGGGTACCAAACATGCCGATTTTTCTCACGCACGTGCAAAACGCACTAAACGCATAACGCATTAAAACGCTTTGCACTCGCACATTTACCCGCGACGCACCCGCATCCTATACGGCCCTCAAACGCGACGCCCGTGTGAAAGAGGCCTTACTGATGCCTCTGGTTCTAATTGTTAACTTGACTGTTGCTATGTTATTTATGACCGTTTGTACATGAAACCCAGAATTGTAAAGTGCTGCGGAATATGTTGACGCTATATAATAAAGATTATTATTATTATTATTACTACATGTACGGCGGCAATGCTGTTGAGGTTAAAATCTGCACCACAGGTCAATTTACGCTGCCTTTTCTGCAGCATGTGGATGAGACTTTCTTAAATACTGCAGGTCTGCCGCACATAAATTAGTGGCGGCAAATCCACAGCGTATATGTTCTTTGTAGATATATTCTCAGATGGGGCCTGCAGAAATTTCTGTATCTGTCCAAATGATCTGAATGGGATTTACAGAAATCCATGCACAAGTTGTAGAAACCTCATTTGTAAGGAACAGATTTTTCAGTTTCAGACATTTCTGCACAAAATGTGCGACATGTGAATATCCCCTAAAACATAGTGGGGCAGATTTACTATTCCTATAGACAGGGTAAGCTTAGACCGGCTATCTAGACCTGCACCACCTTTATCACAGGGACAGGCTCGACGATATATCTGGAGCACAGATAGACGCTTTACTCTGACTATACCAACTATTGCCTTACTTACTTTGAGATAGAATTTTACGCCAGAATTCTGGCACATTTTTGGAGCAAAACAGCTTATCTTAGACCACGCTCCTATCCCGCAAAGTCAGAAAAAAGGGTAGAAACCCTAGTCATGCCAAGTGGAGTCACTTTTTAGATAAGACAATAAAGGCGTGTCTGGGTTTAGTTTGGGTTAAAAGTTAAACCCTTGTGCTTTAAGTGAAGACAAAACTTTCAGCTCACTCCAAGGATCCTTTGTCAAGCTTGACAAAGGATCCATGGAGTGAGCTGAAACGTGGCTATCACATGGGTTAATAAATCACCCACTGCTTGACACGGATACCAGTGTGCTGCCTTGCTTTCTTTTTTTTGTATATCTAGCAAGACCTTGGTCCTTGGTCTTTTTTAAGGTATTGCACCGCCTATTTGTTTGTGTGCTACTCTTCAACTCTTTTTTCGTTCTGCCCAACAGGGTTAGAAAATGATTCTAGTTCATTCTGCCAGGGTCAGAGTAATTCTGAAGTGTTAAAGGGGTATATCTCCAATTTCACCCAGGCAGCCTCCCTGACTTGAGCATCGGAGCAGTTCATGCTCCGATGCTCTCCTTTGCCCTGCAAAACGTCCGGTGACGTCACAGAACACACTGCTGGGTGGAAGCCTCCGCCCTGTAGTGTGTTATTGTAAATAAAAGAGCCCGTGCCCTGCGCTATCCAGCACAGGGCAAGGGATAGCATAGGAGCATGAAATGCTCCGATGCTTTTGTCAGGGGGGCTGCCTGGGTGAAATTATGGGTATGTCCGGGTTCACCTTTGAACCCAGACAACCCCTTTAAGTGTATTACACTTAAATTGTATTACACTTTGTTTGCCTGATACAATGCTACTGCATTATGGGTGGTGCACTGCATTGTGGGAGTGCAAAGCATCCTGGGAAGGAGAAGTCTCCAGTCTCCAGGACACATCAGCAGAGCTGTCCTATGCATGTCTCCTTCTCAAACTCCACCATCCTTGTAAAAGCATATCTGGTGAGAGATCTACCTTTGTTTCAGGGATATTGTGTTATGCAGAGCTGTTCAGCTAGTTGTAATTGTTACTCAGGGAGTTGTTATTACTGTTAGCTAGCCATGCAATCTTATGTACAGGCAGCCATTTTACCATGTGCTTCAGTGTTAATGTAATGGTATAGTACATGCTACGCTATGCTTAATACTTATACATGTTATTTGTATTTTTGTAGTTTTACAAAACAATCCTGTTTTACCAATCAATCACACTTGTACAATCTCTCACACACACACATCGCGCAGAGAGTACAACCTGTTGACCAATAAACAAGTTGGACTACAAAGAACAGTCCTCTTATTTGGAAGACAGGAATGGTTTATGCTGAATGTCAGACTGCACATTGTGTGAACATGTATGAAGACAGAACATTTACATATACCCTGTTTCCCCGAAAATAAGACAGTGTCTTATATTAATTTTTGCTCCCAAAGATACGCTAGGTCTTATTTTCAGGGATGTCTAATTTTTCCATGTCACAGGGGGATCAGAGGGGGGAATCAAAATGACACAGGAGAATCTGATGGGAAATTACCATTTTAGTACCCCTTTCTTATCCTCCTGTGTAATTTTGATTCCCCCCTCTGATCCCCCTGTGTCATTTTAAGTGACCCCCCCTGTGCCAGCAGACAGTGGATTATTTAGTCTCTCCCCCTCCCACCTTCACCAGACATCCCCCAACCACTTTATCAGACATTCCCCCCCCCCTACCTCAGTCACCCCTGTGTGTCCGTGCCGGCCAGATTCCACACAATGTGCCTGACCCCTGCCCTGCGCAACTCACTCACTGTCTAAATGTGAGTCAGCCAGACTCCTTCAGGGCAGAGCGAGCAGCAGGCGGCAGCTTGTCCTGGCGGCGGCGCGGGCTCTCTGATTTAAAGAGACCTCGCACCGCCTGAACAGCTCTGGCTGCGCTGCGGCCAATCAGTGAGCTGCGCGGCGGCGCCCGCCGCTACGATCCAGAGGAGTCAGACGCCTTACAGTAACTTCTGGGACCTTATATTCCAGGGGGCCTTATTATCGGGGAGGTCTTATTTTCGGGGGGATGCCTTATATTACAGCAAGAGGCAAAACTGGAAGTAGGTCTTATTTTCGGGGGATGTCTTATTTTCGGGGAAACACGGTGTGTGTATATATGTGGAATTATATACATAACAAACAAGTGTGAAACAACTGAAAATATGTCATATTCTAGGTTCTTCAAAGTAGCCACCTTTTGCTTTGATTACTGCTTTGCACACTCTTGGCATTCTCTTGATGAGCTTCAAGAGGTAGTCCCCTGAAATGGTCTTCCAACAGTCTTGAAGGAGTTCCCAGAGATGCTTAGCACTTGTTGGCCCTTTTGCCTTCACTCTGCGGTCCAGCTCACTCCAAACCATCTCGATTGGGTTCAGGTCCGGTGACTGTGGAGGCCAGGTCATCTGGCGCAGCACCCCATCACTCTCCTTCATGGTCAAATAGCCCTTACTTTCAAAGTTTTCCCAATTTTTCGGCTGACTGACTGACCTTCATTTCTTAAAGTAATGATGGCCACTCGTTTTTCTTTACTTGGCTTATTTTTTCTTGCCATAATACAAATTCTAACAGTCTATTCAGTAGGACTATCAGCTGTGTATACACCTGACTTCTCCTCAACGCAACTGATGGTCCCAACCCCATTTATAAGGCAAGAAATCCCACTTATTAAACCTGACAGGGCACACCTGTGAAGTGAAAACCATTTCAGGGGACTACCACTTGAAGCTCATCAAGAGAATGCCAAAAGTGTGCAAAGCAGTAATCAAAGCAAAAGGTGGCTACTTTGAAGAACCTAGAATATGACATATTTTCAGTTGTTTCACACTTGTTTGTTATGTATATAATTCCACATGTGTTAATTCATAGTTTTGATGCCTTCAGTGTGAATCTACAATTTTCATAGTCATGAAAATAAAGAAAACTCTTTGAATGAGAAGGTGTGTCCAAACTTTTGGTCTGTACTGTGTGTGTATATATATATATATATATATATATATATATATATATATATATATATACTTTTTTTTTGCATTGGTTGCTAGGCATGACTAGTAGAGTTGATTTTGTCTCTGTCAGTAAGTCCTACAAGCATAATTGCATTGACCGCAAGAGACATTTTTGTGACTCTTCCCTCTATTGTTTGGAGGAGCTGTGCACTCAGTATTGTTAGATCTCGTAGAACTGATCACAAAGCTTGACACAACCCATACAAAATGGATAACATTTGACAAATCTGATATTTTGTTACATTGTTTTGTTGGTATTTTGTTATGTTGTATCATTTCTGTATCACAACTTTTTTTTTTACTTGCCAATTTTTCAGTTCACTGACAGTTGAGAATCCAAGGATCAAGTCACTTGTCTGAGGCCTAAAAAATAGTGAGGTGCCCTCCTCATGCCGAAATGACAACAAGGCAACGCAGTCCTCGCCATGCGGCCAGGCCTCATTCTACCATCGATGTCTCCTCTGAAATGTTAGGGCTGTCACTGGCAGGTAAGTGGTTAATGTGGACAGAATTTAACACATGATATAATCATCTTGGCTTCTAGTCAATGTGAATAATTGCTTTATTTTTCTGCAATTCAACCTGTATTTCTGTGTTTCCGTAATGATTTGTCAAGGTACAGAATGACTGTCCCCAGTAGTGATTACAGACCCAATAACTACTATCCAAGATCCATCTGTGCTCATGAAATAATCTGTCCTTTCGCTGAAAAACACAAAAAAATAGGTCTTTATTCTATATTTTAGTACTAGTGACCTACCCTTAGGAGCTGCTCCCTCCACTGCAGTGCCATTATTGTCTGTGTGACTTTGTCAGGTATTGCAGCTCAATCACAAATCAGCACCATGCATTTGAATACTGTACCAGACATCTCAGTAGAGGCCTCTGTGTGAGGGACTGAAGTAAAGAGGCCATGAAGCTTTGCAGTCCTTTTGTTCTGTTTTTTTTTTTGATGAGGGTTTTAGGGTTTGGACATTGATGGCTAAGGATAAGCCATTGATGCTTAAACCTGGAAACTCCTATTAAAGGGGTTTTCCAGTGTCTAGATATTGACGACTGCCCATTCTCTGAGGGAGGTGAGCTGCAGTATGCTGGCACGGCAGCTACATGGTGGATGGAGCTTTCTGCTTCCAACTCTGTCCACTGCGTTGTTTTCTGCTGCCAAAACCAGCTTATCAGTGGGGGAATCGTACCCCCACCGATCTGATATTGATGACCTATCCAGAGGATAGATAATGTCATAATACAGAGATCTTTATCTTCCAGAGATAAAAACAGCCTTCATTAATCCAACTCATCATTTTGGGCTCCCAAGTCTATCATAGAGGTAGGGGAATGGGTGTCAGTACTAAATTTACTACAGATGCCTAATAGGTGCGTACAGGGGTAGACATAAGTATGATGTATATGTGAGTCTACATATTACATTATTTGTAGTGTTTCTGAGTACATGATATTTGGTGGATACAGTTGGATGATGGACCAAGATAAGGTTGGGGGGGTGAATGAAGAAGAGTTTGATTAGGGGATTTGATAGGCCACCCTAAAAAGATGCGTTTTTAGGCAGCACCTAAAACTGTGGATGTTGGGAATTAACCTAATTGCTTGGGGTAGGGCATTCCAGAGAACTGATGCAGCTCGAGAGAAGTCTTGGAGCTGGGAGTGAGAGGTTCAGATTATGGTGGGTGTTAGTTGTAAATTATTTGCAGAGCGTAGAGCACAGGTAGGGTGGTAGAGATGTGTGCAGAGATATAGGGGGGGGGGGGGGGGGCCGCCTTGTGGAGTGCTTTGGGGGGGTGGAAAGTGAGAAGTTTAAAGGGGTTTTCCAGCCTTCCTATCCTCAGGATAAGTCATCAATATTAAAAGCCTGGAAAACCCCTATAAATTGAATCCTGTACTGTATGGGCAAGCGATGCAAGATGAGCCGGGCTGCTGCATTCAGGAAAGTCTGGTGAGGGGAGGGCAATCAAGAGTGAGTTACGGTAACCAAGACGAGAATGGATCAGGGCAGCAATGAGGGTTTATGTTTCCATAGTAAGAAAAGGGACGGTTAAAGAGATGTTTTCGAGGTGTAGGTGGTATGCGCGGGCGAGAGATAGAATACAGGGGTGAAAGAAAGATCAGTGTCGAACATAACACCAAGACAGTGGGTATGCTGCCGAAATAAATGAAATAAGAAAGAAAGCTTGCACTTTTTCTGGCTGTTATTGAATATGAGCAGAGCCAGCTACAGAGTTCCCATCACTGCTGTAACAGCCATAGTACCGCCAGAGCAGTGACAGGCATACAACCACTATAAGGCTGCTTTCACATAAGTGTTCTTATTTCTGCTGTTCTACTTGGTTATAGGAGGACCACAACTAAAGTAATAAAAGTAATGGATCAGGCACATGACTGACACGAAAGGCGCCACAGTGAGACTCCATAGCAATAATGTAGCCTATTGGGTTCTGTTATAAGACCTGCCATTTTAGCGAATGCTGAACTATTTTGTCCTGCATTTTTTATGGAATCTACAAAATATGCTTTTCTGTTATCTATGATGTTAAAGGAGTTATGCAAGACTATAAAAAGCTCCCCCATATGCTGGGCCCCTCACACGGATTCTGCTTCCCTGGCTCCCTGCACCCTGTGCCGCTCCTGGTTCCCGCACCACCGCTGCAAGGTGCAAGGACGAGGAGCGGTGTAGGGAGCGGAGAGCCAGGTAAGTAAATTCATTGTAAGGGGCCCGGCATATGGGGGAGCTTCCTCTGCAGGGCACACAAATGTGGGCTGTTGGCTGGACACCATTGGTTAGCAGTCTAGACAACCATAACGTGTGCTTATCTGATTTATCTTAAGGCTGTATTACACAGGACGATTTTTCAGCCGATAGTCACTAACAAGCTCTCGCATAACACTCGTTAGCGATCATCTTGCTTGTTCATCGGGCAATTCAGATTTTTAAGCATGCTTAAAAATCTGCACTTGCAGGTGGCAGATCTGCTGTCTAATAGCAATCTGCTGCTGGCAAATCACTAGACAGTATGGGAACAAATGAAGGCATAGTGATCGCTCCTCCCCATGTCCCCATGATCGCATGTAAGCGCACCGGTCTCCTCCGCGATTGCCGTGAATGAACGATTCCCTCCCGAAAATTGCTTTCTCAATCATCCTGTGTAATACAGGCATTAGTAACATAGTCCTTTAGGCTCCTATTTCAGCATGAAGCCATGCTGGGCGTCTCTAATTACTAACAAGTGGAGCTTTATGGTCGCGGCGCGTACATTGATATGGCCCTGTCTAACATTCTTTACTGAAAGTGTAAGGAAAATCAACAGTGATGATGCAGAAACACAGTAGACCTCGTGTTCCTCATAGAAGAACTTTTAAAACTTGTAATGTATCTGATCACCGAGCTAAATATATTTACTTTATATTCACAGGAAATTTCCAAGATCCAGATGAACCAATTTTGGAGTTTAGCTTGGGTAAGTAGTACAATTTGCACTTCTTTATAAAACAAGGTAGATATTATAACTTCTACTTTATGAAGTCTACTTTCACACTGGCCTTTTGGCTTTCCGTTTCGGAGATCCGTTCAGGGTTCTCACAAGCGGTCCAAAACGGATCAGTTTTGCCCTAATGCATTCTGAATGGAAAAGGATCCGTTCAGAATGGATCAGTTTGCCTCCGTTCAGTCTCCATTCCTGATTGCAGCGTTTTGGTGTCCGTCTGATGAAACTGAGCCAAACGGATCCGTCCTGACACACAATGTAAGTCAATGGGGACAGATCCGTTTTTACTGACACAATATGGCACAATAGAAAACCGATCCGTCCCCCATTGACTTTCAATGGTGTTCAAGACGGATTCGTCTTGGCTATGTTAAAGATAATACAAACGGATCCGTTCTGAATGGATGCAGACGGTTGTTTTATCTGAACGGATGCGTTTGTGCAGATCCATGACGGATCCGCACCAAACGCGAGTGTGAAAGTAGCCTAACACCGCTATCTACTGGTGCAAAGGCTCAATCAAGATGTAGCTGAAATGAGTGTGTTCCTCTGTTTATATGGTGTGCCCGCTTCCTAGTAACCCTTCCTGTGAGAGGTGTAACTTGAGAAATGTGTGTCAGTGGTGATGCATAACCAGTTTTTCTCTTTCACAGCATGCAGCGAGCTTACTACTCCATCCTTTGAGCGGAAACCAAATAGTTTTGTTGCTGTTAGTGTCACAACCCCTCCTCAGGCTTTCTGGACCAAGCACGCTCAGACAGAAATCATAGAGGTGAGAATCTCTAGTCTAAAATGTCTGACTAAGGTACCTATAAACTGCCAACATACAGTGAGGCTGACTACTTTTTTCTACAATAACCAAAATAAACAAGAGAAGCAAGAGAGAAAGCTGACGCGTATGTAAATGGTTTGTACCACACTTTTTGTGCCATGCAAGAAAAGAGGGGTGTGGTCTAAGATGTGGGTGTGGCGCACCGAGAAAGTGGCATGCCTTAAAAGGGGTTGTGTCATGTAACATATTCTAAATTTTTTAAACCAGCACCTTGGCCTGAATACTTTTGTAATTGCATGTTATTTAAAATTTAGTATAGCCAGTGAGCTATTCAATAAAATGTATGTGTGTAGCATAGGGCTGCAACGATTAATCAACTTTATCGATAATATTCGATAACTGGATTCGTTGTCGACGAATCCAGTTATCGAATAATCGCCGATTCGTTGCTATGCGGGCGGGCGGTTTACTTTAAATCACTGCATCTTTATTTTACCTTACAATGAAGCTCCAGTAACAGGCAGAGCGGACAGCGGCGTAACGTCACTCCGCCTCCTTCATTCATAAAGTGGGCGGAGCAGGTGCGTCATGTGAGTGAGTGTCGTTACGCCGCCGCCTGCTCTGCCTGTTACCTGAGCTACATTGTAAGGTAATAAAGATGCGCTGACGCTGAGTAAAAGTTACTGCCGGAATAGTCTGCTGTGAGCAGCGGGGCCGGGGCTGTTATGGGAGGGGGATCTGTGGATGGCACTGCTATGGGGAGGGGAATCTGTGGATGGCACTGCTATGGGGAGGGGGATCTGTGGATGGCACTGCTATGGGGAGGGGGATCTGTGGATGGCACTGTTATGGGGAGGGGGATCTGTGCACTGTTATGGGGAGGGGGATAAGATGCTATATAGTGTCATCCACAGATCCCCCCTCCCCATAACAGTGCACAGATCCCCATAACAGTGCACAGATCCCCCTCCCCATAACAGTGCACAGATCCCCTCCCCATAACAGTGCGACCCACAGATCCCCTCCATAACAGTGCCACACACAGATCCCCTCCATAACAGTGCCACCCACAGATCCCCTCCATAACAGTGCCACCCACAGATCCCCTCCATAACAGTGCCACCCACAGATCCCCTCCATAACAGTGCCACCCACAGATCCCCTCCATAACAGTGCCACTCACAGATCCCCTCCATAACAGTGCCATCCACAGATCCCCCCCATAACAGTGCCATCCACAGATCCCCCCATAACAGCGCCATCCACAGATCCCCCCCATAACAGCGCCATCCACAGGTCCCCCCCCATAACAGCGCCATCCACAGGTCCCCCCCATAACAGCGCCATCCACAGATCCCCCTGTTTTAAGGGGGATCTGTGGATGGCACTGTTATGGGGAGGGGGATCTGTGGATGGCACTGTTATGGGGAGGGGGATCTGTGCACTGTTATGGGGAGGGGGATAAGATGCTATATAGTGTCATCCACAGATCCCCCCCTCCCCATAACAGTGCACACATCCCCATAACAGTGCACAGATCCCCATAACAGTGCACAGATCCCCCTCCCCATAACAGTGCACAGATCCCCCTCCCCATAACAGTGCGACCCACAGATCCCCTCCATAACAGTGCCACACACAGATCCCCTCCATAACAGTGCCACCCACAGATCCCCTCCATAACAGTGCCACCCACAGATCCCCTCAATAACAGTGCCATCCACAGATCCCCCCCATAACAGTGCCATCCACAGATCCCCCCATAACAGTGCCATCCACAGATCCCCCCATAACAGTGCCATCCACAGATCCCCCCCATAACAGTGCCATCCACAGATCCCCCCCATAACAGCGCCATCCACAGGTCCCCCCCATAACAGCGCCATCCACAGATCCCCCTGTTTTAATATGGCCTTTGAACATAATTTTTCAAGTAAAATCATATAAACCTCTTTTTTTGTAATTTTGGTGTTTTTTCCCGATTAATCGATAAAATTATCGACAACTAATCGATTATTCAAATAATCGTTAGCTGCAGCCCTAGTGTAGCGCCACCTGCTGTTTGTTTGTTTTCCTTATTTTTTTGTCTGTTTTACTGAGCTGGTCAAACGTGCTCAGTTATATCTTCTACTGCCACTAGCCATATGTTCAGGTATTGTCTCATGAAGTAATTAGCTGATTCCTTCAGGTCTAGCTTCTGAAACCCCCAATAATCGGCTATGATCATAGGGGCAATTTGCAACCAGCCACATGAAAGGCAGGTTGTTCATGTAATTAATGGATTGGAATTGGGTCACCATAGTGGCAGCCGCAGATAATTAGCAGCTCTTTGCTATGGCTTATAGAGGAAGGTCCCAAGCCTGGCTCTTTAACTTCTTTGTTTGTACTTTTAGCATGGCAAATATTCTCGCTTAAAGGGGTTGACCACTTTCAGACTACTGTTGATCACTGTGTATGTAAGATGACTGTATGACTTACTAATATAGCCTTTGTTGAAATTCTGCACCATTTTCTATATTTTTAAGATATGCCCCCTTGTTTACAAAGTCTTTTGTGCTGTCCACACAGAGGTCTTGTCTATAAGATGGCGGCTGATGGAGGGTCATGTGACCAGGCAAATCTCCTCCATGTGATGTCTCGTCTGTTCAGACACACTGTACCTGCCATTTGTACATGTACTGTTGGGGGTTTAGTGCAGGTGCAGTTTGTTAGAATTTAGGAGGCTGAGTGATGTGTCTGGTCACACTACTCTCCAACAGTGGACATCTTATAGACAGGACCTCTATGTGGACAACACAGAAGATTTGCCCAAGAAAGGGACATGGCTTATGAAATATAGCAAACCGTGCAGAACATCAACAAAGGCTGTATCAGTAGGTTCCATATAGGCATTTTACATACACACTAGTCAACAATAACCAGAAAATGGACATCCCTTCTAACTTTTAACCAGAGAGACTCCCTCTGTAGTGGGTCTATCAGAGCTACGCACATTACACTGACTAGTGCAGTGTTCTTCTGAGGGCATCTTTTATCTAGGCCTCTCAGAAGAACAATAGAACTGTCATACTGTCATCCCAATTCTATGTCTACTATTATAAAGAGGGTTACCTTGTTGATACCATTTTTCCCTCACAACTACAATGATCTGAACATTTTTATATATTGTCCTGACTGCTCAGAATGACAATATTTCTTATTTAATTTTCAATGGTATAGTACTTCCAAAATGAAAAATGGAAATAGCCAAAAATTCTAAATAAAAAATGTTTTCTATGACTATTCAATGAGATTTATCAAAACTGGTATAAAGGAAAACTGGTTTAGTTGCCCATAACAACCAATCAGATTGATCCTTTCATATTTCAAAGCTGCAGCAGTTCTGATAAATCTCCGTAATTGAGTTTTAAAAATACCCATTTGTAATGGAAGTGTCACTTTAACCACTTTCCAACCGCCCATTGACTATAAACTTCCTGGGCGGTCGGTTTTATCTCTGATTGGATGTTTCTGAATGTCCTTACAGAGATGGCAGCTGCACACTAATTGTGCAGCTGCTGTGCCGGGGGCCCGCTGTCAGTGACAGCAGGGCACCCCAGAGAGAAGGCAGGGACCATGCCTGGGTGTCCCTGCCTTCTAGATCGCTGCATACACAGCGTTCACCGAGTGCTGTGTATACAGATCAGGAAACGCTATGCCGCTTCCTGTCCGGGCCCGGTGGTCATGTGACCGCCGGAGACGGGGGGAGTGCAGGAGCTGTCTTCCATAGACCCCATTCAGCCCTGCACTGAGGCTGTACAGCCCTGTGGGGTGTATTTCCATTGTAACTTGTGCTGCTATGTCAGCCCCAGTTACAGGAGAAATCAATAGTTAAATGTCCCCCATAGGTCTTGTATAACTTTATGGGGGGACACAAAAGTGTAAAATAAAAATAAATAAATAATTTTACATTTTTTTTATAAATTCCCCCCAAATCTGTTATTTAAAAATGTTAAAAATAGAAGAAATATAAATAAAATAAAAATAGACATATTTGGTATCACCGCGTCCGCAACAACCAGCTCTATAATATCATATGAACTACCCCATCAGGTGAACGCCGTAGAAAAATAAATAAACATTACACCAAAACAGATTTGTTTAGTTAGCTCACCTCCCAAAAAGCAAAACAAGTCGTATGTACCTCAAAATGGTAGCAATAAAAACATCATCTCATCCCGCAAAAAATTAGCCCCCACACAAGACCATAGCCAGAAAAAGAAAAAAAATATGGCACTAAGAAAATTGCAACACAAAAACATGATTTTTTTTTTTAAATGCTCTTATTGTGCAAAATGTAAAAAAAAAAAAAAATAGACATACTTGGTATCGCCGCTTCCGTAACAATTGGCTCTACAAAAATATCACATGATCTACCCCATCAAGTGAACGGTGTAAAAAAAAAAACTAAGAAAAATTATGCCAAAACAGCTTTTTATTTTTAGTTACCTCACAAAAAACAGCAATCAATCAAAAAGTCGTTTGTACCCCAAACTAGACATATTTGGTATTGTTGCGTCTGTAATGACCGGATCTATAAAAATATCATATGATCTACCCCATCAAGTAAACAGTGTAAAAAAAAAATATTTGAAAATGACGCCAAACAGTTTTTTTTGTGTGACTTCACCTCCCAAACAAATTTGATAAAAAGCAACCAGAAATGTACCCCAAAATGGTGCCAATAAAAACTACAGCTTGTCTCGCACAAAATAAGCCCTCACGGGGCTCATTCAACAAAAAATAAAAAAAGTTATCGCTCTTAAAAACCCTGGCAGAAAATTCCATGTTAGAAAATTCAGATGCCACTCCCTTTTGAGCCCTGGCGTATCCACAAATAACAGTTTATGACCACAGTTGGGATGTTACTGTATTCAGGAGAAAGTGGATAGTAAATTGTGGGTGGATATTTTCCGGTTATCTTTTGTGAAAAAGAAAGTTTGGGCCTAAAGCACCATTTTATTGTAAAATAAAAAAATGTAATTTTTCATTTTCACACCCAAGTATTAAAAATTCTATGAAACAGCTGTTGAGTGAAGTGCTCACTGCACCCCTTAAACATTCCTTGGGTGGTGTAGTTTACAAAATGTGGTCTTTTTTTGGGGGGTTTCACTGTGGGAAAACCTCAGGGTCTCTTCAAATGCAATATGGTGCTTAAAGACCATTCCAGCAAAATCTGCCCTCCAAAAACCTTATGGCGCTCCTTGCCTTCTGTGCCCTGCTGTGTGCCCAAACAGCGTTGTGTACGACCACATATGGGGTGTTTCTGCAAAATGCAGAATCAGGGTAATAAATATTAATGTTTGTTTTGTTGTTAACCATTGATGTGTTCCAGGAAAAAATGTATTAAAATGGAAAATCGGCAAAAAAAGTAAAATTTTTAAATTTCACCTCTATTTTGCTTTAATGCCTATGGAATACCTAAAGGGTTAGCAACATTTTGAATAGTTTGAGGGGTGTCATTTCTGAAATGGGGTCATTTATGGGTTGGTTCTGTTATGTAAGCCCCACAAAGTGACTTCAGAACTGGACTGGTCCTTAAAAAAGTTTTTATTTTCTTAAAAATTTAAAAAATTGCTTCTAAAATTCTAAACCTTCTAACGTCCTAAAAGAATAAATTACATTTCCAAAATGATTCCAACATTAAGTAGACATATGGGGAATGTTATTTAATGAATATTTTATGAGACATCACTATCTGTCTTAAAAGCAGAGAGATTCAAATTTAGAAAACTGTGAATTTTTTCAAATTTTCGGTAACTTTTTGATTTTTTTTTATAAATAAAGGTAAAACATATTGACTCAAATTTACCATTAACATGAAGTACAATGTGTCACAAGCAAACAGTCTCAGAATGGTTTGGATAAGTAAAAGTGTTCCAAAATTATTACCACATAAAGTGACACATGTCAGATTTGCAAAATTAGGCCTGGGGTAAATGGCCCAGTCTGGAAGTGGTTAATCTGGTCGCAGAAGGCCAAATCTCTCATAGACAGTGGTGGATAATTATCAAAACTGGTATAAAGGAAAACTGGCTAAGGCTACTTTCACACTAGAGTTGTTTAAATCCGGCGTTCAATTCCGACACCGGAACTGCCCACCGGATCCGGAAAAACGTGTGAAAACGGATTACATTTGAATCCTGATCAGGATTTTGATCACAATGAAAAAATGCATTGGAAAAAACGGATCCGCCATTTATGGACTTTAACTTTTTTTTTAAAATTTTTCGGGTTTAACATGCAAAATCCGGATCCGGTTTGACTGAACACACGGCGCCGGATCAGGCGTTAATGCAAGTCAATGGGAAAAAGACCGGATCCGGCGTTCAGTCAAAGTGTTCAGGATTTTTGGCCGGAGGTAAAAAAACAACATGCTACGGTTTTCTGAAAAGCCTGATCAGTCAAAAAGACTGAACTGAAGACATCCTGAACGGATTAGGCCTCTTTCACACTTGCGTTGTCCGGATCCGGCGTGTACTCCACTTGCCGGAATTACACGCCGGATCCGGAAAAACGCAAGTGTACTGAAAGCATTTGAAGACGGAGCCGTCTTCAAAATGCTTTCAGTGTTACTATGGCAGCCAGGACGCTATTAAAGTCTTGGTTGCCATAGTAGGAGCGGGGAGCGGGGGAGCAGTATACTTACAGTCCGTGCGGCTCCCGGGGCGCTCCAGAATGACGTCAGAGCGCCCCATGCGCATGGATGACGTGTCCATGTGATCACGTGATCCATGCGCTTGGGGCGCCCTGACGTCACTCTGGAGCGCCCGGGGAGCCGCACGGACGGTAAGTATGCTGCTCCCCCGCTCCACTTTACCATGGCTGCCGGGACTTTAGCGTCCCGGCAGCCATGGTAACCATTCAGAAAAAGCTAAACGTCGGATCCGGTAATGCGCCGAAACGACGTTTAGCTTAAGGCCGGATCCGGATCAATGCCTTTCAATGGGCATTAATTCCGGATCCGGCCTTGCGGCAAGTCTTCAGGATTTTTGGCCGGAGCAAAAAGCGCAGCATGCTGCGGTATTTTCTCCGGCCAAAAAACGTTCCGTTCCGGAACTGAAGACATCCTGATGCATCCTGAACGGATTTCACTCCATTCAGAATGCATTAGGATAAAACTGATCAGGATTCTTCCGGCATAGAGCCCCGACGACGGAACTCTATGCCGGAAGAAAAGAACGCAGGTGTGAAAGAGCCCTTACTCTCCATTCAGAATGCATTAGGATAAAACTGATCAGTTCTTTTCCGGATTTGAGCCCCTAGGACGGAACTCGGCGCCGGAAAAGAAAAACGCTAGTGTGAAAGTACTCTTAGTTGCCCATATCAGCCAATGAGACTGATCCTTTCATTTTTCAAAGGAGCTCTGAAAAATTAAAGGTGGATTCTGATTGGCTGCTATGTATAACTAAACCAGATTTCTTTTTTATAAATCTTCCCCAAATGAATGTCATCTGCCTGAAGTCTGCTTGATATCCCACGGTGGAAGTCTTTGCTATAAAGTTTATATATAAAATTTTTATGAAGGGTTCTTTACATCACTCAAAGAGTTAAATCTTGTTATATCTCCAGACTGCCCATAAATTTCAGTGTGTGCCCTGCTTTAGGAAATTGCACTATGCTCTTTCCTAATATTCTCTTACTAGCAGGAGGAATCAGCTGCTTGATCAACTTCCTCTAGTTTTCTGCTCTCGCTGCAGATTGATGCTTTGTGTAGCTTCTCTGACGCTCGTACATGTATGTGTATATGTTTTATGACAGTCTGTAGCCTGTGCGCAATAGGGTATAAATCATAGTCTGGTTTTTATGACAGGTTCCTGGCAAACTGCACTTAATTTAAAATGTGAACAATTCATCCAGTGAGAGTTTATTAGGCTGTATCTATTTCATATTACAGTGTTTTAGCTGTTTTACCCCTAGACCAGAGACGTACCATAAGGCAATAAGAGCCTGTGTTTTACACTGACTTAGCCCAGGAAGTGTGCTGCTAGGCTCAATATTTTACCTGTATCGTGCCTATCACTGACACCAGATCTCTAGAGTACTAGAGTAATTGTATTATATGAACTGGCTGGATTACAGATGTTTGGAGTAGTAGTTCGGGAGGTCACTGGCATGTTGAGTTTGTAGTCTTAAAGGAGTTATCCAAGTAATATAAAAACTCGGGCAACCCTATTAAAACTGCCTAAAATAACAAATGAATGTATACTCGCCCGTTTTCTCCTTTTTTCTTCCTGCAATGCGCTCCGGTCCTCACCGCCATTCTATGTTTTTCTGGCTGAAACGCTGATGTTCTGTGCACACGGGTCACCACTGCAGCCAATCAGTGGCCTCAGCAGAAACATCCAGTGTGCAGCTGAGGCCAGGGATTGGCTACAGAAGTGACCTGTGCACAGAACTTCATGTCAAATTTTACAGGAGTTGCCCAGTTTTTATATAACTTAGACGACCCCTTTAAAAAATGTGTGCTAAAACAAAATGACACACTGCTAAATTGGTTTTGTCTTTTCTTCATTTAGGTAGTATATGGCTGACACTCCATTACTTCCCTAGTTTCTAGTACCAGAAGACAATGCAATAATATTTGGTTTTTGGAAGGAAGATTTTGCTGGACTGGTTTTTAGATGCCATGTCCCATTTTAAGCCCCCCTGATGCACCCTTACACTAGAAACTCCCAAAAAGTGACCCCATTTTGGAAACTAGAGGATAAGCTGACAGTTTTATTGGTACTATTTTGGGGTACATATGATTTTTTTATTGCTCTATATGACAGGGTAGATCATGTGCTATTTTTATAGAGCAGGTTGTTACGGACGCAATTATATCAAATTTGTCTACTTTGTTTGTTTCTGTTTTACATAATAAAGCATTTTTGAAAAAAAATGTATGTTTTTGTGTCTCCATTTTCTGGAAGCCATATATATTTTTAATTTTCTGCCGATCATCTTGTGCAGGGGCTCGTTTTTTGCAGGAAGAGTTGACGTTTTTATTGGTACAATTTTTGGGTACATATGATTTTTTCATCATTCATTATTACACTTTATGGGGCAAGGTGACCAAAAAATGTGTAAATTTGGCACAGTTTTTATTTATTTTTCCAGCGTTCACCTGAGGGGTTAGGTCATATGATATTTTTATGAAGCAGATCTTTATGGACGTGGCAATACCTAATATGTATACTTTTTCTTATTTATTTACATTTTACACAATAATAGCATTTTTGAAACCCAAAAAATGATGTTTTAGGGCTCTTTCACACTTGCGTTCTTTTCTTCCGGCATAGAGTTCCGCTTTTTGCTCCGGCCAAAAATCCTGAACACTTGCCGCAAGGCCGGATCCGGAATTAATGCCCATTGAAAGGCATTAATCCGGATCCGGCCTTAAGCTAAACGTCGTTTCGGCGCATTGCCGGATCCGACGTTTAGCTTTTTCTGAATAGTTACCATGGCTACCAAGACGCTAAAGTCCTGGCAGCCATGGTAAAGTGTAGTGGGGAGCGGGGGAGCAGTATACTTACCGTCCGTGCGGCTCCCCGGGCGCTCCAGAGTGACGTCAGGGCGCCCCACGCTCATGGATGACGTGTCGCATGGACACTTCATCCATGCGCATGGGGCGCTCTGACGTCATTCTGGAGCGCCCCGGGAGCCGCACGGACTGTAAGTATACTGCTCCCCCGCTCCCCACTACTACTATGGCAGCCAGGACTTTAATAGCGTCCTGGGTGCCATAGTAACACTGAACGCATTTTGAAGACGGATCCGTCTTCAAATGCTTTCAGTTCACTTGCGTTTTTCCGGATCCGGCGTGTAATTCCGGCAAATGGAGTACACGCCGGATCCGGACAACGCAAGTGTGAAAGGGCCCTAAGTGTATCCATAGTCTGAGAGCCATAGCTTTTTTATTTTTTGACCGATTGTCTTAGGTAGGGTCTCCTTTTTTGCGGGATGAAGTGACGGATTGATTAGTACTTTTTTGGGCGGCATATGACTTTTTGATCGCTTGGTGTTGCAATTTTTGTGAAGTAAGGTGACAAAAATTGCTTTTTTTGATAAAGTTTTTTTTTTACGATGTTTACCTGAGGGAGTAGGTCATGTGATATTTTTATAGAGCTGGTTGTTACGGACGCGGCGATACCTAATATACTTTTTTTTATTTATTTCACTTTAATACAATAATAGCATATTTGAAACAAAAAAAATTATGTGTTAGTGTCTCATGTTCTGAGAGCAAATTATTTTTTATTTTTTGAGCGATTTTCTTATGTAGGGGCTCATTTTTTGCAGGATGAGGTGACTGTTTTATTGGTACCATTTTGTGGGACATACGCCTTTTTGATCGCTTGGTGTTGCACTTTTTGTGATGTAAGGTGACAAAAATTGTGTTTTTCGGGCGGGGTAGCTCATGTAATATATTTAGAGAGCCAGTCATTACGGATGCAGCGATGCCTAATATGTGTGTTTTTTCTTTTCTTTTCAATTTTTTATTATGAAATCGGGGGAAAAGGGGCGTTTTTTCTTTTTTCACTTGAAACTTTATATCTTTTTTTTATTAAAAACACTTTTTTTATTTATTTTTTTAAACTTTATTTCTGACTAACTTTTGGGGGTCTGATCTGCAATGCATTACAATACATCTGTATTGTAATGCATTGCCTGTTAGTGTATTACACAGAGTAATACATTAACAGGTTGCCTAGAAGACCCAGCCTGAGGCTGGATCTCCTGTGCACCCGTAGAAGGCAGGTACTGATGCTGTACAAGGCATTGGGCAGCCTCTGCATGACATCGGGCTGCCTTCTCACCGATCGGGTCCCCGCCTCAGCAGCGCGGGGACCCGATGTGCTCCCTCACCCGCAGCAAACCCTTTCTATGTCGCGGTCAGCACTGACCGCGGCATAGGAGGGGTTAATCCGTCGGCATCAGTGTTTTCACTGATGCCGGCGCATATAGCAGGGGTCCGGCTAACGGGAACAGACGGTCCCCTGCAGCTGATTGGGCGGGCGCAGTTCCTGCACCCACCTGATCAGCGGGCCATAATATTACGGCGCTGGTCGGGAAGGGGTTAAGTAATTGAACATGTATAATGTTGCTCTACTGTATAAAAGGAACTCTCTCAGTAGATTTGTGTTTTATATATTTAAACATAATTTTTCATAGCAATGCGGGCACATATGAACATGGGACCAACACAAATGCCTTCAGCTGCCAAGCGCACATGTAACAGGCCAGACAGTTTCATAGGTACAAATCTGCTGACAGATGCCCTTTAAGCCTCATACACACAACCATATTTTCCATCCATGGGCTATCCATGTTTTTTGTGGATAGCACACTAAGGCCTCATGCACATGACCGTTGTGTTCCGTTCCGCAAAATGGGGTTCCGTTGTTTCGTGATCCGTTTCCGTGTGTCTTCCTTTATTTTTGGAGGATCACCAGACATTGAATGAAAGTAAAAAAAAGTCTAAGTCAAGTTTGCCATGCAAATGATAGGAAAAAAACGGAACCGGATGACAATCTTGTGTGCCTCCGCATTTTTTCACGGTCCCATTGACTTGAATGGGTCCGCGAACCGTTTTCCGTGAAAATAATAGGACAGGTTATATTTTTTTGACGGACTGGAACCACGGATCACGGACGCAGATGACAAACGGTGCATTAGCCGAGTTTTCAACGGACCCATTGAAAGTCAATGGGTCCGCAGAAAAACGGAACAATGGACACGGAATAAAACAACGGTCGTGTACCTTAGTCATTTCTATGGGGACATGCACATCTCAGTGTTTTTTGTACATCTGTTTTTTTTGTTCTGCAAATTATAAAATATGTCCTAATTTTGTCTGTTTTTGATGAGTAAAAAAACATAATGAACTTGTAAAGTATCCATATTTTGTGGATCTGTTGTTTGCATGATGCCTTATTGTATACATGTGGCTCAGAAGATACTATGGGTTGCTGCTTCCATTCCGTTTTTTTATTTATTTTTTCCTCTCAACCTGGATAAGAGGCACTTATGTGTAACTGTAAGAAAGCACATTATGTTCTGTCACTATAGGTCAGCTTTTTATAAAATGCCATTCACCTTTCTTGCCATTCACCATGCCACACATATGGTCTACTATCTGCTTAGAGATATACAGTTATTGTACTTTTGTGCACTAGAAAGCATGCGTGGCATCTGGTTTATTACAATGTAACAGATAATGTTGCTGGAATCAGTGTGTGTTCCTTGCCCACAGACGTGAACAATGAACCCATTCTTTGCGTTTTCTTTGTCTTACAGGGGACAAGTAACCCTATATTCCTTAGCAGCATTGCCTTCTTCCAGGACTCTCTTATAAATCAGAAGACCCAGATTAAGCTGTCTGTGTATGATGTCAAAGACAAATCTCAGGGAACTGTAAGTGTCATATATTTTCATTTCATTTTAGGAAATAAAACAAAGACAAGTGAGAAATAACTCCAACATTTTAGCGAAGATCCTGTTTATTGGCCCATAACATTTTTTATATCGGCAGGATGAGTGATCCCCTAATATATTGCTATTGGACTTTTTGTTTAGGTTGGAAGGATCTGCGTTTTGTGGACTGCAAAATACATATGGTCGTGTGAATTTACCCCTACACAGGGAGTGCTGTCAATACACTTCCCCCGTGTACAGCTGAAGTAAAAAAAATTGAGATTTAAATATATAAATTACAAATGATATATACACATAATTAGGGATGAGTGAATCGACTTCGGATGACTTCGGATGAAACATTCGAAGTCGATTTGCATAAAACTTCATTACAATACTGTACGGAGCTGCCAGACATGTGGTGGTTACTTGATTCCCTTGGGACATAAAGGACTGAACTTTCCCAATCCTTCTTTCCTCCTTGTATGCAAAAATACAGCACACCTTCATGCACATAAGATACTCGGCCTGGCTACCTTGACCTTCTTTCCTCAAGGCAACAGATACTGAGTTCCTTAAGGCCTCTTTCAGATGGGCGTTGCGGGAAAATGTGCGGGTGCGTTGCGGGAACACGCGCGATTTTTCCGCGCGAGTGCAAAACATTGTAATGCGTTTTGCACTCGCGTGAGAAAAATCGCACATGTTTGGTACTCAAACCCGAACTTCTTCACAGAAGTTCGGGCTTGGGATCGGTGTTCTGTAGATTGTATTATTTTCCCTTATAACATGGTTATAAGGGAAAATAATAGCATTCTGAATATAGAATGCATAGTAAAATAGCGCCGGAGGGGTTAAAAAAATAAATAAATAAATTTAACTCACCTTAGTCCACTTGATCGCGCAGCCCGGCATCTCCTTCTGTCTCCTTTGCTGAACAGGACCTGTGGTGAGCATTCATTACAGGAACAGGACCTGTGGTGACGTCACTCCGGTCATCACATGATCCATCACATGATCCATCACCATGGTAAAAGATCATGTGATGGATCATGTAATGACCGGAGTGACGTCACCACAGGTCCTGTTCAGCAAAGGAGACAGAAGGAAATGCCGGACTGCGCGATGAAGTGGACTAAGGTGAGTTAAATATATAAAAAAAAAATGTAACCCCTCCAGCGCTATTTTACTATGCATTCTGTATGCAGAATGCTATTATTTTCCCTTATAACGATGTTATAAGGGAAAATAATAATGATCGGGTCTCCATCCCGATCGTCTCCTAGCAACCGTGCGTGAAAATCGCACCGCATCTGCACTTGCTTGCGATTTTCACGCAACCCCATTCACTTCTATGGGGCCTGCGTTGCGTGAAAAACGCAGAATATAGAGCATGCTGCGATTTTCACACAACGCACAAGTGATGCGTGAAAATCACCGCTCATGTGAACAGCCCCATAGAAATGAATGGGTCGGTATTCAGTGCAGGTGAAATGCGTTCAACTCGCGCATCGCATCCGCGCCGAATACTCGCCCGTGTGAAAGGGGCCTAAATCTTTCTCAGTATGTTTTATCGTCCGTGGGTCTTCCTTGATTTTTGGAGGATCCACGGACATGAAAAAAAAGTCGTTTTGGCGTCCGCCTGGCCGTGCGGAGCCAAACGGATCCGTCCTGAATTACAATGCAAGTCAATGGGGACGGATCCGTTTGATGTTGACACAATATGGTGCAATTTCAAACGGATCCGTCCCCCCATTGACTTTCAATGTAAAGTCAGGAGTTAATATACCATAGGATCAGAGTTTTCTCCAATCCGATGGTATATTTTAACTTGAAGCGTCCCCATCACCATGGGAACGCCTCTATGTTAGAATATACCATCGGATTTGAGTTACATTGTAAAACTCAAATCCGACAGTATATTCTAACACAGAGGCGTTCCCATGGTGATGGGGACGCTTCAGGTTAGAATATACTAAAAGAACTGTGTACATGACTGCCCCCTGCTGCCTGGCAGGTGCTGCCAGGCAGCAGGGGGCAGACCCCCCCCCCCCTGTCGTTAACACATTGGTGGCCAGTGCGGCCGGCCCCCCCCCCCCCTCCCTCCCCTGTAGTTAACTCATTGGTGGCCAGTGGGCCCCCTCCCTCCCCTGTAGTTAACTCTTTGTTGTCCAGTGCGGCCGCCCCCCCCCCCTCCCCTGTAGTTAACTCGTTGGTGGCCAGTGGGCCCCCCTCCCTCCCCTGTAGTTAACTCTTTGTTGTCCAGTGCGGCCTGCCCCCCTCTCTCCCCTGTAGTTAACTGTTTGTTGTCCAGTGCGGCCGGCCCCCCTCCCTCCCCTGTAGTTAACTCTTTGTTGTCCTGTAGTTAACTCTTTGTTCATGGGAACGCCTCTGTGTTAGAATATACTGTCGGATCTGAGTTTTCACGAAGTGAAAACTCAGCTCTGAAAAAGCTTTTATGCAGACGGATCTTCGGATCCGTCTGTATTAAAGTAACCTACGGCCACGGATCATGGACACGGATGCCAATCTTGTGTGCATCCGTGTTCTTTCACGGACCCATTGACTTGAATGGGTCCGTGAACCGTTGTCCGTCAAAAAAATAGGACAGGTCATATTTTTTTGACGGACAGGATACACGGATCACGGTCTCGGCTGCAAAACGGTGCATTTTCCGATTTTTCCACTGACCCATTGAAAGTCAATGGGTCCGCGAAAAACAACGGAAAATGGCACAACGGCCACGGATGCACACAACGGTCGTGTGCATGAGGCCTTTATCATATACTGCACATGCAGGAAACTATTTCATGCACAGGCAGGCCCCTGAGCCTGCCTCTAGTCTCACTGCTGCTGCCTATACACATATATGTATAGAACTGTCACTACAATATGTCATGTAAAACACTTTGCCCCGACTTCTACACTGTCTGTCGCCACTGATCGCTGAGCGCTCATCTTTTCTCTGTTTGCCGCACGTCTCAGTAGCTAGTTAGTTAGTGGATGCACTGAGGCAATAGACGATCGACAGGTTGTCAGCGATCAGCACTGACAGTCAGTATAATCCATACTGTAGGGACAGTTATACATTATATGTATATAGGCAGCAGTGAGACTAGAGGCAGGCTCAGAAGCCTCCCTCTGCCTGTAACAGTGAGCCATCTTCAGCATATACATTACTGTATTTAAATAGAAGTGAACAAAATCAGTTAGTAGTTTATTACAAAAAATACTGCTAATGACTTCCCCTACACAGTAAAAGTTGAAGTGAAAGATACACTTAAGCCATCTCATAGCTGGTATACACCAATATTTTGCTACAATGAAATGGCGCACCCCTTTAATGAGAATGGAGCATTTTCTGACTGCTTTTAGCCAGTCTCCTGTTTCTAGACACTTTTTGGAACTGTCGAGTCATTCCCTGTAGGGTCTCAATAAAAGCTCTACACAGTGAGATCAACATTACTACTTCTGCTGTCATTTGTATTGATTATTGATGTGGCCAGCAATATTGCTGTGTAACATATGTATATTTCTTTCCTATATACAAGTGAAACTTGAAAAATTTGAATATCGTGCAAAGTTCATTTATTTCAGTATGCAACTTAAAATATGAAACTAACATACGAGATAGACTCATTACATGCAAAGCGAGATATTTCAAGCCTTTATTTGGTATAATTTGGATGATTATGGCTTACAGCTTATGAAACCCCAAAGTCACAATCTCAGGTACCGTTTGCTCAAGGGGTATGGATTAATTAGCTGACTAGAGTGTGACACTGAGCCTAGAAACATAGAAACATAGAATGTGTCGGCAGATAAGAACCATTTGGCCCATCTAGTCTGCCCAATATATCTGAATCCTATGAATAGTCCCTGGCCCTATCTTATATGAAGGATAGCCTTATGCCTATCCCATGCATGCTTAAACTCCTCCACTGTATTTGCAGCTGCCACTTCTGCAGGAAGGCTATTCCATGCATCCACTACTCTCTCAGTAAAGTAATACTTCCTTATATTACTTTTAAACCTTTGCCCCTCTAATTTAAAACTGTGTCCTCTTGTAGAAGTTTTTCTTCTTTTAAATATTCTTTCCTCCTTTACCGAGTTGATTCCTTTTATGTATTTAAAAGTTTCTATCATATCCCCTCTGTCTCGTCTTTCTTCCAAGCTATACATATTAAGGTCCTTTAACCTTTCCTGGTAAGTTTTATCCTGCAATCCATGTACTAGTTTAGTAGCTCTTCTCTGAACTCTCTCTAGAGTATCTATATCCTTCTGGAGATATGGCCTCCAGTACTGCGCACAATACTCCAAGTGAGGTCTCACCAGTGTTCTGTACAGCGGCATAAGCACTTCACTCTTTCTACTGCTTATACCTCTCCCTATACATCCAAGCATTCTGCTGGCATTTCGTGCTGCTCTATTACATTGTCTTCCCACCTTTAAGTCTTCTAAAATAATTACTCCTAAATCCCTTTCCTCAGATACTGAGGTCAGGACTGTGTCAAATATTCTATATTCTGCCCTTGGGTTTTTCACAAAATTCAAATTTTAAGTTGCATTACTGAAATAAATGAACTTTTGCACGATATTCAAATTTATCGAGTTTCACCTGTAGTGTATCACCTTACCAGTCCTCCACATTTCTCAGTACAACGTTTTGTTGCTGAATATAATATAGGCTACCCTGAATTTTACACAGTCCTAAAACTTCATCCAGTCAATCACCTCTAGACAACAAGTATATGATAAAATGATGCCAATAGACAATAAAATAACCTTGAACGTTAATGTGATATATGTGATATCCTTGTCTTTTCATGCAGATGTACTTGCTGGGCTCGGGAAAGTTTATAGTGGAGGATTTGCTGCAAGAGAAGACTCACAGGATACACCTGCCATTATGGTCAGTCTGATTCTAACTACTTGTGCATGTTGTACACAATGTTCACTCAGAAGGGGCTTCCAGTTGAAGTAAATGAATGAATACCTCTAGAGGGAAGCTGGCGAGAGAGGAAAATGTGGCATTTGCATCTACAGTGTGTAACGGAGACTAGTTATAGGGTATACAGGGGGCAATACTTCTACTGTACATGGACATAGCAGTCAACTATGCAATGGGATATGTGAGTATTGGTAGTAGATGTGTGCTCCTTCTAATGAAAGGATGAATATTTTTGACAGTACAGTGTATTTCTATTCCCCTTTACAGGTCTGCTGAGCAACAGCGTGTTGGTAATATTACAGTAATAGGCTGGCAAATGGAGGACAAAGTTGATCAGCAAGTGCCCGTGATCAGATCCACAGATACCGTTAATGGGAGAGTGAGTATTCCTAAGAATTCCCTGAAATCAGATTTTTGAACCAGATGATAAATGACATTGACCTTGTACAGGCTGAACCATCCATTCCTGAATTTAGGTTTTTCATATTGGGTCACTAAACTAAGTGTCATGGTTGCTCCAAGGACATTAAGGGGTTTCTTCATTGACAGCCCTTTTTTTATTTTCACAGTCTGTTAATCAAACAGTTTACAGTATACGGGTCTTCACTTCTGATTAGGACCATTGGAAACAGCAGAATGAGTGTAGTTGGGAGTTTCTGATGCTCTCTTTGTACAGGGAAGGTGCAAACTAATTCTTTTCTCCAGCCGAAAACATGAGGCTTTTCAATCTCCACAACAGTGGAAGCCCCAAAGAATGGACCCTCATCTAGCTACATACGTTATCTAAGATAACAAACTTTAAAAACTTCTGGAAAGAAAATATTGAAACTCTGCGGAAGATTTATCAAAACTGGTGTAAACGAGAACTGGCTTGGTTGCCCCTAGCAACCTATCAGATTCCACCTTTCATTTCCCAAAGGAGCTCCGAAAAATGAAAAGTGGAATCTGATTGGTTGCTATGGGCAACTGAGCCAGTTTTCTTTTAGGCCTAGTTCACACGAACGTATGGCTTTTATAGTTTTTTGCGGTCCGTTTTTCACGGATCCGTTGTTCCGTTTTTGAGTTCCGTTGTGTTTCCTTTCCGTTTTTACGTTCCGTTTTTCCGTATGCCATGTACAGTATACAGTAATTACATAAAAAAATTGGGCTGGGCATAACATTTTCAATAGATGGTTTAGCAAAAACGGAACGGATATGGAAGACATACGGATGCATTTCCGTATGTGTTCCGTTTTTTTTTTTTTTTGCAGACCCATTGACTTGAATGGAGCCACGGAACGTGATTTGTGGCCAAATATAGGACATGTTCTATCTTTAAACGGAACGGAAATACGGAAACGGAATGCTTACGGAACACAGTCCGTTTTTAATGCGGAACCATTGAAATGAATGGTTCCGTATACGGGCCGTATACGGAACACAAAAAAAGGCCCGTACACTCGCAAAAAAAAACGTTTGTGTGAACTAGGCCTTAGACTAATACATCTCCCCGATATAAGATCCAGCAAGCTAAGACCTCATGTGCCCGGCCCAATGGTAGCAATACAAAAATAAACCTTCTGCTGGGTGTCATTTGATCTAAATGTAGTTTTTAAGAGGGAATACTAGGAGGCAGCATTAGGTATGAGAAATGACGCCTGTCTGAAACTCGCATGGTTCCTGTGTTTTTGTAGTGGATTTGACTGGATTTTTTTGTATATGTAACTGAAATTTTGTCAGTTGCCAAATACCTGCAAGTAATTACACTTAAAGAGGACCTTTCACCTTGAAAACATTGTGAACTAAGTATGCTGCCATGGAGAGCGGCGCCCGGGGATCTCACTGCACTTACTATTATCCCCGGGCGCCGCTCCGTTCTCCCAGTATGTCCTCCGGTATCTTCACTCACTAAGTTGTAGTAGGTGGTGTCTATCCTTGTCCTGTGGGCGTCTCCTTCTCCTAGGCTGTAGCGCTGGCCAATCGCAGCGCACAGCTCACAGCCTGGGAGAAAAAAACCTCCCAGGCTGTGAGCTGTGCGCTGCGATTGGCCAGCGCTACAGCCTTGGAGAAGGAGACGCCCACAGAACAAGGGCAGTCTCCTCCTACTATAACCAAGTCCCTGAACATACCGGAGGGCATAGCGGGAGAACGGAGCGGCGCCCAGGGGTAATAGTAAGTGCAGTGAGATCTCTGGGCGCCGCTCTCCATGGCAGCATACTTAGTTCACAATGTTTTCAAGGTGAAAGGTCCTCTTTAAAGGAAAAGGCAGATTTTTATATTCAGAGTGAATTGCTATCAGCGTTTGAATCTTATGATCATTATTTCACTGGACTCAATGTGTTTTTATACATGAAATTGATTTGAATGGTCACTAACCTTTCAACAAACTTTACATAGCTCAATAGCACAGGTGATTATAAGAAACGTTATAATATAACTTATCGGAGAAAATGCCTCTTTTGCCCCCTCCTAAACAGACATGCTTTTGAAAGGGCCCGTTTACGTGGTCTGATGTGCAGGGGAATGATCAGGAATTATCTGTTTATTCATGTTCATTGACTACTCGTTCAGCGGTATTCACATGCAGCAATCATCCCTTCTCACTCCCACACAGAGTCACTGTTTGCTGGTATTACGTGAAAGATGCAATCACCTGATGAGCAGGCGTTTCTCGTCTGTTAGGTTTAGGCCTCATGCACACGACCGTTGTGTGCATCCGCGGCCGTTGTTCCGTTTTCCTTTTTTTTAAGCGGACCTATTGACTTTCAATGGGTCCGTGGAAAAATTGGAAAATGCACCGTTTGGCTTCCGCGTCCGTGATCCGTTTTTCCAGTCCGTGAAAAAAATAGGACCTGTCCTATTTTTTTCACGGACAACGGTTCATGGACCCATTCAAATCAATGGGTCCGGGAAAAATCATGGATGCACACAAGATAGTCATCCGCGTCCGTGATCCGTGTCCGTTATTCCTATCATTTTCAATGCAAACTTGACTTAGTTTTCTTTTTCACTTTTCATGTCCATGGATCCTCCAAAAATCAAGGAAGACACACGGAAGAAAAAACGGTCACAGATCACGGAACAACGGAAATCCGTTTTGCGGACCGCAAAAAAAAACGGTCGTGTGCATGAGGCCTTACACTGGACAGTTAGGCCTCTTTCACACTACCGTTTTTTTTTTTTCCGTTTTGCGGGCCTTTTTTTTGCGTTCCGTATACGGTCCGAATATGGAATCATTCATGGTTCCGCAAAAAACTGAATGTACTCCGTATGCATTCCATTTCCGTTTTTTCCGTTCCGTTAAAGGATAGAACATGTCCTATTATTGCCCGCAAATCATGTTCTGTAGCTCCATTCAAGTCAATGGGTCCGCAAAAAAACTGAACACATACGGAAATGCATCCGTATGTCTTCCGTATCCGTTCCGTTTTTGCGAACCATCTATTGAAAATGTTATGCCTAGCCCAATTTTTTCTATGTAATTACTGTATACTGTATATGCCATACGGAAAAACGGAACGGAAACGAAAACACAACGGAAACAAAAAAACGGAACAACGGATCCGTGAAAAACTGACCGAAAAACACTGAAATAGCCATACGGTAGTGTGAAAGAGGCCTTAATGGCAATGACTATTTGTGCGTCGTCTATAATTGTCCCACTCATTAGACTGTGTAAAAGGGCACTAAATCCCTCCAAGAGATGGGACACACTGGCAGCTTAGGGTGGTTCACATCAGTTTTTTGTCATACTTTTAACGTACTCATATATATGAAGAGGGGAGTGGGAGGAGGAATGAGCTGCTAAAGGAAAAAAGAGGCATTTTTCTCTGACAAGATGTGCAGTGATCCCTTGTGTTACAATATTTTCAACATACTGTGGTCTTTTTGGGCCATTGTAACTTGAAACCAGCTGGTAATCTGCAGTACGTGTTTGACTTGAGGATCCAGCCAGTCAAAGCCGGCAGGGAGTGCTTTTCCTTATGTAGGAGCGCCACCTGCTAAAACTTACTGTCACCCTGCAGTCTGTGAATTAACCTCTTCTTGCCCTGACTGTGGCAGGAAGGGGTTAGTTCACTTAAAAAAAAAAAAAAAGTTAAAAAAAAATACAAAATTCATAGAATAGTGTAGAAGACTTCCGTACACACTCATACAAACTCCCCCCTGCCCATTTTCGTTCATAAAAAAATAAAATAAGATATGTATTATATTTATATATATTTATTCGTTTTAGCAATAGTATAGCAGAATTTGTGTGTGTAAAATATACAAATATACACACATTTAAAAAGTGTACGGGAATGGTTTTGGAAATGTTTTGTCTTGAAACCTTTTGTAATAGTTAAAAAAAAAAATTTGATAAGAAAAGAACAATATATCTTTTTTATTTTCATAATTTTCTCAGTTTTTCCTTAAGTATTAAAAAAAATTCAATCCTTCATCTAATGGCAAAAAAGAAGGGTCTAAGGTGTCCCGTGAAAAATAATATCAAATAAATGTAGGTGAATCGGTTATTTGCAGTTAGATAGGCCCATGAGTTTGACTACAACTAAAAAAATGGCCTGGTAAGGAAGGGGGGTAAGTACTCCGGTAATGAAGTGGTTAATCTTCGTTTTCTCTTATTTTGGGATGGTCTTTTGGAGCCCTTTTAGCCAATTACTAGTAGTTTTCCATAGAGGCTCAGATTACAGTGGTTTCCCGGAACCAATTAATATTGTAATATTGTATTGCAGAGTATTACACCTGTATTATTGTTTATGCAAAGTTTGCTAGTGGCCATTTAGGTTGTGATTCTTAGGCCTCATGCACACGACTGTTCCATTTTTTGCGGTCTGCAAACCGCGGATCTGCAAAAAACGGAAGCCGCCCGTGTGCCTTCCGCAATTTGCGGAACGGGCGGCCCATTGTAGAAATGCCTATTCTTGTCTGCAAAACGGACAAGAATAGGACATGCTATATTTTTTTTTGCTGGGCCTCGGAACGGAGCAACGGATGCGGACAGCACACGGAGTGCTGTCCGCATCTTTTGCGGCCCCATTGAAGTGAATGGGTCCGCACCCGAGCCGCAAAAACTGTGGCTCGGATGCGGACCACAACAACGGTCGTGTGCATGAGGCCTTAGCCTCACCCCATCCAGCCTTTCCCTGTATATTGATGTCATGTGCAGCGCATCCTGAGATCAATCATTTGCTATTCTGATTGAGATCTGCAGCATTCACTAGCTGGTGAACTGACAAATATACTTATTTTCTTTCAGACTGTAATTCCTGTTGATGAAAGCTTAACAGAATCTTTAGGAATTCGCTCAAAGTATGCGTCACTGAGAAAAGATACACTATTGAAATCAGGTAACTGCACTGGTTTGAACCTACATGAACACAAAAATCAGTCGTCCTGCGGTTTATTCCATGCAACATGCTCACCTTGACGTGATCAGATCAGTGAATGTGTCCTTGCTTCAAGAAGTGGATGTCACTCTCATTGGCACTGCAGCACAGTTTGCAGAAATCTATGATCTGCAAACGGTATTTGTTCTATTAAAAGGACAGCCACCTGCAACAGCTGTCAGGTGTAGGTGGCTGCCTATCTTCAAGACTGCACTTGGTCAGCAAGATCTTGCAGGGGAAGTCTTGTGAGAGCGAGTGCTTCCGCCAGAAATATTTACCAGAGAGGCATGATGGCTCGTCTCCCCCCCCATCAACCGCAGATCTACAGTCATGTGAAAAAATTAGGACACCCTTTGAAAGCATGTGGTTTTTTGTAACATTTTTAATAAATGGTTATTTCATCTCCGTTTCAACAATACAGAGAGATTAAAGTAATCCAACTAAACAAAGAAAACTGAAGAAAAGTCTTTTCAAGATCTTCTGTAAATGTCATTCTACAAAAATGCCTATTCTAACTGAGGAAAAAGATAGGACACCCTCACATGTATTCCCTCTAAAATTGGCTCAGATCTCACACAGGTATATCACACCAGGTGCACATAATTAGTAGATCGTTACTCTGCATGTTGAATGAAGCTTGCCCTATTTAAACCTCAGACATTTAGTTTGGTGTGCTCCTGACTGTTGAAGTGAGAGTGAGCAACATGGTGAGAGCAAAAGAGCTGTCAGAGGACTTCAGAAAAAAGATTGTAGCAGCCTATGAGTCTGGGAAGGGATTTAAAAAGATCTCAAAAGATTTTGAAATCAGCCATTCCACTGTCCGGAAGATAGTCTACAAGTGGAGGGCTTTCAAAACAACTGCCAACATGCCCAGGACTGGTCGCCCCAGCAAGTTCACCCCAAGAGCAGACCGCAAGATGCTAAAAGAGGTATCCAAAAACCCTAAAGTGTCATCTCGAGAACTACAGCAGGCTCTGGCTACTGTTGATGTAGAAGTACATGCCTCTACAATCAGAAAGAGACTGTACAAGTTTAACTTGCATGGGAGGTGTGCAAGGAGGAAACCTTTGCTTTCCAAGAGAAACATCGAGGCCAGACTGACATTTGCCAGCGATAAAGTTGACAAAGACCAGGACTTCTGGAATAATGTTCTTTGGACAGATGAGTCCAAAATTGAATTATTTGGACACAACAGCAGAGGACATGTTTGGCGTAAACCAAACACAGCATTCCAAGAAAAGAACCTCATACCAACTGTGAAGCATGGAGGTGGAAGTGTCATGGTTTGGGGCTGCTTTGCTGCAGCAGGACCTGGTCAGCTCACCATCATAGAATCCACGATGAATTCGACTGTGTATCAGAAGGTGCTTGAAGAACATGTGAGACCATCAGTTAGAAAATTAAAGCTGAAGCGGAACTGGACCATGCAACATGACAATGACCCAAAACATACTAGTAAATCAACCAAAGATTGGCTGAAAAAGAAGAAATGGAGAGTCCTGGAATGGCCAAGTCAAAGTCCAGATTTGAATCCCATTGAGATGCTGTGGGGTGACTTGAAAAGGGCTGTACGTGCAAGAAACCCCTCAAACATCTCACAGCTGAAAAAGTTCTGCATTGAGGAGTGGGGTAAAATTTCCTCAGACCGATGTCGAAGACTGGTAGATGGCTACAAGAACCGTCTCACTGCAGTTATTTCAGCCAAAGGAGGTAACACTCGCTATTAGGGGCAAGGGTGTCCTATCTTTTTCCTCAGTTAGAATAGGCATTTTTGTAGAATGACATTTACAGAAGATCTTTAAAAGACTTTTCTTCAGTTTTCTTTGTTTAGTCGGATTACTTTAATCTCTCTGTATTGTTGAAACGGAGATGAAATAACCATTTATTAAAAATGTTACAAAAAACCACATGCTTTCAAAGGGTGTCCTAATTTTTTCACATGACTGTAAGTTATGATTAGTAAAACGCAACTAGAACTATGAGGTTTCAACAGATTTAGTAACTGAAACTGAAAGACCTGCAATAAACTTGTGTTAAATAATAGTGAAATAATTGTGTTACTACTATTATGTTTTTTTTTTGTTTTAGTTTTGCAACAAGTCCACTCCAGTCAACAACTCAGGAAGATTTCTTTATGCAGAGTGGTCTTGTGTTACTGGTAGTCAGTCATCCTCTATTTCTTGGGTTCTGACTGAGGTTGAAGACCCTGTTTCTTATTCTTTTGTTGGCCCATTAGTGGGTAGGGTATTGGGAGGGTCACATTTGCAAGGTGGCTGTCTGTTCCCTAGAACAAATACCATTTACACATCATAGATTTCTGTAAAATGGGCTTTGTTCTTCAGGAGGCAGCCACCTAGTACCAGCTGTTAGCTAGACACCTGATGTAGCTCTCCTAAATTGGAATTGAACTGAAGTCGCTCCTGTCATAGTAGAGAGGGTTCAATGGAGTCTCTAACTAAATCTAATTTTGTTCTTGTTACACTTTGAGTGAGTGTAGCGGTTCACCGCTACATTCACTCAAAGTGTAACAAGAATAAAATTAAGGTACGGACATGCGCCTTTTTTAGAAGAAACCAGGCAGTACACACCCAGCTGCACAAAAATCTAGGGTGACACAGACTTGATAAAGGGGCCGTCGAGACCCCGAAACGCGTTGTCTCAAAATAAACTTTATTGCATCCTGTACCGGGTCGTGGTAATGCGCCTTATGATCGTCTACCAGCTTGATCACTCCACAGTGACAAGCTAAGATACGTTTTCCAATATATACCTGAGTGGCGACTTGGCCTTCGTCCCAAGGGGCTTCTTGATGCATCTGGCAGCACCGACCTGCACCTTTTATACTTCACAGCTCACCTGCAATACGGTTGCACCTAACTTCGGAGCAACCATAACAGGTGAGTCTATCGCATCCACCAGCTCTTTGAAGGAAGCTGTTGTACCTCGATTTACTTACCCTATGAGCGCCTTTCTCACCCTTTGGCCGTTACCTTAGCCCTACTAAAGAACTGGATTTTGATGTAAAGAACCACTCTTCCTCGCATCAGGTAAACTTGGATTCTAGTACACACAAAGATGATGGTCTCCTGGACACCTCCATGGCAACTAATATACAGCCAGGTCCATAAATATTGGGACATTGACACAATTCTAACATTTTTGGCTCTATACACCACCACAATGGATTTGAAATGAAACAAACAAGATGTGCTTTAACTGCAGACTGTCAGCTTTAATTTGAGGGTATTTACATCCAAATTAGATGAATGGTGTAGGAATTACAACAGTTTGCATATGTGCCTCCCACTTGTTAAGGGACCAAAAGTAATGGGACAGAATACTAATCATAAATCAAACTTTCACTTTTTAATACTTGGTTGCAAATCCTTTGCAGTGAATTACAGCCTGAAGTCTGGAACGCATAGACATCACCAGACGCTGGGTTTCATCCCTGTGATGCTCTGCCAGGCCTCTACTGCAACTGTCTTCAATTCCTGCTTGTTCTTGGGGCATTTTCCCTTCAGTTTTGCCTTCAGCAAGTGAAATGCATGCTCAATCGTATTCAGGTCAGGTGATTGACTTGGCCATTGCATAACATTCCACTTCTTTCCCCTAAAAAAACTCTTTTGGTTGCTTTTGCAGTATGCTTTGGGTCATTGTCCATCTGCACTGTGAAGCGCCGTCCAATGAGTTCTGAAGCATTTGGCTGAATATGAGCAGATAATATTGCCCGAAATACTTCAGAATTCATCCTGCTGCTTTTGTCAGCAGTCACATGATCAATAAATACAAGAGAACCAGTTCCATTGGCAGCCACTAATGCCCACGCCATGACACTTCCACCACCATGCTTCACCACAGGTATGCTTAGGATCATGAGCAGTTCCTTTCCTTCTCCATACTCTTCTCTTCCCATCACTCTGGTACAAGTTGATCTTTGTCTCATCTGTCCATAGGATGTTGTTCCAGAACTGTGAAGGCTTTTTTAGATGTCGTTTGGCAGACTCTAATCTGGCCTTCCTGTTTTTGAGGCTCACCAATGGTTTACATCTTGTGGTGAACCCTCTGTATTCACTCTGGTGAAGTCTTCTCTTGATTGTTGACTTTGACACACATACACCTACCTCCTGGAGAGTGTTCTTGATCTGGCCAACTGTTGTGAAGGGTGTTTTCTTCACCAGGGAAAGAATTCTTCGGCCATCCACCACAGTTGTTTTCCGTGGTCTTTCGGGTCTTTTGGTGTTGCTGAGCTCACCGGTGCGTTCCTTCTTTTTAAGAATGTTCCAAACAGTTGTTTCTCACCCATATTCCTTGGGGGACACAGGAAACCATGGGTATAGCTCTGCTCCCTAGGAGGCGTGACACTAAGTGAAAGCTGTAAGCCCCTCCTCCATCAGCTATACCCTTCAGCCTGGAGAGAGAGACTACCAGTTTTTGCTTAGTGTCCAAGGAGGCAAGACACTCCCTGCTTAGGCAGGGTTGTTTTCCTATAATTTTTTATTTTTGCGTTATTTGTTGTTTTTAATTCGGTTTTTTTTCTACTTACAGGGACAACAGAGGCGCACTAGACCCCTCTGTTTTCTCCCGGGGTTGAGTCGCGCCAGTGCCGGTAATACCGCACTGCCGCCTCCCCCACAGAAGACAAGGTGGACCAGGGCAGCCTCGCTCCCCTGCGTCCCGCCAGCTCAAGGGTCGCCCGCACGCCAAGTCCCTCCCCCGGCTTCCTGCCACTGCGGTGCCAGTGGCTGAAGGGGCGACCCTGCTGGATGGATTGAGGGCGAAGACAGCGTATGGTGAGAGTGGCTGCTCCAGCCTCCCCTTCCCTCCCTCCCACCGCTGCTACATCTCTCCGTGGTGTCCATCAACCCCCCCCCCCTCCCCCATGGGCATATCGGGGCCGGCAACTTTACCGGCCATCATTTGGGGGGGACTTCGTTCTGGTGTTGCAGACCCAGGACAAGGTGGTTCTTAGGGGGGTGACTACCACTTCAACGGCAGGGCAGTCAGGGGGACGGCTGTATGAGGAGTCGTCACATTCAGGCGGGGGGCCGCTTACTTGGCGCGAACGGCACCTTTTCATGGCCGGCACTTCATCTACCTAGGGGGTTAAATCATTTTGCCGCGCGCGCGCGGCTCTGCTTCTCCTTCAGCGCGGCAAGGGGGGGGCGGAGCTTCCTACATGCGCTCCGCTACTTCCTGGTTCGTCGGGTTCCACATCTCAGGTGCTGCGTGGAACTCTCTCTGCCGTCCGATCCTGAAGCTATTCACCTCCGTGCCTGCCGCCTCTCCTCCACAGCCTCCCTTCAGTCTGCTGCCCTTGCTGTCTGCCGCTTGCATCATCTGGGTCTGGTAGGACTGTTAACCCCCTCCGTGCCACCAGTACTGTTACTTGGGTGTGATCCCCGTTTTTTCACCTGGGGTCTCCCACTTTAAGTGCAACTTTTTTTCCACCATGTCAGACCCTTCTGCAGCTGACAAGCCTTGGTACCATGCCTGTACCGCTTGTAGGGAAGCCTTTCCCCGGGGGCAGTCTGATCCGCACTGTCCTGCATGCCGAGCTCCACCGCAGCCTCAGTCGCCCGCTGTGTCGCTCCCTGCTTCCTCTGACCCGCCTGACTGGGCTAGATCCCTGTCCCAGGCCGTGGAAAGCCTCACTCATGTCGTGGGCCGCCTAATAGACAGGCCGCCTACCCCGCAGGACGCCACTCTTACTGTCGCGCCCTCCGGGTCCATCGCTTCTGCCGCTGCGGCGGGTTCACCCTCTCTTAGTGACCCTTCCCGAGCTAGGCACTCTCAGAAGCGTTTTAGAGTAGAGCGAGCCTCCTCCTCGGATGCCTCCCTCTCCTGCCACGCGTGCGCACTCAGACGGGCCTCTCCTCTCCAAAGGATTCGCTCTCTGAAGGTGAATTGGCGGTTTCAGATTTGGAAATGGACTCGGCCCTGCCGTCCAAGCTAGCCTCAGCGATGGGTCAACTCATCTCTGATATTCGTGACACCTTTAAGGTGCAAGATGACCCCCCTAGCTCTGACGCAGCTAGCGTCTCCTTTATCAGACCCAGGCAGGCCTCAAAAGTTTTTCCAATCCACTCTGATTTCTCCTCCGTGGTGTCTAAGGCTTGGGCTCGCCCGGACGCCTGTTTTGTCAACCCCAAGAAGCTGGACATTTGCTATCCTTTTCCGGCCGATGTCGTGGCCACCTGGTCGTCCCCACCCAAGGTGGACCCCCCTGTGGCCCGTTTGTCAAAGAACACGGCCATCCCTGTTCCCGACGGGTCCTCTCTTCAGTCAGCGGAGGACCGTCGCATGGAGACCCTTTCCAAGGCCATTTTTGCTGCCTCCGGTTCTGCCCTCAGACCGGTTTTTGCCTCTGCTTGGGCAGGTAAAGCAATTTCTGCTTGGGGTGCGCAGCTGGAGCAGGAGTTGGACTCGGACGTCCCCATCCAGGACCTACGTTCCTTGGCCCAGCTTATTATTCGGGCCGGGAATTTTGTTTGTGAGGCCTCCCTTGATGCGGGAGCCCTTATTGCACGCTCCTCCGCCCTGGCGGTTTCCGTCAGGAGGGAGCTCTGGCTGAAGGTTTGGAAAGCGGACGCTGCCTCCAAACGTTCCTTGGCGGGGCTACCGTTTGCGGGTTCGCCTAGACGAGCTTTCGGGGTGGTAAAAGCACCCATCTTCCTCAACCCCAAGCCAGGGGCGCCCCCCGCGGACGCCCCGGTGCGTCTCGTTTTCGGTCCTCCCGCAGGAACTCTGGGGCTCCCCCCGCAGCTGCCGCTTCGGCCCCTCCCCAGGATAAGCGTAGGAAGCCGTTTTTTCGGGCGCAGCCCTCCTGGCGCAGGCCGCAGGCTGCCCGCACACCCGCAGCAAAGCAGTCCTCTGCCTGAAGGCGCGCCCCCACCCACCCGGGTGGGGGGCCGGCTCCTCCTTTTCAGGGACGTCTGGATGGCTCACGTCTCCGACGCCTGGGCTCTCGAAATTGTGTCCTCCGGATACAAAATCGAATTCGCGTCCTTCCCTCCAGATCGGTTCTTTCGCTCCCGCCCGCCGCGGGACCCGAAAAGCGCGGCTGCGTTCTCCGCGGCTGTTCAAGCCTTACTGGACAGAGGGGTGATTACCCCCGTTCCTCTAGAGGAAAGGTTCCAAGGGTTCTATTCGAACCTCTTTGTAGTTCCCAAGAAGGGAGGTTCGGTGCGGCCCATTTTGGACCTCAAAAAGCTCAACCGTTTTCTCCTCCTTCGACGGTTTCGGATGGAGTCCCTCCGTTCCGCGGTGGCTTCCCTGGAGCGGGGAGACTTCATGTCTTCCATCGATATACAGGATGCCTACCTCCATGTTCCGGTAGCCCGGTGTCACCATCGCTTCCTCCGATTCGCCGTGGGGGACCTCCACTTCCAATTTGTCGCCCTTCCCTTTGGGCTGGCAACAGCCCCCCGGGTGTTCACCAAGGTCCTGGCCCCGGTTTTGGCCTTACTCCGTTCCAGGGGTGTTTTTCTGCTACCGTACTTGGACGATATCCTCATCAAGGCTCCGTCCCTTTCTCAAGCGGTTGCCAGCGTGGATCTCACTCTAGAGACTCTGGCGAGGTTCGGTTGGGTCATCAACTTCCCCAAGTCCTCCCTTCCCCCCTCCAGACAACTGGTCTTCCTGGGAATGCTTTTAGACACGGGAGCGGCGGAGGTACGTCTTCCCTCGGAAAAACGATTGACCCTCCGCCGGGCGATTCGGGGTCTCCTTCTCCACCGTCGACCGTCCTTCCGCTTCTGCATGCGGGTCTTGGGGCAGATGGTTGCCTGCTTCGAGGCGATCCCATTTGCGCAGTTTCACTCCCGCCCTCTCCAACGGGCGATCCTCTCCTCCTGGGACAAATCGCCGCAGTCTCTGGATCATCCCTTCCATCTATCGCCTCCGGTGCGGTCATCTCTCCGCTGGTGGTTACAGTCCCCTCTTCTGGGCAGGTCCTTTCTGCCGCTCAACTGGTTGGTGGTTACAACCGATGCCAGTCTCTTGGGCTGGGGAGGCGTGTTTCCTCCCCGATCCGTCCAGGGCATTTGGTCTCCATCGGAGTCCAAACTCTCGATCAATGTCCTGGAGCTGAGAGCGGCCCTTCTGTCTCTGCGACACTGGACTCATCTGCTGAAGGGTCATCCAGTTCGTGTGCAATCGGACAACGCCACGGCCGTGGCATACATAAACCACCAGGGGGGCACTCGCAGCGCTGCAGCGATGCGGGAGGTCACCAGCATTCTCCGTTGGGCGGAAGCCCACGTCCCGGCTCTATCGGCAATTTTTATTCCAGGGGTGGACAATTGGGCGGCGGACTTCCTCAGTCGCACCACTGTCGACCCCGGCGAGTGGTCTCTTCACCCGGAGGTATTCGAGGCCATTTGCCTTCGTTGGGGCATGCCGGACGTGGACCTCATGGCCTCCAAGTTCAATCACAAGGTCCCCGCCTATCTGTCCAGGGCCAGGGATCCGGGAGCTTGCGGAGCCGACGCCCTCGTTCGTCCTTGGCGAGGCTTCGCGCGTCCGTACATATTCCCTCCCATCCCACTCCTGCCCAAAGTCCTTCGGAAGATCGCGGCGGAGGGCGTCTCGGTGATTCTGGTCGCTCCGGACTGGCCCCGCCGGTCTTGGTATGCCGACCTCATGCTGCTCCTGGCAGACGCGCCCTGGCCGCTGCCCGCCAGGGAAGATTTTCTCTCTCAGGGACCGATCTTCCACCCGCGTTTAAGGTCCCTACGTTTGACGGCGTGGTTGTTGAGACCACCGTCTTGACACGTAGGGGTTTTTCTGCGGACGTCGTCCGCACCATGATCCGTGCCCGCAAGCCGTCCTCTTCTAGGATCTATTATAGGACCTGGAGGACCTATTTGGGGTTCTGTGCCGATCTGGGGATTCCTCCGCTCCGCTTTTTTCTCCCCACTGTTTTGTCCTTCCTGCAGAGCGGACTCGCCCAAGGTCTGGGTCTTAGTTCTTTGAAGGGTCAGGTGTCTGCGCTGTCCATTTTGTTTCAGCGCCCACTGGCCCCCCTTGGTCCTGTCAAGACCTTCCTTCAGGGCGTGGCTCACGCGGTTCCCCCGTACCGCCCTCCGGTACCGCCCTGGGACCTGAACCTGGTTCTCTCAGCGCTCCAGGCTTCTCCTTTCGAGCCTCTGCGGACGGTTTCCTTGCGACTTCTGTCCTGCAAGGTTATTTTCCTTGTGGCCGTCACCTCTCTTCGGAGGGTGTCCGAATTGGCTGCACTCTCCTGTCTGGAACCTTTCCTAGTGTTCCACCAGGACAAGGTGGTCCTTCGTCCGGTCCCTTCCTTCCTTCCTAAGGTGGTCTCCGCCTTTCATCTGAACGAGGACATCGTTCTCCCCTCTTTGTGTCCTTCCCCTTCCCACCCCCGGGAGAGGGAGCTTCATCGCCTGGACGTTGTCAGGGCGCTCAAGGTTTACCTGGAGGTGACCAGCTCTTTCAGGCGTACTGACTCGCTCTTTGTGGTTCCGGAGGGGTCGCACAGAGGGATGGCGGCGTCCAAAGTTTCTATCGCCCGTTTGGTCAAGATGGCTGTTACTGAGGCTTATCTCGCCAAGGGCAAGGTTCCGCCCCTTGGTGTTACCGCTCACTCCACTAGAGCGATCGGAGCTTCCTGGGCTCAGAGGAATCGGGCTTCTACGGAGCAGATTTGCAAGGCGGCCACGTGGTCCTCCTTGCACACTTTCACCAAGTTCTACAGGGTGCATACTCATGCGTCGGCTGACGCTGCTTTAGGCCGTCTGGTGTTGCAGGCGGCAGTTGATTGATGCCTCTGGTGTTGGTCTAGTTGTTCTGGTCCCTCCCTTCTGGGACTGCTCTGGAACGTCCCATGGTTTCCTGTGTCCCCCAAGGAATATGGGCGAGAAAAGGAGACTTTTGTATTACTTACCAGTAAAGTCTCTTTCTCGCTCTTCCTTGGGGGACACAGCACCCACCCTTCATTTGGGTTTACAGTTGTGGTTCCGGCTTGGTTGCCCCCGTTGGGGCTTGACAGTTCCTTTTTTCCGGTTGGTGGTTATCTTTCACTACTTGGACACGCAACTGGTAGTCTCTCTCTCCAGGCTGAAGGGTATAGCTGATGGAGGAGGGGCTTACAGCTTTCACTTAGTGTCACGCCTCCTAGGGAGCAGAGCTATACCCATGGTTTCCTGTGTCCCCCAAGGAAGAGCGAGAAAGAGACTTTACTGGTAAGTAATACAAAAGTCTCCTTTTTGGCCACGCCTAATGTTTTTGCTATCTCTCTGATGGGTTTGTTTTGTTTTTTTAGCCTAATGATGGCTTGCTTCACTGATAGTGACAGCTCTTTGGATCTCATCTTGAGAGTTGACAGCAACAGATTTCAAATGCAAATAGCAGACTTGAAATGAACTCTGGACCATTTATCTGCTCATTGTAATTGGGATAATGAGGGAATAACACACACCTGGCCATGGAACAGCTGAGAAGCCAATTGTCCCATTACTTTTGGTCCCTTAACAAGTGGGGGGACATATGCAAACTGTTGTAATTCCTACACCGTTCACCTGATTTGGATGTAAATACCCTCAAATTAAAGCTGACAGTCTGCAGCTAAAGCACATCTTGTTCGTTTAATTTCAAATCCATTGTGGTGGTGTATAGAGCCAAAAATGTTAGAATTGTGTCGATGTCCCAATATTTATGGACCTGACTGGAACTGTGCACCAAACATCATCACAGGAGATTGGAGATATAAACCACTCCATTATTACAATTGATAATACAGCCTCAGGAGCAACAGCTCTGGTTCCTTTTTGAGATCATGCCAAGAAATCACCACCATTCCAAATAACAATGATAGAGTCGGGAGACAAAAAAAACAATCACTCCATGCATCACCCAATATTTCAAACCCACTCCAAGAAAAAGAAAATTAGAACACGAGGATGTAGAGGAGGTCAACAAAAAAGGAAAGCCAATATAAATGTAGAAAATCATTCCCTACCCCCAAAGGAAACCCGACATAAACCCATATCCACGGTAAAGATTTTTTATCTGTCTACCCACACACTAACATCAGAAAATAGACTATTGCAAAAAGGGCTCTCTTTTTGCCCATATAACCCAGTTGATCCATTTGGACTATATCTAGACATACAAAAATTCAGAAGAAATCTGACAATAAAAAGACCATTGAATTTGAAAACACCAAAAATACTTATGAAAACAAAAACAATAACAGTAGTATGAATGAATCGTATACACATCAGGAAGTCTGACCAAAATCAAACTTCTTTCCCCTTCAAAACCAGGGCCATTTCATACCAACATTCTTTGACCTAGTCTCTACAGACATAAAAAAGATTACATCCAAATCAGAAACCCCTGGTAACAAGGATAATTTGACTAAACCAGAGAAAAATGCCCTAAAAAAACTCAAAAATAATAAAGACATTATAATCCGCCCGGCTGACAAAGGTCGTGGAGTGGTCATACAGAACTAGGATGACTATGAAAAAGAGGCCCAGAATATTCTAAATGATACATCATATTACAAAAAAGTCTCAGAAAATCAATTTCCAGATATAAATAAGAGACTGACCAATCTTATAAAGAATGCATATGATAAACAATATATCAATAAAAAAGAAAAAAACTTCTTACTACCCAAATCCCCCTGTACTCCATATTTTTACCACTTCCCAAAGATCCAAAAGAATACAGAGAACCCACCAGGGAGGCCCATTGTATTAAATACGAAATCTGCAACAAGTAACTTGTCACACTACCTAGACCTTTTTGTACAGCCATATGTCCGTAGTTTACCCAGTCTCCATGACTCTAATCAGTTAATTTGGGAACTCAAGAACATCCCATGGAAAGAAATATCTGGAACGGAGATGAACAATCAGCATTAGATTTCTGTGAGGAACTAAATAACACTGACTGGGGAATCTCATTCACCCCGAATTTCAATAAAGTTGAGATAGAATTTCTAGATATCTCCATTACCAATAGGGGGCACTATCTCACCACAAAAACATATTTTAAACTAGTCGATACAAACAGTTACATTCACTATTCAAGTTTTCATCACAAAAAATGGCTCCAGAACATCCCCTACAGTCAGTATAAGCGTATAAGACGTAACTGCACACATGATGAGGATTTTCGACAACAGGCCAAAGTCATACAGAAAAGGTTCATAGACAAGGGATACCCTAAGGGTCTGGTAAAGAACGCCTATATCAGAAGCACCCTGAGCACACAGGATATGTGCTTGGAGAGTGCGAAAAACAAAGAAACACAAAGAGAAATGTGTCTAAATCGAATAACTCAATACAATACGTCCAACAAAGTCATTCGTTCGATACTAGCCAAACACTGGCACATCGTACAACAAGATCCCTACCTGGAAAAATACCTACCATCTAAACCCAGGATAATCTACAGAAGAGCACCCACAATATCCTAGCACCAAGTAAACCGAAACAACATAATAAAGCCCAAAAGATCAACACATATAAACCAACTGGCAGCTTTAAATGTGGAACTAGACGTTGTTTGTGCTGCAAGGTTATTACACATAACCGTACCAGCTTCACCTCAAAGAAAAATGGGTCCACCTTCGAAATCAAACATTACATGACATGTCAGAGCAGTTATGTAATATATCTAATTGAATGCAAATGTTGGCTTCAATATGTTGGTCGCACCACGCAACCTTTGCACTGCCGTGTGAACCAGCACAGATATAACATACAGAGACAATATTCCAAAAACAGCGTGTCTAGACATTGCGCATCTACCCCTGAAAAAGGAAACCACCCACTAATAATCACCCCAATTGATTATATACCAGAAAACCCATTCAATAGGTTCAGCAACCTACAAAAAATAAAGGTTTACTGCATGTACCAAGTAGATACTCTCGCACCACACGGCCTAAATGAGATTAGTGAGACCATCCTCTAGGACGACAGCACTACACATATTCATAGTCGCCCTAAAAAGTACTTACACTGTCTATAATAATTATGTGACTATGATAACTGCAATACACACCATCGGGAAATATGTAGCCATGCAAATATATAGTCCCTTTCCCTCATAGCCTGTACAGACACCAGTAATAGGGGTACCATACATCTTTTTTCCCCAAAAACATTTTTTACCATTATTTTATTTCCATGCACTATTTATTTATTATACACACGAAAGCATATATTTTTTTATTATTTTTACATGATTTTTAATAGTAACCTCCTGCCATCCTGATATACTTTACACCGATCCTACCAACCTCATGAATGGGACCGTTCTTTAACCATGAATTCTAGGTCTTATACAAATGTAGAAATATTGGGTACATTCAACTGTTTGATTTGAAATGAGTTTAGGTCAAGGAGCATATCTATGAGGAACTAACCACTCGCTATGTCACTGTGTAAAGAATGATGTAAAGTGACAGTCCCCATACACAACCCTGGTTCTATCTCGCTGTTAATGTGATTAGGGGACTCCGTCAGTGTTTCCTCAACGGTATGGCCTCCACCCTAACACCATAGCCAATTAGGAACAGTTATACGAGGACACGCTTATTCATCCAGATCACGCATATCTAGAAGTATCCACGGACAGTGGTGACCATACGGCTATATTTGACTTGGAGCATACACAGAGGAACTGCTCCCCGGGACGCCCGACTATCTCTGATATAAATGTAACCCGTTGTGTAGAGCAAAACACTCTGTAACATAATAAGCCGAATGAGCCTGTAACAGAATATAGTAGCGCTTCTCATTCCCCTGTCATCCACGCATAGCAGGCGGTACTGCACCGGAATCTGCCATTCTGACACAATCTATGACAGAAGGGTCCGGACCCGAGCAGCGCTTCTGCTGATATCTCTGTGCAGGAGGCGGGTCCCAAGCAGCGCTTCTCACCCCACTGACATCTCCGGTGCAGGAGGCGGGTCCCGAGCAGCATCCTACCACTGCCACTCCCACATGTTCCGGCCCACAATCAACGGGCTCTTTGCGCGCCAAAACACTGTTAAAATCAGCAATATTCTATTATTGTCCTGATGAAGAGGGCTGTACACCCTTGAAACATGTCGACTTGGAATAAAACAAATCCTTTTTTTTACCAATACCTACTTTCTATAAAGTCTCCTGTATACAGCGCCTATAAAAAGGTTCACATTAACGTTTCTTACTACACGCATATCTGTTTCTGAAGACACAATAATGGTAATGTTTTGAAAGCTGGTTGCATTTCTATTTATTTCCCTATTATGCTGGCCATTGTTTTTAGAGAGACTGTCTCTTTGGTTACTTTTGATCTATTTCAGTACTTTGAACCATTTCTCTTCTGGTTGTCATATCCAGAATGAATGGTAAGGCGGGCACAGATGTGCACAGATTTTATCATGTCAGAGTGAGGACTTTGTCCATATATAATGCTAGCATCTACTATACTAAGTGCATTATTATCTTATTTCTGTGATTTTGTCATATCCAGAATGAACCCTAGAAAAGTTAGACACTTTGTGCAGAGTAGTATGGTAAAATCCTGCTTCCGCAAACAGTTTGTGTTTGTTTTTTTGGGTTAGCATTTTTAACCCCTTCAGGACCCTGCCATTTTTCACCTTAAGGACCAGGCCATTTTTTAGCAAATCTGACATGTCACTTTATGTGGTAATAACTTTAAAACGCTTTTACTTATCCAGGCCATTCTGATATTTTCTCATCACATACTGTACTACATGATAGTGGTAAAAGTGAGTCAAAATATTTTTTTTATTTATAAAAAAAAATACCAAATTTACCCAAAATGTATGAACATTTTAAGTGGTAGAAAGGGTACTTTTCAGCAAACAGATGTCTCACAGAAGGCAGAAATACTAGAGAAAGGATTTCAAAGCACACATTTGTAAAAATGAAAAATTACTAGCAGGCCCCAATTTTTCACTTTCACAAGGGGTAACAGGACAAAATGCACCCCACATTTTGTTCCCCATTTCCCTCCGAATACACCTACACCCCATATGTGCTCAAAAAAATTATGTATGGGCGCATGGCAGGGCTCTAGAGTCAAACAGCTAAATATGGATTTTGCTGAACTGAATTGGCAGACATGTATTTTAGGTACCATGTCGCATTAAATAAATTCCTGAGGTCACCAGAAATGACAAACCTCAACAAGTGACCCCATTTCGGAAAGAGCACCCCAATACGAACATTTTAAGTAGTAGAAAGGGTACTTTTCAGTAAACAGGTGCCTCACAGAAGACAGAAATACTTGGAAAGCATTTCAAAGCACATATTTGTGAAAAAAATTATAATTACTAGCAGACCCCAATTTTGGGGTGGGCACTGTGTATTGTCGTTGTAGTGTAGGAATTTCTGAATTGACTCAAAATGGTTCCGGGTCATGGTGTTACTGTAAATTGGAGTCTGGTAGAAAATGTCTGAACTCCAATATTGTCTGACATTTGGTTTCTTTGCTACGCCCATATGCAGCACGAGTCCCCAAAATGTCATCATCTCTGCTGCACTTACTGAGGTCCAACCTAGGGGTCTAGCATATGGCGAAGTAGGGTTCTGAGCTATAAATTGTTGGGCGTACAAATTGGTTTGGGCTGCCATTAAATTTACAAAATCTTCAGAGAATATTTAGAAAAAATCTTGTTCTGTGAAGCCCGCACTGTCTATCTTTATTCCGGAGTTGCTCACAAAATCCAGAATTTTGGGGCTGATAATCGTCAGGGTTGTGGGGTTCATATGGGATCACTATGGGGGGCTGCCTCCGCTGCTACCCTGGGGCGTCTTCTAGAGGGTCACTCATCAGCGGATGATGATGATGATGATGAGGGGGTAGAGGAGTAGAGGAAAGTGGCATCCTCTTCTCCCTCACTGGCAGACTCAGTATCAGAGGCAAGATACGTGTATGCCTCTTCAGCTGAGTAAACTCGTTAGGACGGACGGGCCATTTTTATTTTATTGAGGTGTTTTGTGTGAAATATGTAAAACTTTATTTAGTATGGGGTGTGTATGTAGTATTTTCACACGTGAAGGGGCTTGTTATAAATTTGAAATATAGAGAAAAGAGTAGGAAAAAAAATGCACAAACCTACACACTACTTAACTAAAATTGATTTCTATATAAACTGCCTGTCCAAAAAAAAAGTTGCCACCTGGATTTAACTAAGAAAATATTTATGAGCCTCCTATTGGATAATTACTGCATGGGCGATTATCTTTCAGCTGGCAATAAGTTATTTAACCCAAACTGATGCAATGAGTTGCTTCTCATTCCTTAAACAACCATGTCGAAAGACACATCTCGTGGTCGTGGAAAAGATGTTAGTCTGTTTGAGAAGGGTCAAATCATTGGTATGTATCAAGCAGAGAAAACATCTAAGGCGATTGCAGAAACTACTAAAATTGAGTTAAAAACTGTCCAACGCATTATTAAAAACTGAAAGGATAGTGGGGACCCATCGAATTCGAGGAAGAAATGTGGAGGGAAAAAAATCCTGAATGATTGTGATCGGCGATCGCTTAAACGTTTGGTGAAATCGAATCGAAGAAAAACAACAGTAGAACTCAGGGCTATGTTTAATAGTGAAAGTAAGAGCATTTCCACACGCACAATGCGAAGGGAACTCAAGGGATTGGGACTGAACAGCTGTGTAGCCGTAAGAAAACCACTAATCAGTGAGGCAAACCAGAAAAAAAGGCTTCAATTTGTTAGGGAGCTTAAAGATTGGACTCTGGAGCAATGGAAGAAGGTCATGTGGTCGGATGAGTCCAGATTTACCCTGTTCCAGAGTGATGGGTGCATCAGGGTACGAAGAGTGGCAGATGAAGTGATGCACCCATCATGCCTAGTGCCTACTGTACAAGTCTGTGGGGGAAGTGCTATGATCTGGGGTTGCTGCAGTTGGTCAGTTCTAGGTTCAGCAACAGTATGTGCTCCAAGAATGAGGTCAGCTGACTACCTGAACATACTGAATGACCAGGTTATTCCATCAATGGTTTTTTTCTTCCCTGATGGCACGGGCATATTCCAAGATGATAATGCCAGAATTCATCGGGCTCAAAATGTGAAAGAGTGGTTCAGGGAACATGAGACATCATTTTCACACATGGATTGGCCACCACAGAGTCCAGACATTAACCCCATTGAGAATCTTTGGGATGTGCTGGAGAAGGCTTTGCGCATCGGTCAGACTCTACCATCATCAATGCAAGATGTTGGTGAAAGATTGATGCAACACTGGAAGGAAATAAATCTTGTCACATTGCAGAAGCTTACCGAAACAATGCCACATCGAATGCGTGCCGTAATCAAAGCTAAAGGCGGTCCAACAAAATATTAGAGTGTGTGACCTTTTGGTGTACACTTTTTTTTATAACCATATTCTGACCCCTATAACTTTTTTGTAGTTATGTGTATGGGGCTGTGTGAGGACTCATTTTATGCGGAACGCTGTATTTGAAGTGGGTGTGACCTTTTGATCACTTTTTATAAAAAAATTATTGGGTAGTTGAAGTGACAAAAAATGCCAAATTGGCTGTTTTTATTTTTTTCCCGTTACGCCATTTGCCGTATGCCATTAATATTGTTATATTTTAATAGTACGGGCATTTTGGCACACGGTGATGATTATTTTTTTTATTGTTTAAGTATTTTTATTTTAAGGAAAGGGGGGTGATTTGAAATTAATTTTTTTTTTTTGCAAAACAGTTTTTAACTTTTTTTTTTTTTTTTACTTTTTTTAAGTCACTTTGAGTGACAATAACTGCCAATCATTAGACTGCCTATTGTGTTCATTAATGTCTATATAGACATCATTGAACACTTCATTTGCACTATACCAATACAATGCTGCCACCTAGTGGCCTTAATTGGTATAGTCATCTAATAGGCACCGAAGCCTGCTTGAGGCTTCAGCCTCTTAGATCAATGTAACAGGTTCCCCGATCTCAGCCGACTTCCGCTTCCGGACTGCGCAGATGCCGTGGTCACATTTGACCACGGCATCTGGAAGGGAAAATGTATGCGATCAGCCTTATGGCTGATCGCATACATGTGCTGTGGGTCGCTGCTATTTAAAAAAGCAGAAAGCGGGCAGCTGTGGCGCCTGCTGCACATGCAAGTGGGCGCCATGTTTGGGGACCGGACTTCCGCGGTACATGTACGGCAGAGGTCCTTAAAGGGTTAAGTTATATATGCAAAGCCTATTCAGTTATAATATTAATGCATTATATTGGAGATATTCCAAAGGACATGTCCAGACCTGTTCGGACACACTCAGGCTAATGTCAGCAGTAAGTATATAAGGCAAGCTGGACAGATTTTGATAAAGTGATCTGTTATAGTGCTATCAGTTTTGAAACTTAAGATGGATAAACGCAAATGTGTTAACGATCCAGACAATTTCTGCTACATATGTGGCAAATATACTACTTATTATCAGCGCAAGAATCTGACAAAGCGAGTGTGTCTTGCAGCTTGGGATGCATTTGTGCTAGTAGTGCAGAACTTCCTTGGGAACAGACGAGCTGCAAACTATGCTGAATTAGTAGACAACATGCTTACAGCATATGAACAACTTGGCTGCTGAATGTCATTAAAAGTGCATTTCTTACATTCCCATCTTGACTTTTTCCCACCCAATTTGGGACACGTAAGTTACAAACATGGAGAGCGGTTCCATAAAGATATTTCTACAATGGAGAACAGGTATCAAGGCCGCTGGAATCCCAACATGATGGGGGGACTACAGCTGGTTTTTGCAAAGGGAAAATATGACCGTTCACAAACGCAAAAGCAGATGCCTGAAGCACTTTTAACAGTACTGGGCCTTGCTCAAGTAAAACTTTTAAACTGAAAAACGAGACTTTTAGAAATTTTGTTACTCCATTACATTTTCATACACTGTTTACTACGCAAACTTTGATGTAGATCAGGTAATTGTTGGAGTAAAACTCGTTCTGTTCAAAATTATTCAAGGCATACCTATGCACAGCAACATTTTGGGACGTGTTACAACAATTCTGACTTTGGATTTGTAATCCGCACACTCGATTTAGTATAGGACAAATGTTTTTTGCCCTATGGTGTTATCATTGGTACTTTTTTGTGGTGCATATGATTTTGTGATGGCAATTTATTCAGTTTTTTTGGAAAACGATGAAGAAAAGGCAACAATTCCGCCACTGCTTATTGGATTTTGTTTTCACGGCATGTATTGTGCTGGAAAAATGACATGTTTAGTTTGTTCTGCTGGTCAGTACTATTAAAGGGACACCAGTTTTATATATTTTTTATGTTTTACCACTTTTACACTTTAAAAGCATTTACTGACAACCATATTTTTATTTTTATTTTTTTGCCAATGATCTTGTGTGAGAGCTTGTTTTTTGCATCATGAGGCAGCTTTTTCATTAGTACCTTTTTTTGATCACTTAATATGTTTTTTGGGAGGTGGGGTAACAAAAAAATAGCTGTTCTGGCTAAATTTTTATTTTTTTATGGCATCTGACTGTTTTACGTTTTATTTTTTTCCCATTAGGGAACTTCAACTCTTGGGGGTCTGAACCCACTGACAGTTTCCTAGGAGACCCAGCCTGGAAGCTGGGCTTCATTGGCTTACGTGACCACCATTGGCACCCCAAAATCACATTGCTGGGAGCTGATTTGTGAGAGAGGGTGCCCCCAACCTCTGCAAACCCCTTAAAGGCAGCAGTCAACATTGACCATGGCATCTAATGGGTTAATCTGCCAGCATCAGAGTTTTCAGCAATGCCGGCGTACACAGCAAGGACCCATCTGTCAGTTACAGCCAGGCCCCTGCCGATGATCGGCAAGCACAGCAGAAAATGGGTTAAGATTTTTTTTTTTCAGCCCTTACATTTAAAGAGGACCTTTCACCGATTATTATTATTATTACACTACAGGGAGTGCAGAATTATTAGGCAAGTTGTATTTTTGAGGATTAATTTTATTATCGAACAACAACCATGTTCTCAATGAACCCAACAAAATTCATTAATATCAAAGCTGAATATTTTTGGAAGTAGTTTTTAGTTTGTTTTTAGTTTTAGCTATTTTAGGGGGATATCTGTGTGTGCAGGTGACTATTACTGTACATAATTATTAGGCAACTTAACAAAAAACAAATATATACCCATTTCAATTATTTATTTTTACCAGTGAAACCAATATAACATCTCAACATTCACAAATATACATTTCTGACATTCAAAAACAAAACAAAAACAAATCAGTGACCAATATAGCCACCTTTCTTTGCAAGGACACTCAAAAGCCTGCCATCCATGGATTCTGTCAGTGTTTTGATCTGTTCACCATCAACATTGCGTGCAGCAGCAACCACAGCCTTCCAGACACTGTTCAGAGAGGTGTACTGTTTTCCCTCCTTGTAAATCTCACATTTGATGATGGACCACAGGTTCTCAATGGGGTTCAGATCAGGTGAACAAGGAGGCCATGTCATTAGATTTTCTTCTTTTATACCCTTTCTTGCCAGCCACGCTGTGGAGTACTTGGACGCATGTGATGGAGCATTGTCCTGCATGAAAATCATGTTTTCTTGAAGGATGCAGACTTCTTCCTGTACCACTGCTTGAAAAAGGTGTCTTCCAGAAACTGGCAGTAGGACTGGGAGTTGAGCTTGACTCCATCCTCAACCCGAAAAGGCCCCACAAGCTCATCTTTGATGATACCAGCCCAAACCAGTACTCCACCTCCACCTTGCTGGCGTCTGAGTCGGACTGGAGCTCTCTGCCCTTTACCAATCCAGCCATGGGCCCATCCATCTGGCCCATCAAGACTCACTCTCATTTCATCAGTCCATAAAACCCTAGAAAAATCAGTCTTGAGATATTTCTTGGCCCAGTCTTGACGTTTCAGCTTGTGTGTCTTGTTCAGTGGTGGTCGTCTTTCAGCCTTTCTTACCTTGGCCATGTCTCTGAGTATTGCACACCTTGTGCTTTTGGGCACTCCAGTGATGTTGCAGCTCTGAAATATGGCCAAACTGGTGGCAAGTGGCATCTTGGCAGCTGCACGCTTGACTTTTCTCAGTTCATGGGCAGTTATTTTGCGCCTTGGTTTTTCCACACGCTTCTTGCGACCCTGTTGACTATTTTGAATGAAACGCTTGATTGTTCGATGATCACGCTTCAGAAGCTTTGCAATTTTAAGAGTGCTGCATCCCTCTGCAAGATATCTCACTATTTTTGACTTTTCTGAGCCTGTCAAGTCCTTCTTTTGACCCATTTTGCCAAAGGAAAGGAAGTTGCCTAATAATTATGCGCACCTGATATAGGGTGTTGATGTCATTAGACCACACCCCTTCTCATTACAGAGATGCACATCACCTAATATGCTTAATTGGTAGTGCTTTCGAGCCTATACAGCTTGGAGTAAGACAACATGCATAAAGAGGATGATGTGGTCAAAATACTCATTTGCCTAATAATTCTGCACACAGTGTATGAACTAACTATACAGACATGTAGAGCGGGGATCTCACTGCACTTACTATTATCCCCGGGCGCCGCTCCGTTCTCCCGTTATGCCCTCCGGTATCTCCGCTCACTAAGTTATGGTAGGCAGAGATTCCAGTCACTAAGTTATGGTAGGCGGAGTCTGCCCTTGTTCTGCTCTAGCGCTGGCCAATTGCAGCTCAGAGCTCACAGCCTGGGAGGTTATTTTCTCCCAGGCTGTGAGCTCTGCAATGCGATTGGCCAGCGCTACAGCAGAACAAGCGCAGACTCCGCCTACCATAACTTAGTGAACAGAGATACCGGAGGACATAGCAGGAGAACGGAGCGGCGCCCGGGGATAATAGTAAGTGCAGTGAGATCCCCGGGCGCCGCTCTCCATGTCTGTATACTTAGTTCATAGTGTAATAATCGGTAAAAGGTCCTCTTTAATACTGACCTGATTAATCTGTCTGTTTTTTGAACCTGGAAAATATGACTTTAGCTAGCCCTTCTTCCTTCCATCTGCTGTGGAAATTTTTTCTTGATCCAGGACAGTTTCTAATACTGTATCTAGGTAATTTCTTGTCAAATTTATGACCCAATGGTCTGTGGAGATCTTTCCCCTTAAATTTATGTAATGATGGGAAGAAATGAATAGCTCTTTTTGCTTGCCTGAACAGAGGTTTTTGTAAGTATTTGACTATGTTGAGGCTCCTTTTCCTGAGCTGTTTATCTTTGAGAGGTGTAGCTAGTAGGCTTTCCAGCAAGGATTTAGTATTGACACCAAACTCCTACCCACCCTGCTTCACCATCTAAATGAACTGTCCGAGTGCGAGTGTGCTCCGGTTGCCCCCTCCCCCCGCCGCTACTCCCCTGGACCCTGTGAACGAATGGGTTTGTTGGTTTGAATAGGGCCTCTTTAACTCTGCAAAAGAATTGCATGCCCTATATCTTATTTTGACTTTATGTATGGACTGAATAGATTACGATTTTCCACAGGGGAACAAAAGTCTAGCTGTGCAAAGTCTCTCACTTCAGAAAATTCAGATATGTGAGAAAAAATATATTTGAGCGTTCTACCTGACAAACCCACCCTCAACAATTTTCCCCTTTTAGAAGAAGCCATGTACTGTGTTACCATTTGAGTCCCAGTTCACCTCACACTGAGACCTGCAGCAGCCATGTTAAAGTAAATTGTTTGAGGCAAACACCTTTTAGCTGTAATATGAGAAATTACTCAAATGAGTTTTGTTGCCCCGGGCAGGTGTTATGTTTATTTGTCCAAAAACACCTTCATTGGGCCTTTCCTGATACCTCAAACGAGGGGTTTCTTGTTTCTGAGGGGAATTCACCTCAGAGTCAGAGTGTTATTGGTGAAAAGCATTTGCCCTGACTTTCTTCCTAAATATGATTTCCTCATCTGAGGAAGATGATGAATATGGTGAGGACAGTACCCTTAGCATTTTGGGGTTCCCTGAGAGAATTGTGGAGACAGTGTCCCCACTGACATTGATGCTGCTACTATACGATACCGTACAATACAATACAACTTTATTGATCCCAGGTGAAAATTGCCTTGCTAGTACATCAGCTCACACAACCGCTATAGTTCACATACCGTAATTACATATAATTACATACAAATACACGACAACACAGATGACCCGTACGAGTAGAAATAATGCCCCTCTTTCCTGTTGTCTTTTGTCTAATTTTATCTACTTGTAGAAAGTAATTTATTGTACATTGAAATTGCCATGGGTAGAAATGGAGCAAGCGTCCACATCCATTGGTGCTGGAAAAATTCTGAGGAAAACATTCGCTCTTGTGAGATTTCCCCAGCTGACCAAGCTCCTTAATAGCTGGTGTTAGGTGGCTTCCTCCCGAAGAACAAATATGTTTGTGTGTGTTTGTTCTATACATGTTTGTTCTGGTTCCTGAGACGCTGTATGAAATTTGACTATAATGTTTACTTCTATTTTCCACATTTCAGTGTTCGGTGGGGCAATCTGTCGCATGTACCGTTTTCCGACGACGGATGGAAACCACTTACGCATATTAGAGCAAATGGCTGAGAGTATCCTCTCCTTGCACATACCTAGGCAATTTGTAAAACTTCTCCTTGAAGAGGATGCTGCACGGTAAGATATGTGTGATTGCGCACATACAGTATTCACGTATCTAGTAGCCTGTTTCCAGTTTTGTACTCAATCATTTATTTTATTTTTTTGCTAACATTTACGGTAAATGGTTTTTACAGTAATTCCTCCACATAAAATACACCTTAATAAATAAAAAAAGTCGTTAGCAATACACATTGGGGCATAAATGAAGCAGTATATGTTTTGGTGAGTATATTATGTTCTTAAGGACATTCACAAAAAAGGGCCTGAATAGGTAATAGTGAAGTTTTAGTGACTTTTCTCCTGGTGTGCCCAGCAAGCATTGTACATCTATATACATTGTGTGATGATAAGCTCCCTTTATCTTGGGTTAGAAGTAATGTTTGTATTAAAGTGTGTGACTAATTATTTATTAAATGAATTATTAAAGAGGTTATCCGAGATGCGGCTGCGATCCCATGTGGCCGCCACTTCTGGGATCACGTGCTGTACATTCGGGATTACAGTCTGCAACACATGCAAGAGATTTAAACCCACGCATGCACTACAGGTTGTAATCCCTGGCTGGGATCATGTGCCTAATGTACGGCAAGTGACCCTGGAAGTGGCGGTCGCATGGGATCACAGCTGAATCTCAGATAACCCGTTTAAGTGTATGTTCATTTTTTTCATTCAAACAAGATGTAGTCTTTTAATAAAATCTGTCTCAAAAGACACATGTAAGGCCAGTTTCACATAAGTGTGTTTGGTCTGGGAAATACACTCCATGTAACAGCTGCGTTTTCTGGACTGACAACTGCTCGTCTGACCCGAACTTGGTGCGCCATAGTAATTTATGATGTTGTGAGTTCCTGCCTGACATCAGGTAGCTTTCACAGCCCCTAACAATATTATGTTTGATATTTTATTTTTTTACATCAATCATGGTTTAACCCCTTTAATGAAATGCAGTTTCTCACATCAGATAAATACAATGCATTCAGAGACTTCAGACCTTTTTACTTTTTTCACATTTTGTTATGTTGCAACCTTGTGCTAAAAGAAAAAATAATTGTTCAAGTTTTTCCCTATCATTCTGTACTCAATACCCCATAATGACAAAGTGAAAACAGAAAGTTAAAAATCTTTGCTAATTTATTAAAAAGTAAAAACTAAAATATTACATTGACATAAGTATTCAGACCTTTTACTTAGTACTTGGTTAAAGTACAGGGTGTGGAAATGTAAAAAAAAAAATACTTGTCGAAGGACTAAAGCGGGGGCTTGATCTACTTGTCCCTCATGACAATCTACTTGTCCTGATACAAAAAATAATTTAAAATCAAAACCATATTTCAATGCACCGCCACGCTTCCTTATGCAGGGAGGTGGCTGGCTTGCGTTCCAGTCTTTGTGGTGTGAAATGACTCTAAGTTTAGTCCTCTTTCACACGTTGTGGGGCGTGACGAGCCATTAAAGTGAATGGCACCGTAGCCACAGCCGTAGGCGATCGGATGCACGGGATCGCAAGGCACAATTACAGGGAGTGCAGAATTATTAGGCAAGTTGTATTTTTGAGGATTAATTTTATTATTGAACAACAACCATGTTCTCAATGAACCCAAAAAACTCATTAATATCAAAGCTGAATATTTTTGGAAGTAGTTTTTAGTTTGTTTTTAGTTTTAGCTATTTTAGGGGGATATCTGTGTGTGCAGGTGACTATTACTGTGCATAATTATTAGGCAACTTAACAAAAAACAAATATATACCCATTTCAATTATTTATTTTTACCAGTGAAACCAATATAACATCTCAACATTCACAAATATACATTTCTGACATTCAAAAACAAAACAAAAACAAATCAGTGACCAATATAGCCACCTTTCTTTGCAAGGACACTCAAAAGCCTGCCATCCATGGATTCTGTCAGTGTTTTGATCTGTTCACCATCAACATTGCGTGCAGCAGCAACCACAGCCTCCCAGACACTGTTCAGAGAGGTGTACTGTTTTCCCTCCTTGTAAATCTCACATTTGATGATGGACCACAGGTTCTCAATGGGGTTCAGATCAGGTGAACAAGGAGGCCATGTCATTAGATTTTCTTCTTTTATACCCTTTCTTGCCAGCCACGCTGTGGAGTACTTGGACGCGTGTGATGGAGCATTGTCCTGCATGAAAATCATGTTTTTCTTGAAGGATGCAGACTTCTTCCTGTACCACTGCTTGAAGAAGGTGTCTTCCAGAAACTGGCAGTAGGACTGGGAGTTGAGCTTGACTCCATCCTCAACCCGAAAAGGCCCCACAAGCTCATCTTTGATGATACCAGCCCAAACCAGTACTCCACCTCCACCTTGCTGGCGTCTGAGTCGGACTGGAGCTCTCTGCCCTTTACCAATCCAGCCACGGGCCCATCCATCTGGCCCATCAAGACTCACTCTCATTTCATCAGTCCATAAAACCTTAGAAAAATCAGTCTTGAGATATTTCTTGGCCCAGTCTTGACGTTTCAGCTTGTGTGTCTTGTTCAGTGGTGGTCGTCTTTCAGCCTTTCTTACCTTGGCCATGTCTCTGAGTATTGCACACCTTGTGCTTTTGGGCACTCCAGTGATGTTGCAGCTCTGAAATATGGCCAAACTGGTGGCAAGTGGCATCTTGGCAGCTGCACGCTTGACTTTTCTCAGTTCATGGGCAGTTATTTTGCGCCTTGGTTTTTCCACACGTTTCTTGCGACCCTGTTGACTATTTTAAATTAAACGCTTGATTGTTCGATGATCACGCTTCAGAAGCTTTGCAATTTTAAGAGTGCTGCATCCCTCTGCAAGATATCTCACTATTTTTGACTTTTCTGAGCCTGTCAAGTCCTTCTTTTGACCCATTTTGCCAAAGGAAAGGAAGTTGCCTAATAATTATGCACACTTGATATAGGGTGTTGATGTCATTAGACCACACCCCTTCTCATTACAGAGATGCACATCACCTAATATGCTTAATTGGTAGTAGGCTTTCGAGCCTATACAGCTTGGAGTAAGACAACATGCATAAAGAGGATGATGTGGTCAAAATACTCATTTGCCTAATAATTCTGCACGCAGTGTATGCCTGAGGTCCGGTCAAAATGCTGCTTGCAGGATTTTGTTTGGACTAGACCGCAGGCATAATGTGCCTTGCGATCCTGTGCAGCCGATCGCATTGCAGCCGTTGGGCATGGTTATGGTGCCAATCATTTCAACAGACCACTACGCCCCGTCCTGCCCCACAATATAATTAGCCGGCCGCAATGCGGTGCAGTGCATTCTGGACAGAATCAGGCCGGAACGCACTTACGAGGCCTTAATGTGATCACAGCTCCCTTTCAGAGGTCGGGTGCAGGGAATGTTTCTACAATGTTTGCATTGGTTGGCAGTGCGCTTCCCCCCCCCTCTGCGGTATTAAAATCATTGGTGGGCAGTGCGCCCTCCCCCCATCATTGGTGGCAGCGGCAGTTCCGATCGGAGTCCCAGCAGTTTAATGCTGGGGCTCCGATCGGTTACCATGGCAGCCAGTATGCTACTGAAGTCCTGTCTGCCATGGTCAGTTACTCAGCGGCATTATACTTACATGCGCTGTGGCCACCCGGCGCTTCTTTCTTCTTGTAACTCACAGGTCTGTGCGGCGTATTGCTTATGCTTATCGAAATTCGCCGCACAGACCTGTGAGTTACAAAAAGAAGGAGCGCCGGGCGGGCACAGCGCATGTAAGTATAATGCTGCTGAGTAACTGACCTTGGCAGACAGGACTTCGGTAGCGTCCTGGCTGCCATGGTAACCGATCGGAGCCCCAGCATTACACTGCTGGGACTCCGATCGGAACTGCCGCTGCCACCAATGATGGACGGGGGAGGGCGCACTGCCCACCAAAGATTTTAATACTGGGGAGGGGGGCATCCAATGGCATATTTTAACTTCAAGCGTCCCCATCACCATGGGAACGCCTCTCCACGCCCAGCTCGTCGCTGATCCACTGCGTCCACTGCTCCGGTAAACAAAGCCATCTCAGCCCTGCTACTTGCCCACAGCAGGGCTAAGTTACTGAACAAACTACCTGCCCGGCGCCCGGAACTGCATGTCCCGGGCGACGGGCGATACGATTTCCACACCCCTGAAGTACTATTGGCAGCTATTACAGCCTCCAGTCTTAGGTATGATGCCACAAGATTTCTACACCTGGATTTGGGGACATTCTTTTCTGCAGATCCTCTGAAGCTGTGTCAGGTTGGATAGAGACTGATGGTGGACAGCCATTTTCAGGTCTCTCCAGAGATATTCGAATGGGTTCAAGTCAGGGCTCTGGCTGGGCCACTCAAGGACATTCACAGAGTTGCCCCCAACTCACTCCTGGGTTGTCTTACCTGTGTGCTGTCATTGGGTCATTGTCTTGTTGGAAGGTAAACCTTCAGCCCACTCTGAGGACCAGAGCACACTGGATCAAATTTTCATTAAGAATATCTCTCTACTTTACTCCATTCAGATTTCCCTCAACCCTGACCAGTCTCCCTGTCCCAGCCACTGAAAATCAACACCATGCTTCACTGTAGAGATGGTATTGGTCAGTGCCTGGTTTCCTCCAAACATGACGCACTTAGAAGTGAAGTCAAAAACTTCAGTCTTGGTTTCATCAGACCAGAGAATCCAATTTCTCACAGTCTGAGAGTTCTTTAGGTGCTTTTTTTTTTTTGCAAACTTTCATGTGTCTTCTACTGAGGAGAGGCTTTTTTCTCACGAGTGCCATAAAGCCCAGATTGGTGGAGTGCTGCAGTGATAGTTGACCTTCTGAATGTTTCTCCCATCTGCACATAGGATCTTTGGAGCTTAGGCAGAAGGAGCTTTGGAGTTTGGGTAGAGTGATCTTTGGAGCTTAGGCAGAGTGAACCTAATGATGATTCTGCCTAAACTCCAAAGATCCTGTGTGCAGATGTTTGACCTTCTGGAAGTTTCTCCCTTCTGAAACTCCTTTGGAGCTTAGGCAGAGTGAACATTGGGTTCTTGGCCACATCACTTACCAAGGCCCAGGGCAGCAAACTCTAGGAAGAGTCCTGGTTGTTGCAAACTTCTTCCATTTAAGAAATATGGAGGCCACTTGGGAAATTTCAGTGCACAGAATATTTTTTTGTTATTTTTTTCCCCAGATCTGTGCCTCCACACACAATCCTGTCTCTGACTTATACATAAAATTCTATCCTTATTGCTTGTTTTTTTGCACTGATATGCATTGTCAGCTATTAAACCTTATATAGACGGGGCTGTGTCTTTCAAATCATGTCTAATCAATTGAATTTGACACAGGTGGACTCCAATCAAGGTGTAGAAACATCTCAAAGATGATCAAGACAAATCAGAGGCACCAGAGCTAAATTTCAAACGTCATAGCAATGGGTCTGAATACTTAACGTCAATGCAAAATTTTTGTTTTTCCTTCGTAATAAATTTGAAAACATTTCTAAAATTCAGTTTTTACGTTCTAATTATGGGGTACTGAGTGCAGATTGATGGTGAAAAACTCAATAGCAATATCTTCTATTTCAGGACATTTTGGATAGTCATGGGGTGTTATATATTCTCGATATTATAAACATGTGACCTTACTCTAGGTGCAGTCTAGGTGCATAGCTTACCCAAAACTAGCAAGTGATTATCTCTGACCATAGCAACATCATTTCCATTGGTTTTATGAATTCTAAGTGTTTAATGTTTGGTGTGTTTTCTCAGACAGAATATATTAAATTTGAGGTGCTCTTCAATAATTGAGTTCTTTTCTGTCTTAACTTGCATAGAGTGTGCGAACTTGAAGAATTGGGGGAGTTGTCTCCATGCTGGGAAAATTTGCGCCGACAGATAGTGACTCAGTATCAGACGATCATTCTAACATACCAGGATAATCTGACTAATCTTCATCAGTACAAAGGTCAGCTGCAGAAATTATCCCCAGATTTTTCTCATGGTTTTTGTGTCTTTCTTTAATGTATGTAGCAAACAAGGCTTCACTCGGTATATGAAAATCTAGGCCTGGTTTACTGGAATCACAGAATGGAAACATGCAGATGGGGAAGTATAGGAAGAAGCGAAGTGGAAGGGTATGCAGAAGAATATAGAACAGAGAAGTGTAGTAATGTAAACTTGTAATAATGTTGTTCTTCGTCCTCAGTCATCACTATCAGACTGGAGGTCCCCACAGCCAGCCAGCTGTTCAAAGGGCCCACAGTGCTCTTGTGAGATCTGCAGCTTTTTCATTGTCTACATCGGGCTGTCTACTTAATAATACGCAGTGCAGGCTTTTGCAAATTTATCCCATTCACTCGCAGATTGCCCGATGTAAACAGCCTCTTCAAACCAATTCCACCAATCTGATATTATTTGCCTATCCTGAGGATAGGTCATCAATATCCTGATCCTTTTTAAATTTACAGATATCTGAAACCCCTTTAAAGATAGACATAGAAGAGGTAGTCCCTGAAAAGAGATTTGTTAAAGCCTTTACACCACTTAGTGGCATTGAAAAGTGGAAAATTATGGCGGACATCATATAAGTGTTGAGAAAAGGGGTGAGGCCTCCTGTAAATTATAGAGGATATCTACACCAACTCATAGCTGGCTTAGATTTAAAATTCTGTTTTAAAATGCCGGCCTGTGTTGCATTTTGCACCAGGTAACTTTTAGACTAAGGCTGGGTTCACATCACGTTTTTGATCTTACATTTAACATATACAAAAAACTTAAATGTTAAACAGATGCCTCAGATGGATGTCATAGAATGGCATCCGTTGTCAAAGAGTTCCATTGTAAGAAAAATGTATATGCTAACGTATAAAAAAAGAAATTGCGGGACTTTGCAGGGTGGAAAGCTTAGTGTACCAAGGTTTTCCATCCTGAAGAGTTCAGCAGAAAACATATGTTAATATATATGTTGTTTTAGAATGGAATTCTATGGTGACGGATGCCAATGTATGGTGTCCGTCAGAGGCATCCATGTAATGTATAAATTTTTTAAATATTTTAAATGTAAGACCAAAAATGTGATGTGAATCCAGGCTACCACTGGCGTATGTAATACCAGTCTTAGTGTAGCTGCCCCACTGTCTCTTTGTGACCTGTGACTGCTGTAGCCCCATCATTACGTGCTTTACCTCAAACACAAGCACCAGAAACATTGTTTTCTTGTGTCATATATTGTTGCAATTGTTGAGGTAGAGAAGGATGTAAAGATGTAGATTTAAAGGTTGTGGATATCTTTGGGGCATTTTTACTTAAATAGATGGATTTTTGAGGCAGGGTTTTAATAAAAATTCTTGAACTGTTTGGCTTCTGCAGCTTCTATGTATCACAGTACATAACAAGCTGCAGAATGTCATTCACAATGAAATCCATCAGAGCGCCTATCTGATGCATCTCTCTTCTCCTGAACAGTCTTAAGAACTCAGCAGTGATTTGGTGATAAATCTGAACAGAAGATTTTTCAGGAGGGGAGAGTGAGAGGCTTGAGGCGAAGTCTGGACTTCTGATTGTGAATAGCATTCTACAATTTGCTATGTACTGTGGTGCATAGAAGCTGCAGAAGAGTGCAACATTTTTAATAAAACCCTACTGCAAAAATGTTTTTAGGCAAGCATATACACTATGCATTTAAGAAAAAATGTCCCGATAGGTGTCCACAGCCTTTAAAATTAAATCACAGATATAATGAATGCTCTGTCCATAAGGCGGAGTTCCCTGGAGTACACTTTTGTACAGTATGTACTGTTCTAAGTGTTCTATTTGTTTTAATGTGGATTTTAAATTCTGAATGCTGAATTATTAAATGTAGGTTATTTTTGTTTTCTAGGCGTTTCTTTCAAAGCGAGTAGCTTAAAAGCAGACAAGAAATTAGAATTTGTACCTACCAATTTACACATTCAGAGAATGAGAGTTCAAGATGAATCCACATCAGGTATCACTTTCATGCATATAATTTAAATGTTCTTTAAAAAAAATCTGATTAATTCTGCGGCTTGAGTGGGATGTCTTGACTGCAGACTTCTGTGTAGGTCACAGAGCTCCCAAGAGCACTATACCACTTCAAATAGCTGATGGATGGAGGTGCTAAAAGTTGGACTCTTACTGATCTGGTATTGATGGTTCATCCCTAAGTATAGGTCATCGGTATTAAATTTCCAGACAACCTCTTTAATAAGAGTACTAATATTCAAATCTCATCTTCTAACTTTAGATCAGAACTATGACATAGTAACTATAGGAGCGCCAGCTGCACATTGCCAAGGTTTTAAATCTGGTGGATTGCGGAAGATATTACACAAATTTGAAGATGCAAAGAAAAAGTAAGAACTTCTTTATCCCAGTTCATCATATTACTGAATTGTGTATTACCTATGTCTGTGAAGGTTCTTAGGGTACTTTCACACTTGCGTTAAAGTTTTCCGGTATTGAGTTCCGTCCTCGGGGCTCAATACCGGAAAAAAACTGATCAGTTTTATCCTAATGCATTCTAAATGGAGTGCATTCTATTCAGGATGCATCAGTTCAGTCCCTCTTACGTTTTTTGGACGGAGAAAATACTGCAGCATGCTGCAGTTTACTCTCATGCCAAAAATACAAATTATTTTTTTTAACTTACATTGACGTGTATTAGTGCCAGATCCGGCATTGAGGGTTCAGGAAAAACGGATCCGGCTTTCCAAAAATGCAAAAAAATGAATACCGGATCCGTTTTTCCAGATGACACCAGAGAGACGGATCCGGTATTGCAATGCATTTGTGAGACGGATCCGCATCCGGATTCGTCTCACAAATGCATCCGTTTGTGTCCAGATTGCCTGCCAGAATCCTCTGCCACAAGTGTGAAAGTACCCCTATTCATCTTGGTCATGGTATATCAGTAGTAATAAGTCAGAGCAACTAAACTTGTATATTATTATTTATTTATTGAAGAAGTTTCGCTAGTCATCTAATTGGCTTTTTCAGTTAGAATGGTTTGTACAAGAAATCTCCAGCATTAAATACTGGTAACTCGTTCTTTAGTCATCAAGGTAAGATGTTGATTGCATTTGCATTACTGAAGCTATTAGTTATCAGGCTGACTGAAGCTATTAGGTGTAGGCGCTGGACAATTAATTCACCCTTTTAAAGGATAACTGTCACATTTAGACCCTAATTTCATTTTTCATATATGTAGTTACTAATAACATGATATTCCAGAATCAGTTACTATTAGACTGACTTACCCCATATTTAATAAGATTCAGCCCTTAACAACCAGTCTGCATAAAACTGCAATTTCACTATTCAGTTAAGATGGCCGCCACTGCCCTCACCCTGAGGCTAATCCCGCCTGCCCTCACTACCCACAATGCATTGAGCTCCTCACATGCACTAGCCAGTAACAATAGCCCCCCAAAAGTGTCAATAATCAGAGCTCTCCCCCCCCTAAAGGGTTAATCTCCTGCAGCACAAAGGGGTCCTCTTACCACATGTTGCTTTCATTTATACACTGAGCAGATGGCAGATCTCCCTTCCCTGGTCTGCGCTGCTTTAACACTGCATTCTCCAGCTCTGCTGAGTGAGGGAGCGTCTGCCAAGCGCAGGGACAGGGAGAAGTGCACACAGCACAGGCACTGTTATCAGCTGCTGGGGAGGACCTGGCTTTAATAATTTACTTACAGTCCCTGACTGTCAGTAATGTGAGCCTGCACGCAGTGTGCTCCGTCTATCAACAGATAGACGGACCATGCCTAGCAACCCTATTTTAAGCACAGGTAAAAAATAGGCAGTACAGGGAACAAAAATGTGGAATTAAGGGGTAATTGAATACACAGTGAAAAGTTGAAATAGGGCCACCAAGGTGATATTAATCACCACAATCCAATACGCCAAAAAAAAATAATACGACAGTTATCCTTTAATGTCTGATGATTTATTTTTTTTGAAAAGTGTGATATTGAATTTTTTCTTAGGGGTGCTGTATCAGTGCAGGCTGTGTAATCCCTTCCCTGAAGGGACCCCGCACAGACTGTGCTGGTATAGTGTTGAAGGACATGTGATGCCGTTACCGTCGTGATCAGTGCAGGAGGGGCGGGGCTTAGCAGTGGTGGGGAAGGACCTGTGATGTCATGTGACATGAGGGGGTGGAGCTTTGTGTGGAGGAGAATAAATTGGAGAAGCGAAGGATGTGAGAGCCAGGTAAAAGCTGGGATTTGCAGTTGACTTCTCTTATACCTCCTTCCTGTCCATGTCCTCTGATATCACATAATAACAACTTAGACATGCTGGGAGTTGTAGTCCTCTCCTCCCTGTAACGTCCTCTGATAGCAGATAGTAACAGCCAGGACATGCAGGGAGGTGAAGTTCTCTCCTCTTATACCTCCTTTTAGTAATGTCCTCTGAGGATATAATAAGAGCCTGAACATGGTGGGAGTTGTAGTTTTCTCCTCTTACACCTCTTCCCTGTAATGTCCTCTGATGGCACATAATAGTCTGAACGTGCTGGGAGTTCTAGTTCTCTCCCCTTATACCTTCTCCCTGTAATGCCCAATAGCAAACTCTTGGAGGCAGCAAGGAAAGGTGTTAAATAAAGCAAGTAGGCACCAAGTTTGGTGAGTAAAACAATCATTTGTGTTCTAGATTTCTAGTTTAATTTGTCTGATGCTGTTATATAGATTATGATTTCCATTCTATGTGTCATAGTCACCCACTGTCCCCATTCTGATTTCCTCCTTTTTAGGATTATGAAAGTGGCCACCCTAACTGTATTTTGGCTAACTGGACATGTTTTAGTTAATTTAGCAAGAAAATTGTGATAGATAATCGTCCATAGAGTTGAGATTTTTTCCCAAAATCGCCCAGCCCTAATTAAGTGTGATTTAACTGCCTCGGGAGATGTGTTAGAAAAGCTTTGTAAGTGGCAGACAATAGATGTTGCACCCCTCCACCTCTATTCAAGCTTTTTTCTCCAATCTAACAATTTTACATTGCCGTTCTAACAACTCTCCTGAGGCATTTTAATCACACCTCATAGCTTTAGTCATATGAATACAATCAAACATCTTACTTCCATGACTGAAGCATGAGTCACCTGTATTTAACCCTTTCACGCAAGTGACTTACTGCATTTGGACGTACAGTCGCGTCCAATCTGCTTACCGGGGCTGTGACACTATAAAGTGTCACAGCTCCGGAGTCTCCGCTCTCCCCGAGAGCAAAGACACCAAGGAAGACGGTAAGGGACCAATCAGAGTTGTCCCTTGCCGGCAAGCGCTCCGATTGGTTAGTCTCTGCAGACTAACCAATCGGAGCACTTCATAGAGAAAAATGCCAGTTTCAGGCTGTGATCTCCACGCTGGAGATCACAGCCTGAAATCAGGCATGACTGCCACCTTGCCCCCAGTGCCCCTGATAAATTTAAGTGCCCCCCACAGGTGGCCATTGCCCCCATCACCCCCTGCTGCGATGTCCTCTGTGCCGGTTCTGATGGCAGAGGCTCTAGAATGGAGCCGCTGCCATCAGAAAAGAGTGTCTGCTGAAACTTACAACTGACACTCTGCTGCTACGGCTGAAATCGGTGCTGGCACTGATCTCAGCCGTTTACCCCCATAGATGCCGAGGTCAGGGTCTGATCAGCCTTAGTGTAAGTGTAGCACTGACTATACAGTGCATTGCAATAGATGACTATTGCAATGCATTGTATATCCATCAGGCCCACTGGATCTTCAAGATCCAGATGGGTCTTGATAAATAAATAAAAAGGTGTAAAAAAAAAAAGTTTAATAAAAAATAAATTTAATTTAAATAAAAATTGTCTTTTCTCATATTCGTTGATTTATGTCATTAAAAAAATTAAATTAATAAAAAAATACACATAATTGGTATCGCTGTGTCTGTAATGACCTGATCTATAAAAGTATCATATTACTAATCCTGCGCGGTGAAGGACGTAAAAAATAATGTAGAAAAAAATGACGGAATTGCTGTTTTTGTCACCTCACGTTCACAAAAAATAAATAACAAGTTATGTTATGTTATGTTACTAAGTCCTTGTATAGCGCTCTAGAGGAACTCAATCCAATCGAAGCGCTTATGGACGGCTATATTTGTGAGCCCCTACATCATCCTACACAAATAGCCAGGTCTTAACCAGCTTCCTAAAGTGATAAATTATTAACCAGCTTCCTAAAGTGATCAAAAAGACCTATGTACCCCAAAATGATACCAATAAAAACTACAGCCCATCATGCAAAAAACAAGCCCTCAAACATCTTAGTTGGTGAAAAAATATAAATGTTATGGACTTTGGTATATGGCGATGCAAAATATAATTTATTTTTAACACAAAAGTGATTTTATTGCTGAAAAAGTAGTAAAACATAAAAAATATAAAAATTATTTTGTATCGCCATAACCGTATCAACCCACAGAATAAAATAATCATATAATATTTACCACAGGAGGAACCCCATAAAAAATAAAAATAAAAAACACTGACAGAATTGCCATTTTTGACCACTTCACCTCCACAAAAAATAGTAAATATAAAAAGTGATCAAAAAGACATATGTACCCCAAAATGATACCAATAAAAACTACAGCCCGTCCCGCAAAAAAACAAGCCCCCAAACAGCTACATTGGTGAAAAAATACAAATGTTATGGGCCCTAAACTAATTTCAGCAAATTACATGTTAGAAAATCCTGATGTCTTTTTTACCCTTTGAATGCTGCCTTGCCCCCAAACAGCGGTTTATGACCACGTATGAGGTGTTGCCGTATTTTGGGCTGCATTTTCTCCTGTTACCCCTTGTAAAAATTAAAAATGTGGGGCTAAAGCAACTTTATATTGGAAATAAAAGTTATTTTTTTATTCTCACATCCATGTGTTTCTAAATTCTATGAAACACTTGTTGGGTCAAAGCATTCACTTCACGACTAAATTTATTACTTGAGGGGGTAGTTTCCAAAATGGGGTCACTTTTAATGGTTTTCTTTCTAGGGGTACCTCAGGGTCTCTTCAAATGTGACATGGCACCTGAAAGCCATTCCAGCACAATCTGGCCTCCGTTAACAATATGACGCTCCTTTCCCTCTGCACCCCGCTGTGTGCCCATAAAGCAGTTTATGACCACATATGGGGTGTTTCTGTAAACTGCAGAATCAGGGTAATATTGAGGTTCCTTTGGCTGTTAACCCTTGCTGTGTTAGAGGAAAATTGGATTTAAATGGATAATCTGCCCCCAAAAAATGAAATTTTAAAATTTCTCCTCCAATTTGGTTTAATTCTTGTGGAACACCTAAAGGGTTAATAAAGTTTGTAAAATCGGTTTTAAATAACTTGAGGGGTGTAATTTCTAAAATGTGGTTATTTATGGGTGGTTTCTACAGTGTAAGCCCCCACACAGTTACTTCATAACTGAAATGGTGGGTTTTGGAATATTTCTTAAAAATTAAAAAATGTGCTTCTAAACTTCTAAGCCTTCTAACTTCCTAAATTTTTTTAATGACAATTACAAAATGATGCCAACATAAAGTAGACATATGGGGAATGTAAAGTGATAACTATTTTATGAAGTATCACTATCCGTCTTAAAAGCAAAAAAAATTCTAATTTTGAAAATAGTGAATTTTTCCCAAATTTCTGCAAATTTTGGATTTTTTTATGCACAAAGGTAAAATGTATCAACTCAAATTCACCACTAACATGAAGTACGATGTGTCACGAGAAAACAATCTCAGAATAGCTTGGATAAGTAAAAGTGTTCTAGAGTTATTACCACATAAAGTGACACATGTCAGATTTGAAAAATGGGGCTCCGGCATTTGGTCCAAGCTGTCACTTAAACGGGTTAATTTAGGAGATTTTTCATACAAGCCTTTGTAACTGAGAAGGGCAGTCGGGTGCCTAGTGAAACATCTTCTTGAAAAAATTACAACCCTAGTTTCTCTGACTTAATAGTATTGATATGCGTTTCCTATAATTTTGTCAATCATAACCAAATACATACTGGTCTACAGACTAGGTCTACTAGAGGTGGTTTCCTTCCTTATTTCCAAATGGCAAACGTAAAGTATTCCTATAATTCAGTACTCTTAATTATAGCTAGACATTAGGTGAAACAGTTGTACAGAGGTAACCAATTGAAACCTCGTAGGAATTTGCCCATCATATAAAGTGATGGCATATCGTGAGGATATGCCATCACTTTTTTATTGGTGGGGGGTCCAACTTCTGGAACTCAACATTCTAATCTTGAATAGGGACCCAGGATCAGTGGAGTTCTCAGAGGTTGAATCCCCACTATCATAAAATGATGTCCTATTTTAGCGATATGGCTTCACTTTATAAGGGAATAATCCTTTAAGAGTCTTCTGCATGGCTCCCATTAATCAGAATAGGATCTATGTGACACTGTTCAGAGATCTGTATCTCTTTAGATACCTACATTGACTTGGAGAATGGAATTAAAGGAAAATGAATACATAGCATATGTTATACAGCAATGTGTTACACCAAAATAAGCAAAAAGGATCTTGTCTGTGCCAGTGTAATACAGATGTAGTACAGACAAATCTTTAGAACTATAGCCTGTCTACTCAAATTGCACCACAAATCTTGCCTACTATTTATGTTGGATCACCTGTAGCTGTGATGGCTGACCTCAGGCACTCCAGCTGTGGTAAAACTACAACTCTCAAGATAGATGGAGCATGCTGGGAGTGGTAGTTTCACCAAAGCTGGAGTGCCGGAGGTTAGCCATCAGTGACCTAAAGGATGCTTATGCATTTACTGAATATTATGTGAAGAACAAACAATATCATTGTAACATTGGAATTTGGTGGATTAGACCTCAGAATACTACAACTGAGCAACCTTGACAATTGTTACTAACTGAATCTACTAATTTTATGCTTTAATGTGGCTTTCGCTTACAAATCCTTTAAAAGAGTTGTCTCACAAATACAACCCCTATTCATATGCTTTATTCCCCCTAACCACAGTGGATACGAGTTCACACCGTGGTCCGGCATTCTGTTTGAAATGGTACACTATAGCTGCGTACATCTGTCATAGACTCCAATTATTTATAAAAATGGTATAAAGTGCTATTGGAAAGCGAAGCCAACTATGAATTTCAGTACAAAAGGTATATCAATATATATTGGTATATTGGCCAGACATGTCAAAAAGGACACCGTTCTAGCACACAACTGGCAATTGATAGCCCGTGGACCTGTTAAATATATGTCATACAAAAAAATTTCCATATATGCTAAGCATTGACATCCCCTGGCAATATTAGCTGATTACCGAGAGTTTTAAAAAGCACATATTCCACCCTACTACACCAGGCATACTGCCTGGTAGGGTTGGTCCTGCTAATTAAAATGATACTTGTCTTGTGAAAATCGGTTGTGACGTTCCCTCAAAAAAAATACTTTTATCCTTTAGGCAGATGAGGGCCTCAGTGCACTGCGGGGGCATGGCCAGCACAGGTGAGCTGTAGAGCTGAGATGCACCCCCTTACCATCTTGCTGATGGGTGCTCTTTCATCTAATTTGATCGCAACGCCCATGTAGATTTCTTCGGAGAAGGGATTGTCTTGTTGATGCAACCTCTTTTAATTTGTTTAGTTTGTGCCAATAGCTTCAACTTAATTCTAGTTTTGGGCTAAAGCTCCTCAGTGATCCAGCATCTTCCATGTCTCTGTGGAGCTCCACCCTAAAATGCAGATATTTTGTTTAGGCTTTTTATTTTAAATCTTTTTGAAAGTAAAATACTTTTATGATCTAATTTTGCGCTTTGTTTCTTGGCTCCTTATAGCAGTTTTGAGGAAACTTGGTGAGTTGGCTTTGCAGCATCCATGCCACCATATGTTTATTTTCCATGCATTTTGTAATACTGTCTTTGTGTGGTTTTGTGTGGCTGTCTTTCCATTATTGCATTGTGGTGCCTTTCTTTTACACACTTTTCTAGCCTTGCCGCTATTAGAATGGGCAGAGGTCATAAAAGCTGCTGCTTCAGTATCTGGCTACACTTGGACATGGAGTACTCGTCTGTGGTTTTAGAAAATGCTGTTTTTTTTTTTAAAGCATGTGTCTGCCATGCCAATATTACATTTTAGACCTAGATCAATGAATGTCAAAAGTATTGTGTTATAGATACTTGTTTCGTCCTGTGTTCGTCCTGTGTGTATTGGTATTTTTCCTAATTATTTCTTTGCATACCTGTAACTCGCATAATTTGCTGCCTTTGTTGTGTTCAGACTGGCTGTGGGCTCGTCGTCGCCCAGATGCGTTCCCGAGTCTTCCTGTTCGGCTGCATAATGTAAATGCATCTGAACAGGGAAACTGAGGAACATATCTGGTTGGGACCCAAGTGGAAAAGCCTGCAGTTATTCCGAGCATAGAGAAAATGGCGGCATTGGGCATGAGGAATGGATAAGTGTGGAGGAAACCATCTTTACTCCACAGGTTCTGAAGACTCTGGGTTTTTCAGAAAAGCCGCAGTACCCCCTTAATGTAATCTAGTGTCTGGCATCAAAATCAGTAAGTTGTGCACTTATCCAGGAAGTGTCAGGAATGCCTTTACGGGATATCCCAGTTATAAACATTTTATTGCTCTTCCACTGGATAAGCGATAAAGGTTAAACTGTTCGGATCCCCAACAATTGCTAGTCTTGCCCGTCCGTTAAAACTTTTAACTGCAGTTGGATGGCAGGGGGTCTCAGCTAACATTTAGCTCCTGTCCCCTAAATAGATTATAAATGTTTTCTTTGGTTTTTACTTTGGAATTTTCAAGTATAAAAAAAAAAAAACTTGAAAAAAGCATGCATCCAGGAAAATGAATATCACAAAGAATGCAACAATTGACCAATGTTTTTCTGCTGTGTTGCTAATACATGAGATTTTACTTATCCATTAAAAACTGCCATATTTATTAATGGCACTCGCACCACAACCGTTACACCATTTCTAACAGTTTTGATGCCATGGTAGTCTGTACTTGGATCCCAGATTTAAGAGAAACAATCAGGGTTCCCTCCTAGCAGCATATGTCATCTTGTATGTAGACAGATCTGTAAGTGGCTTCATAGGGTATGTTTGACAGCGGTGAAGTTGGCACAGATGCGCCAGTTGTCATGTGATGTAATGGGCACAGATGCTCTTTCATACATATGATATGAACTAGCTCCATTATGAAGCAATATTGGTTGGAGATACTGGACTCCCTGGTTTTGCTTTTTCCATAGTTGCTGAGGTGAAGGACATACAGCGGAGACAATGTTTTTTTTATAGTGTTACAGTAATCAACTTTTTTTTTGCGTTTGATAAAATGTATTCATTATCGATCATCTTTTAAGAACATGATATAAAGACTTAAAAGGGCACCTGTCAGCAGATTTGTACCTATGATACTGGCTGACCTGTTACATGGGCACTTGGCAGCTGAAGGCGTGTGTTGGTCCCATGTTCATATGTGCCCACATTGCTGAGAAAAATTATGTTTTAATATATGCAAATTAGTCTCTAGGAGCAACGGGGGCGTTACCATTACACCTAGAGTCTCTGTTCTCTCTGTAACTGCTGCGCCCTCTGCACTTTGATTGACAGGACCAGGCAGATGTGATTATGTTTTCACTGCATGGCCTGTCAATCAAAGCAATGGTGGGCACATATGAAGAAGGGACCAACACAGACGCCTTCCGCTGCCACGTGCATATGAAACAGGTCAGCCAGTTTCACAGGTACAAATCTGCTGATAGATGCCCTTTAACAGACCTCTGCACTGTGTTGTACCTGTTCAAAAACTCATACCAGATACCAGTTGCTTCCTTCTGCCTCCCTTCAGGTGACTGTAAACATCAGAACGGACAGGGTCACGTGTGCGCCACTACAGCTAATGACAGGACTCAGTGGTGACGTGTCCCCGCTGCTGGGTCACATGTCACCACCGGGGCCAGTCATGGCTGTAGTGGCGCACCTGATCCCGTCTGGAAGTCTACAGGACGGGAATCAGAAGACTGCTGAAGGGAGCCAAGGTGAGAGGAAACCATAATGGGGTGCCAAGATGCAGGTGACGATTTTTTGCAGCAGATATAACACAGTGCAGGGGTCTGTTAAAAAAACAAACTGGACCACCCCTTTAATCCCAAGCAGACCACATCAAGTAACAAGCATCTTCCACTCTCTGAGTCATGTATCACAGTCATTCATTGTATGCATTCATTGTACTGCTTGCGTGGTGGTAATTTTTCCTCCCTGTATGGGGTATTCTTCATTTCCAGCACGACAGCTTGCCCCCAGTCCATTGTTTACATACCCCAAGATATCATCCGAGCCAAGGAGATCATCGCCCACATTAATACCCTGAAGACGCAGGTCAGTTATTATGCAGAGAGGCTCTCCAGAGCGGCAAAGGACCGATCGGCCAATGGCATTGAGAGGACACTTGCCATTTTAGCAGATAAGGTGAGGAATTTCGATTTTCTTCAGGTTGTATGTTTCACGTTTCCAACCGTAGACATATAAATCTCCTTTACCCCTTATCATTCTCCAGCTAATTTTGTTCCTTTTATGCATTTCTGAAATAAGCTGCTTGCAAATTGCTGTATCAGACTTCACATTCAAGGCCAGGGGCGTAGCTATAGGGGAAGCAGGGGAAGCGGCTGCTTTGGGGCCCTGACCCAGAAGGGGCCCATCCAGGAGGAGGAGGACTAAAACATTTTGTCAGGGCCCCCTCAACAGTATTACACAATGAAATTATATACAGTGACAGCTCTGAGAGAGAGATCTTTACTAGCCACAGAAATGGGGGCGGCATGAATGGAAGGGGTTGCGAAAAAATTACTGGGGGAGGGGGGCCCCATTCAAAAATTTGCTGTGGGGCCCAGTCATTTTTAGCTACGCCACTGTTCAAGGCGTTGTCCAAGAATGTGGTGGGGAAGGTCAGACCTGTAAAGGAAAGCTTATTTACCTGCTTCCCAGCAGTAGATAAGTAATCTTCCCTTTACAGGTCCAGCCATTCTTGCACAACCCCTTTAAGGTTTCAGTAAAATCTTTAAGTCTTTTTCACACTTTAGAAGCCCATGGGGTGTATTCACTGTTGGTGGTCTGGCGTAGTAATGCAGACTACTTTGCAGCCATTACTCTGTGTATAAGCGCCATTATACTGCACTCAGGTCCGGTGCAGCGCTGCCTGTGTAAACAAGGGAGTCTGGGCCGGTACGGTGGCAGAAAATATAAAGGGCTTGTCCAGTACAACATGGCTGCTTTCTCCCAAAAACAGCACCACCCCTGTCCACAGGTTGTGTCTTGTATTGCAGCTCTGCCCCATTGACTCCAGTGCAGCTGAGCTGCAGTACCAGACACAACCCGTGGACAGGGGTGGTGCTGTTTTTGGAAGAATGCACTCATGTTTTTCTAATCCTGGACAACGTCTTTAAGGAAAGAACGATTGGGAGCTGGGAGTACAGTATGGTATAGAGAGAGCGCATTGTTCATATTATATAAACACTAATGGATTGTTGTATGCCATTATTCTTCTATTGTGCACAGACAAGACAGCTTGTCACTGTATGTGACTGCAAACTGTTAGCCAATGCAATACACGGACTCAATGCTGCTCGGCCAGACTACATCGCCTCCAAAGCCTCTCCTACATCAGGAGATGCCGACCAAGTAGTGCTGAGAAATGACCAGGATACTCTGATGGCACGGTGGACAGGAAGAAACAGTAGGTCATCTCTGCAGGTGGATTGGCACGAGGAGGAATGGGTGAGAAACATGTTACTAATGTATTGTGCTGTCTTAAAGGGGTTGTCTCATGAATCATCCCCTTTTCTAATGACAGTTGGTGTTTTTTCCGGTCAGACATTTCACTTGCTGTGGCCACTGACTGGAGAATGTAGCATTACATGGTGGGCATTTCAGTGCATTCCCACCCTTGGAATGTGTGGACTGGCCAGGTCCACTACAGTGGGAGCAGCCCTCACGCTCACAGAGGGGTGTCCCTAGTGATGTCCGAATGTCCTAATAGGGCATATGGACAGGGCCTGTCTGCACGGGTCTGCTCCTTTAACCTTTCAGTGAAGTCCTTTTTTTTTCATCTTCACCAATGTTTAGTGCATGGTTCCTAACTAAGGCCTCATTCATACGACTGTATTTTTTCTGCAGCCGATCACATTTTTGGCCAATTGCATGCAGACCCATTTATTTCAATGGGGCCACCAAATAGGCGGACAGCACACATAGAAATAGAATATGTCCTATTCTTGTCCGTTTTACAGACAAGAATAGGCATTTTGACGCTGGGTCGTGTGAAAATTGCGGGATGCACACTGCCGCTCATTGTATTTTGCAGTGTGCATGAGGATTAAGGGGGTATTCCGATTAGATTATGTTATCCTCTATCCACAGGATAGGGGTTAACTATTAGATCGGTGTGATACCGGCCACTCCGTTCATTTCAGGGGGGCTGCCGGCGGTACAAGGTCCCCATTCTTGTAAACAATGGGGGTCCCAGTGGTAGTACCCCCACCGAACTAACAGTTATCCCCTAGCCCGTGGATAGAGGATAGCTTAATCTAACCGGAATACCCCTTTAATTCTGAGAATTCAAAGCAAAACTACCTTTTAGTTTCCGGTGTATAATTTTTATTTTTATTTTATTTTTTCGCTTTACACACAATGATTGTGTCCAGAGAAAATTTACCAGTAAGGGTTTATAGGACTGATCTGCTTTGACTATAAAGCAGACAGTGACTGTCTTTGGCTCCAGTGAAGCAGACAGGCAGCTTAAATTACTGACCATACAGTTTAGTGAAGGCTAAATGGACAAAACATAGTGCATATTGATTACTGGAAAAGCTGTCTGCCCCAGCAGTTATACAATTACTGGAGATGGCTCTATTCTTCATTGACTCTACTACGACTGGCGAGAGGGCTGAATTTCTGGATAACCAAAACCCATAACACAACTTTTGGGAAATAATTGTAAAGCGAGGTGACACGTTTTCTAGGTTTGCAATATATATATATATAACTTGTCACCCCTGAATGCTTTTTTTTTTTGCAGTGGTACTTTACATTATATCTACCTTATGTTTGTAAAGACATGATATTTTCACTTCTGTAACTATTGAAGGCATTTTCCCACCATTACAATTGATGGCATAACGACTATTGAGACTCCACTGATCTTCAGAATAAAGGGGTCGCAGCACTACCTGTAACCGATTGGCATCTGGTAGATCTATAGTGGTCTATTTACCCGCTCAGCATATACATTGGGAGTGTTTTCCTATGTATATGCTTGACCATACACACCAAACATGGTGTGAGTAAACCATTAAAGTACACCATATGTCGTAGAGACATGTCAAAAATTTTGATCGTTTTGGGGGTGAGGGCTGAGACTCCCACATGCTCACTCTCTCTCTCGGAGTCTCAACACTTGGATCCCCGCCACAGATCAAAACTTTTGATATGTTGCTATGATATATCAGATGGGTTTTTTTTCAGGGTGCTATGTCACTTTAAATAACTCCATTGCAAAATCTGCATTGTGCTCTGATTACTGTTGGTTCCAGTAGGTCTGATTCAAATAGATACTGGGGGAGATTTATCAAGGCTGACGTTTCAATACGCCAATCTTGATGCCGTCTGTGCCAGAGTGAGGTGCACCTGATTTATTAAGAGGCAGATGCCTCTGTGTGCCAGAAACTTAAGTCTGCACCAGCTAGGGGCTGACGTAGACTTGTGCTGTGGTAGGCCTCCTATTAAGTCACCCCCACCCCCCCGCGCAAGTGTCAAGAAGATCAAAAAGTTGCATATTGTGGAGCAAATATGCAGTGCACTATCATTTGAAACTTTTTCTTACTCCATGATAAGTGTTACCGATAGCAATTACTACAAAATTTCTGTTGTTTTTAGGAGAAAGTGTGGTCAAATGTTGAGAAGAGCCTGGAGTGCATTATTCAGAGGGTAGACAAGCTTCTCCAGAAAGAGCGCTTACATAGTGACAGCTGTGAAGATGTCTTCCAATGCGAGATAAGCTGTACTAGCAAGAAAGGTAATGAGAGAAGGAGAGCCTACTGGATAAACCCAGAAGCCTCAGATGACGAGGCTGTGTTGTCACCCACATCATCTCCATCATCTACTGCATGCCATCCTTCCCAGTTGACAAGTGCGTATGGTTGTGGGTTTTCTCCTCCGCATCCTTGCTCCTTCATCACTGACTTGACAATACCAGACTGGCTTGAGTGAGCCTCAAAACTAGTAGCACAGACATGTAATACTGGTATTAAATCTGAATGTATTGGTGTATTAAAGGGATTCTGTCACCTCGTTTTCGGTTATAGAGATGCGGACATGCACGGCTAGATCGCCGGTAGCATGTCCGCAATATACCGGTCCTATAGGGCGTGTGCTTTTATTTTGTTAAAAAAAGGATTTTAGAGATATGTAAATGAGCCTTGTAAGGTGCCCAAGGGGCTGTACGAACCTTCCTGGTGCCCAGCCACGCCCCCGTGAAGGAGCCCAGCACCGCCTATGTCCTCCGAATCTCCTCCTTTCGTCAATCTAACTGTGACGAAAGGAGGAGATTCGGAGGACATAGGCGGTGCTGGGCTCCTTCACAGGGGGGCGTGGCTGGGCACCAGGAAGGTTCGTACAGCCCCTTGGGCACCTTACAAGACTCATTTACATATCTCTAAAATCATTTTTTAAACAAAATAAAAGGACACAGCGCTATAGGACCGGTATATTGCAGACATGCTAGCGGCGATCTAGCCGTGCATGTCCGCATCTCTATAACCGAAAACGAGGTGACAGAATCCCTTTAAAGGGGATTTCCAGGACTCAAATATAGATAGGCCATCAATATCAGATCGGTGCGAGGGGCTGACACCCGGCACCCCTGATCAGCTGTCCCAAGGGGCCACAGCACATGGGTGAGTGCTGTAGCCTTTTTTTCTCGATCTATGACTTCACATCCACTGGTCACATGGCCTCTCTGCAGCCCAGTCCTATTGAAGTGACTGGGATTGAGCTGCAATAGCAAGCACAGGGCTAGATTATCAGTATTTAAGACCTGGATAACCCCTTTTGATTTTCATACAATGACATTTTTGTCTGTAAAATAAAAAAATAAAAACACAAAAATCTGTAATAATAATTAATCATGTTAGTATCGGATGTTGACCTGACAACATGATGTGAATAGATAACTTAACAAGCAATTCGACAACGCAGTAGACAGAAAAGCCTGATTATACATGTCTGTGAGCTTTCCACATGTGGTCAGTTCTGGTATTGCGGTTATCTCATTTTCTTGCTGTAAATATTGTGTGCACGCGTGCTTGAGATGTGTCTTCTTCATATGTTTGAACATACTGTGTATTTCTCTATGTGTGCTGTTAGTATTCAGGTACTTTTTTGTGTAAAGTGCACTAACAAGGGGTTAAAGTAGTTCAGATTGTCTAGATTGCAGTACTTTGTAATGACTACACCTACCATACCCAGGATTTTTTGGCATTGTATAGCAGTATATGAATATACAGTACATGGGGAGATTTATCAAAACTAGTGCAGGAGAAGAATGAGCAGTTGCCTACAGCAACCAATCAGATGCAAGGTCTTATTTGTTTTATGCCTTCTTTAATAAGGCCTCATGCACACAACCGTTTTTCAGGTCCGCATCCGAGCCGCAGTTTTTGCTGCTCGGGTGCGGACCCATTCACTTCAATGGGGCCGCAAAAGATGCAGATAGCACTCAGTGTGCTGTCCGCATCCGTTGCACCGTTCGGTGGCCCCGCAAAGAAAATATAGCATGTCCTATTCTTGTGCGTTTTGCGGACAAGAATAGACATGTCTACAATGGGCCGCCCGTTCCCGCAATTTGTGAAAGGCACACGGGTGGCTTCCGTGTTTTGCGGATCCGCGGTTTGCGGACCGCAAAAAATGGCACGGTCGTGTGCATGTAGCCTAAAAGTGAGAGCAGTGACGTCATTGGTAGCTATGGGCAGTTGCTCCACGTTTTCTGTGCACTCTGTTATCTTAGGGCCCATGAGCAGTACATGTAAAACATCTGAACAGTTACAGAGCATGATAAAAGCCGTAGTCAGTCTTAGTCTTATTCTTTCAGTACTTTCACTTTTTGTAGGCTGAAAAAAGAGCCAGATAACTTTTATCTCCAATGTTTTCCTAAGACTTTTTCACATGGCCATGCGTGGTCTTTAACCACCTCCCGTCCGCCCATAGACTATAAACGTCCGGAAGGTGGTTCTCTGTCTCTGAATGGACGTTTTAAAACGTCCATTCAGAGACTGCAGCTGCACGCTAATCGTGCAGCTGCAGATCGGGTTGCCCGCTGTCAGTGACAGCAGGGCAACCCTTAGAGAAGGCAGGGACAGTGCCCAGGTGTCCCGTCCTTCTAGATCACTGTATACACAGTGCTCACCGAGCGCTGTGTATACATTGCAGGAAGCACTATGCGCTTCCTGTCCCGGCCCGGTGGTCATGTGACCGCCGGGGCCGGGAGAGTGCAGGAGCTGTGAGGTCTTTCAGAGACCTCGATCAGCCCTGCACTGAGGCTGTACAGCCTCTCTGGGGGATGTATTTCCCCTGTAACTGGGGCTACTATGTCAGCCCCAGGTACAGGAGAAATCAACAGGGAAAAAAAAAAGTGAAGTTAAATGTCCCCCAGAGGCAGGGCCGGTGCAAGGATTTTTGTCAACACAAGCGAATCTACATTTTGGCGCCCCCCCCATCATTTCACATTTCTGCCCCTCATGATTCATGTCCATTTCTTGCCCCCCCCCCCCCCCCCCCCCATCATTTCACATTTTTAGGTAACTGGCTATACAGCTCTCATAGCTGTGTGGGTAAGTGCCTTGCCTCTGATCTGAAAGGTCGTGAGTTTGAATCCCAGGAGAAACTTTTCTTATAGACATGCTAAATGAGATTTAAATACACCAGGGTCTCGTGGCTGCGTGCCGCTCGCTCTGTGACTGAGACGGTGAGGGCTCGGGGGGTGGCGGCCGGCCTGCGGGGCAAGTGCAAGTTAATTGTTTGCCGCCCCCCTTCTCTGCGCCCTCAAGCAGCCGCTTGGGCTGCCTTATGATAAAGCCGGCCCTGCCCAGAGGTCTTGTATGACCTTATCGGGGATTAAAAGTGTAAAATAAAAAAAGTGTTAAAAAATTTAAATAAAAAAAAAGGTTTCACATGTAAAAAAAAAATTCCCCAAGTAAGGAATAAAAGAAAATGTTAAAAATAGAAAAAATTAAATAAAATAGACATATTTGGTATTGCCGCGTCACCTTACATCACAAAAAGTGCAACACTAAGTGATCAAAAAGGTGTATGTCCCACACAATGGTACCAATAAAACCGCCACCTCATTCCGCAAAAAATGAGCCCCTACATAAGAAAATCGTTTAAAAAATAAAAAAAACTATAGCTCTCAGAACATGGACACATTAAAACATAATTCTTTTGTTTCAAAAATGCTATTATTGTGTAAAACTTAAATAAATAAGAAAAAGTATACATATTAGGTATCGCCACGTCTGTAACGATCTGCTCTATAAAAATGTCACTTGACCGAACCCCTCAGGTGAACGCTGTAAAAATAAATAAATAAAAACTGTGCTAAAACAACCAATTTTTTGGTCACCTTGCCCCATAAAGTGTTATAATGAATGATCAAAAATGATCAAAAAATCATATGTACCCAAAAATAGTACCAATAAAACTGGCACCTTATCCCCTAGTTTCCAAAATGGGGTCACCTTTTATAAGGGTGCATCAGGGGGGCTTCAAATGGGACATGGAATCTAAAAACCATGTGGCGCTCCTTTTCTTCTGCGCCCTGCCGTGTGCCCATACAGCAGTTTATGACCACATGTGGGGTGTTTCTGTAAACCGCAGAATCTGGGTATTAAATATTGAGTTTTGTTTGGCTGTTAACCATCGATGTGTTAAAGAAAAAATGGGATTAAAATGGAAAATCTGCCAAAACAGTGAAATTTTAAAATTTGATCTCCATTTTCCTTTAATTATTGTGGAACGCCTAAAGGGTTAACAAAGTTTGTAAAATCGTTCTTAAAGAGGACCTTTCATTACGATAAAAAATCGAAACTAACTATACAGACATGGAGAGCGGCGCCCAGGGATCTCCCTGCACTTACTATTATCCCTGGGCGCTGCTCCGTTCTCCCGGTATAGGCTCCGGTATCTTCAGCTCAACCATGAGGAGACTGCTCTTGTTCTCCTGGGCGTCTCCTTCTCCCAGGCTGGAGTGCTGGCCAATCGCAGCAGTCAGCTCATAGCCTGAGATGTTTTTTTCTCCCAGGCTATGAGCTGAGTGCTGCGATTGGCCAGCACTACAGCCTGGGAGAAGGAGATGCCCAGGAGAACAAGAGCAGGCTCCTCCCAGTTGCGCCGAAAATCTGAAGCTACCGGAGCCTATACCGGGAGAACGGAGTGGCGCCCAGGGATAATAGTAAGTGCAGGGAGATCCCTGGGCGCCGCTCTCCATGTCAGCATACTTAGTTTAGATTTTTTTATTGTAATGAATTAAGTTACTTGAGGGGTGTAGTTTCTACAATGGGGTCATTTATGGGGGTATCCACTATGTAAGCCCCACAAAGTGACTTTAGACCTGAACTGGTCCTTAACCCCTTAAGGACTCGGCCCTATTTCACCTTAAGGACTTGGCCATTTTTTGCAAATCTGACCACTGTCACTTTAAGTGCTGATAACTTTAAAACGCTTTGACTTACCCAGGCCGTTCTGAGATTGTTTTTTCGTCACATATTGTACTTCATGACACTGCTAAAATTGGGTCAAAAAAGTTAATTTTTTTGCATAAGAAAATACAATTTTTACCAAAAATTTAGAAAAATTAGCAAATTTCAAACTTTCAGTTTCTCTACTTCTGTAATACATAGTAATACCCCCCAAAATTGTGATGATTTTACATTCCCCATATGTCTACTTCATGTTTGTAGCATTTTGGGAATGATATTTTATTTTTTGGGGATGTTACAAGGCTTAGAAGTTTAGAAGCAAATTTTGAAATTTTCAGAAATCTTCAAAATCCCACTTTTTATGGACCAGTTCAGGTTTGAAGTCATATTGTGAGGCTTAGATAATAGAAACCTCCCAAAAATGACCCCATTCTAGAAACTACACCCCTCAAGGTATTCAAAACTGTTTTTTCAAACTTTATTAACCCTTTAGGTCTTCCACAAGAGTTAATGGCAGATGGAGAAACAATTTTGAAATTTATATTTTTTGGAAAATTTTCCAATATAATCAATTTTTTCCAGTAGTAAAACAAGGGTTAACTGCCTAACAAAACTCAAAATGGGTTGCCCCGATTCTGTAGTTTGCAGAAACACCCCATATGTGGTCATAAACTACTGTTTGGCCGAACGGGAGCACATAGAAGGAGGGGAACACCATATGGGTTTTGGAAGGCAGATTTTGCAGGACTGGTTTTGTTTATACCATGTCCCATTTGAAGCCCCCTGTTGCACCCCTAGAATAGAAATTTCAAAAAAGTGACTCCATCTAAGAAAGTACACCCCTCAAGGTATTCAAAACTGGGTTTACAAACTTTGTTAACCCTTTAGGTGTTCCACAAGAGTTGATGGCAGATGGAGAAACAATTTTGAAATTTCTATTTTTTGGAAAATTTTCCAATATAATCAATTTTTTCCAGGAGTAAAACAAGGGTTAACTGCCAAACAAAACTCAAAATGGGTTGCCCTGATTCTGTAGTTTGCAGAAACACCCCATATGTGGTCGTAAACTACTGTTTGGCCGAACGGGAGCACATAGAAGGAGGGGAACACCATATGGGTTTTGGAAGGCAGATTTTGCAGGACTGGTTTTGTTTATACCATGTCCCATTTGAAGCCCCCTGTTGCACCCCTAGAATAGAAATTTCAAAAAAGTGACTCCATCTAAGAAAGTACACCCCTCAAGGTATTCAAAACTGGGTTTACAAACTTTGTTAACCCTTTAGGTGTTCCACAAGAGTTGATGGCAGATGGAGAAACAATTTTGAAATTTCTATTTTTTGGAAAATTTTCCAATATAATCAATTTTTTCCAGGAGTAAAACAAGGGTTAACTGCCAAACAAAACTCAAAATGGGTTGCCCCGATTCTGTAGTTTGCAGAAACACCCCATATGTGGTCGTAAACTACTGTTTGGCCGAACGGGAGCACATAGAAGGAGGGGAACACCATATGGGTTTTGGAAGGCAGATTTTGCAGGACTGGTTTTGTTTATACCATGTCCCATTTGAAGCCCCCTGTTGCACCCCTAGAATAGAAATTTCAAAAAAGTGACTCCATCTAAGAAAGTACACCCCTCAAGGTATTCAAAACTGGGTTTACAAACTTTGTTAACCCGTTAGGTGTTCCACAAGAGTTGATGGCAGATGGAGAAACAATTTTGAAATTTCTATTTTTTGGAAAATTTTCCAAAATAATCAATTTTTTCCAGGAGTAAAACAAGGGTTAACTGCCAAACAAAACTCAAAATGGGTTGCCCCGATTCTGTAGTTTGCAGAAACACCCCATATGTGGTCGTAAACTACTATTTGGCTAAACGGCAGGACATAGAAGAAGGGGAACGTCATATGGTTTTTGGAAGGCAGATTTTGCTGGACTGGTTTATTTACACCATGTACCCTTTCAAGCCCCCTGATGCACCCCTAGAGTAGAAACTCCACAAAAGTGACCCCATCTAGGAAACTACGGGATAAGGTGGTTGTTGTTTTGGGACTATTTTAGGGGTAAATATGATTTTTGGTTGCTCTATATTACTCTTTTTTGAGGCAATGTAACAAAAAAAAAATTCTAAAATTGTTTCTACATTCGCTATTTAGTTTTGTGGAACACCTAAAGGGTTAACATAGTTTGTAAAGTAACTTTTGAATACCTTGAGGGGTGTAGTTTCTTAGATGGGGTCACTTTTTTGGAGTTTCTAGTCTAGGCTACATCAGGGGGGGCTTCTAATGGGACATGGTGTCAAAAAAAAAACTGTCCATCAAAATCTGCCTTCTAGAAACCATATGGAGTTCCCTTCGTTCTATGCCCTGCCGTGCGGCTATATAGCCATTTACGACCACATATGGGGTGTTTCTGCAAACTACAGAATCAGGGCCATACATATTGAGTTTTGTTTGGCGGTTAACCCTTGCTTTATTACCGGCAAAAAGGATTCAAATGGATATTTTGCCCAAAAATGGGTGTTTTGGCACCGTTTTTATTTTATATTTTTAACACCGTTCATCCGAGGCGTTTGGGCAAAAGTTATTTTTATAGCGACGACTTTTACGCACGCGACGATGCCCAATATGTATGGTTCTCAGACTTTGGAGACACTAAGCAGGCATCCTAAAAACTGCGGCCCTCCAGATGTTGTAAAACTACAATTCCCACCATGCCCTGCTGATGGCTGTAGGTTGTCTGGGCATGCTGGGAGTTATAGTTTTACAACATCTGGAGGGCCGCAGTTTGAGGATGCCTGCACTAAAACTAATATTTTTTTGGGAAAAAAAAAATGTTTCCGTGTCTCCAAAGTCTGAGAGCCATAGTTTTTTATGTTCTCTAGTGGACTGTTGGGGATTATAAAAATTTAGTACTCCATGGAAGTGTGATACTCCCTGAAGCAATCGATAACGCAGAGGCCCGGATGATCGGGGCAAGTGTCGCACTGAGTGGTGGTGTCCTTCCGTATCCCCCTCCTGCGACACACTCTGCACTTTTTTTGGGTTCGTCCCTTCTTTCCAGTATGGGGGACCACACCTGGAAAGTGTTGGCCAGGGACGATCCGGGCGCCTCCAATTCCCGAGGTACTCCGGCCTGCTCTTTCCCGGTCCGAAAAGATCAGGTCCTTGAGGACTGCCTCATAGAATTGGAGGAATGTCCCTGTGCTGCCAGCGCTTCGGGATAGTACAAAAGAGTTGTACATGGCAACCTGCACCAAGTAGACCGCAACTTTTTTGTACCATGCCCGGGTTTTGCGCATGGCGTTATATGGCTTGAGGACTTGACCGAGAGATCAACTCCTCCCATATACCGATTGTAGGCGACGATACAATCGGGCTTGAGGACCGTTGCCGCGGTACCTCGCACAGGGACTGGGGTGATGCCGTTACCGTGGATTGTGGACAGCATAAGGACATCCCTCTTGTCCTTATACCTGACCAGCAACAGGTTTCCACTGGTAAGTGCACGGGTCTCACCCCTGGGGATAGGTACCTGGAGGGGGTAGGCAGGGAGGCCGCGTTGATTTTTCCGCACGGTCCCACAAGCGAACGTGGATCTGGCGGCAAGGGACCTGAACAAGGGAATGCTGGTATAAAAGTTGTCCACGTACAAGTGGTAACCCTTATCCAGCAGTGGGTACATAAGGTCCCACACGAGTTTCCCGGTAACACCCAGAGTGGGGGGACATTCTGGGGGTTGAATCCGGGAATCTCGCCCCTCGTACACACGAAATTTGTAAGTGTACCCTGAGGTACTCTCACAAATTTTGTATAGCTTCACGCCATACCTCGCCCGCTTTGTGGGAATATATTGGCGGAAACTGAGTCTCCCCTTGAACGCAACGAGAGACTCATCAACCGCGACCTCCCTTCCAGGTACGTAGGCCTGCTGAAATGTGGCCCCAAAGTGATCGATGACCGGCCGTATCTTGTACAGCCGGTCATAGGCAGGATCACTTCGGGGGGACATGCTGCATTATCGGAATAATGCAGACATTTCCGGATGGCCTCAAACCGGGGACGTGTCATGACTATACTGTACAGTGGGGTCTGGTATAGGACGTCCCCACTCCAGTATTGCCTGACACTGGGTTTTTGGACTAGACCCATATGCAGCACGAGGCCCCAAAATGTCCTCATCTCGGCTGCACTGACCGGCGTCCAGCCACCGGGTCTAGCCAAAAATGAGCCTGGGTTTTGAGCGACGAACTGTTGGGCGTACAGATTCGTCTGCTCCACCATCAGATTCACCAGTGGGTTACTGAAAAAAAAACTAAAATAGTCTATTTCAGTAAACCCCACTGTGGGAATCTGGATTCCAGGATTGCCAGCAAAATCCGGAATCTCAGGCTCAAAGTCCACTGGGGGACACCAGCTAAGTTCATCGGCAGGGGGCTCCGGTGGACTTATTTGGTGGGCCGGGAAACCAGTACGAACCCCAGGGCGGCTCGTACTAGGGTGGGCCACAGGATCCCTAGCATGTGGGGCCCCTGGCTCCGCCTGGCGGCGTCTCCGCCGCCTTGGTGGCTCATCGTCATCAGATGATGATGAGGAGGATGCGGATGATAAAAGGAACGTGGGGTCATCCTCATCCTCACTGGGGCTCTCAGAGTCGGAGGCAATCTGGGCGTATGCCTCCTCGGCCGAGAACATCCGGCGGGCCATGGGTGTGTGTGCGTGTATGTGTGCGTGTGTGGAAACCTTTATTATATGTGCGTGTGTGTGGGGGCAACGGGTGTTCGCGTACTAAAAAAGGCAAAAAAAGAAAGGGCAAGTGTTAGGAAAAAAAAAGTTCAAACTTGCTGATCAGCGGTACAACGCTGATCAGCGGTCGGTGGGGTGGTGGGGCGGGCGATGCGCTAACACTAGACGGACGCTAAAAAGTGCCGGCCAGTCAGCGCACGCAGAAAAAAAAAAAGTGGTGGTAAGGGGGCTGGTGGTCAGGGGAGGGGGGGGGGCTGGTGGTGGGGGGCTGGTGGTGGGGAAGGGGGGTGGGGTGGGGTGGGGGTCTGGTGGTGGGGGCAAGTGGCAGGGGGGGATCTGGGGTCTGATGGATGGATCAAGGAAAGTTTGGAAATAAAAGTGTTTTTTTTTTCTAACTAACTTTTCCCTTCTTTCCCTGCCTAACGGTGCCTCTCCCTCACTGACCCTAACCTACCTGGGGGGCGATGGGTGCAGGAGGGTGATGGATGCCGATTGTGGGGACACAGGAGCTCGTTCTGGACGGTGCTGCACGGTCAGGGTGCTGGACAGGAAGAGGAGGGGAGAGAGGAGCGCAGGAAGTTTGAATCTCGCGCCTCTCTCCCCTGCTCCAATCAGCACCCTGGACAGCGGCGTTCAGCACCAGGGCCAGCACCGCCTCTCCAAATCCTCGGACTGCGATAGGTGGTGTAAAATTACGCCACCGATCGCAGTCTTTTTCCGGTTCATCGGGTCACAGGACACCCGAATGGACCGGAAACGCAGAAAACCGCAGGTCTGAATTGACCTGCGGTTTTCTGCGATCGTCGATGCGGGGGGTCAAATGACCCCCCCCCCCCTGCATTGTTACGGGATGCCGAAATCCCGTTCCGATTTACCCCTGGGGCGCCGGAATGCCGATTTCAAGGTAGGACGTACCGGTACGCCCTGAGTCCTTAAGGACTCGGGAAATAGGGCGTACCGATACGCCCTGCGTCCTTAAGGGGTTAAAAAGTGGGTTTTGGCAATTTTCTTAAAAATTTTAAGAATTGCTTCTAAACTTCTAAGCCTTTTAACGTACTAAAAAAATAAAATGACATTTCCAAAATGATGCCAACATGAAGTAGACATATGGGGAATGTTAAGTAATAAATATTTTATAAGGTATCACTTTCTGTTTTAAAAGCAGAGAAATATAAATTTAGAAAATTGCTAATTTTTCTAAATGTTTGGTAAATTTGGGATTTTTTCATAAATAAAGGTGAAATATATTGACTCAAATAATTGACTAGCATGAAGTACAATGTGTCACGAGAAAACAACCTCTGAATGGCTTGGATAAGTAAAAGTGTTCCAAAATTATTACAACATAAAGTGAGATGTCAGATTTGCAAAATAAGGCCTGTTCAGGAAGCGGGTAAATGGCCCAGATGTGAAGTGGTTAACATGCGGTCCATGTGCCAGCCACATTTCCCAGACCATCCTCACAGCACCCCAGTGATCTCTGAGGCTGAGAGTCCCAGCCCAACCCTGGATCTAATGTCCCGTACTCAAATGATGCTGTGATTTAGGTACAGTAGACCCGGTGATCTTAAAAAATAAATAAATAAAAAATAATATTTAGTTGCAGAAACAGGAACAGTTTAAATTAGAGAATCAAGTCATCCATAAACTTTGTTGCTGGTTGGCCAAGATTCCAGTGGAATTAGATACATATAAGTATAATACTAATAATTTATGTTTGCAATACTAAAACCACACTTTCCTAAAGAAATATATAGATTGTCCATTGATAGATAAGCCACATGTACATGAAATGTGTATATTATTACTAGTAGGGTCACTGGATGTGACTTTTGTCAGCAGATCCTGCTGGCTGTCAGTCTCAACCTTTGCAGATCAGTTGTTTTCCCATGATGAGCAGCTCCACAGGTGTATGGCCACCCGTATTTGCCTCCTGACTCTACAGAGAACTTCAACTTTTCGCTGTGATTCCAGAACAGTTGAAAGCTGACTACATTTTCAGACTTGCTTCACCTTTAGTTGAGTGACCATTTTTCAGGCAGATGACTAGTTCTAGACTAGAGCAGGCATTTGGTTTTTACTCCTCTCCAATCCCAGTTTTTTATCTCTAAATCTGGTAAAAAAAATGTTTTGCCTTTTTTTCCTAGTTATAAGTTATTGTAGATTAAAAAAGGTACAAGGCTCCAGAATGTAACAGATGCGGAGTCCTAGGATGCCAAGATCTCCAGTGCTCTTCTACTGTATGGACTGGTGTCATTAGGTTATGAAGACTGCTAACATGATGTCTGTTGTGGTAAACTTTGAGTTAATGATTACTTCCCTTGCATCTACAGCTAGAATTAAATCCTGGCTTGCTATAAACAACTATATTTGCAAGCTTCTTCTGTCCTGCTTTTCTACTAATGTTCCTTTGCAAGCTAAGGCTACTTTCACACTTGCAGCAGAGGAATCCGGCTGGCAGTTCCGTTGCCGGAACTGCCTGCCTGATCCGTCAAAACGTATGCCAACTGATGTGGCATTTGTGAGACTCATCAGTCTTACAAATGCATTAAAATGCCGGATCCGTCTTTCCGGAAAAACGGATCCAGCATTTTTTTTTTCACATTTTTTCGGTCTGGGCATGCCTGATCAGTCAAAAAGACTGAACTGAAGACATCCTGAACGGAATGCTCTCCCTTCAGAATGCATTAGGATAAAACTGATCAGTTCTTTTCCGGTATAGAGCCCCTAGGACGGAACTCTATGCCGGAAAAGAAAACCGCTAGTGTGAAAGTACCCTTAGTACTATGTTATATACTATAATGCTTAAACTTAATTTGCTAGCTAATTCTTAGGTGTTAATTTTCTTTTTCTTTTTGGAAATTTTTGGAAATTTAATTTGCTGCACCTTAATCATGCATGTTGCCCCTCCATTTCTGTGCAGATAGCAGCTCGGGTGCTGAAGAGCCTGGACCAGGTATGTGCTTCTTTCCATTCATTGCTTCTTTTTGTTCCCTACTAATTATGGTTTCCTCCTTTTGAGCTTTGTCCCAGCAGATCATGCTGCTTCTAGTGATTTAATCATGCTTAGTTTATTGTATGATATTCACCAGGAATTTAAAGGGAGTTTTCACATGTTTCATTTGATGTTTTTTTTTTTCTGCATAGTTTTTGAAGTTTGTCAGGAGTGGATCTTAAAGGGAGGGGAAGTATTTAGGAAAGATTCAATTTTTATTCTTTTTTTGTACTCACTCCTACCATTTGCTTCAAAAACTGCATCATATACTAGATCAAAACCTGATGCATAAAGACACCCAAAGATTGTCCCTTTATGAAATCTGCACATGTATTTCACAGTTATTGCGTAGGCACAGAAGCTATGCTCAGCAGGAGGTCAGCTATGATTGATGGCTGTTCTTCTGTGCCATTGGCGGGGACTGAAGAAAATTCCAATCTCGTATATTTAACGCCTAAAACACTGTGATCCATATGAGCCAGGAAAAAGCTAATAGATATTAGGTATCCCCTAACTCATAAAAACTTTTAAAAAAAGGGGTTATCCAGGCTACCAATAACCATGACGTATTCTCAGGATGTCATCAGTATCCTAATCAGTGGGGGTCTGACACCCCTTGCAGCTGCTGGTGCTGGAACGAAATCTTTGCATGGAGCCAGAAGCATGGCACAGATGAAAGTGGCTTTGCTGGGTTACTGTAGCTTTTGAATTTGAGATGAGCTGCAGTGGTCTAAATCAGCTGTCCAGAGGTAAAGAGGTCTGAATAGGTAATAGATTGCTCATGTCAATGAAAATGTACAATCAGTAATCATGATCTTGTCCGTGATTATATATATTTTTATGTTAAAGGGATACTTCTATCAGAAAGGGGTATATCTTTTTTAAACTGACATCAAAAAAATGTTTTTGGCATTTTCGGCTGTTTTTTATTTTGGCAGTGCTATACCATTGAAAATGAATTACAAAACATTAACCTTTTGTAGCAGTCAGCACAAATGAGATATATGGATAGGTAATCCACTGTACACTGTCAGTGTACTGCTGCTCGAGAGAAGATGTTATCTGCAAGGTAATCCTCATGATAACAGGAGATGTATATGACAGCTCTATTGTTCTCTTCATAGATCTAGATAAAGAAGCTCTCAGAAGAGTATTACATTAATTAGTGTAATGTGTGAAGCTGTAATTGAGTCACTACAGGGGGGGGGCTCTCTGGTTGGATTAATGGGCTAATGGAGAGTTAAACGAGACTATGTGCCATGCTAAAAGGCTAAGCAAAGAGGACGTTAAAGGGCCAGGACAGGTAATAAAATACATGGAGTAACTTAAAAAAATTATATTCAGAAAACCATCCACCTGTTATTTGTTTTTTTTGGAGTTTTTTTTTAAAATACATTAATTATTCACATATAGGCTGTTAAATATGTCATAAAAACATAGATGGAACCATCCCTTTAATAAAATTTGGAAGATGTCAGCAAAAATATGGTGTATGGTATTGTCTCAATGATCATTATGTACAAAATTTTTAGTATGAGTCATAAAACAGCATTTGGTTTAAATTAAATAAGCATTGTGCTTTAGAGCTTATTCACATGTCAGTGCCTCATGTTCTCCAAGGACAACACATGGATCCATTGATCTTAATGTATTTATTGACAGAACCTTGTTTTTCCACTGACCATGAGTGAGGAAACATGCACTACTTTGGTCCATGATGCGGCCCAAAAACGCCCATTGAGGTATATTAGTTAGTGAAAAGTCACTGACACAACACGGATTACATCTGTGTTCTGTCAGTGGTTTCCACAGACCATTGTAAGATGTTCTGGAAATTTTCTTTTCAGCCTAGCAGGGCACAGCATGGACATATGGAGCAAACATGGACCCTTCACGGACACAGTCATGGATGAAACACTGATCGTCTTGTCTCTGACACAGATGTGTGAATCACTGATCAAACACTGACATGTGAATGAAGCCGTATTATAAATTCTTATTAACTGTTATATGGCTAGTGTTCTCACATCCAGCAGTCTTTAGTGACCTGACGTAGTACAAGAGAAGCTACAGTGTGTTCTGCAGATACATTTGGACCATTAACTGTCTTGTGTTGATAACACATTTTGCCTAGTATAAGATGTATTTACACATTTTGCTCAAATCACGTTTTTTCCCAATTTAATGAAATTTAAAGTTAAAAAACGAATTAAATAATTCTAACCACACGCTACAACATCTCACCATCTTGTTTGTAGTTACCTTTTGAAGCTGTTTAGGAAAATTGAAAGGTACACAGTAATCGGTTGGGGTTAGTTTTTCTTGAAGGACTTTTGATAAATGAGGCCATGTCCAGCTCTCATTATGTTGTGTAAAGTGTATGACAATTAGCTTTCTCTTCATATGTTACATGAAAAAAACCTAGATAAGGGACTGTTCTTGACTAGTTTGCTGTATTAGAGTACATGATAGCCTCTGCTGTCAGCATACATCATCTATCAACAAAACCTACCAGAACCCCTAATACATGTAAAAGAATCATTCAGATCAAAGGTCAGTTTTACCAGGATTATGGACACTATATATTATGTCGGAAAAGCTTCTAGGAGAAGTTGGGCGAGAATTTGAGGTTCTATAATCTAGTATCTATGCGTGCCCCTGTCATTACTGGAATAGTTATGGGTAGCAGTTATTGAACTGTACAGTATGGTTTCTGTCTAGATTTGCGGTTTATACTAATAAGCTCTGATTTTCTGTAGGCGAGTGGAGCGAGGCCTTGTACCCCTTACTGAGTACACTAACAGACTGTGTTGCCATGATGAGTGATAAAGCAAAGAAAGCCATGGTCTTTCTGTTAATGCAGGACAGTGCTCCAACAATCGCCTTGTGCTTGAGTCTTCAGTACCGCAGAGATGTTGTCTTCTGTCAAACGGTATGTGCAAATTCATCACCCGATTTCTCTTGTCCTATTACATGCCTAGCCAATAATATATATACAGTATATTGAAAGGATATCATCCTTCTGCTCCCTGCATAGTGCTGTGTAATTGCTGTGTGTTTTCTTGAAGGTATTCCAGCTTTAATAGGGTCATCCTATTAATGTAACCTGGCCTAGCCACTTATGGTCTATTGGTCAGCAGACATCTAGTATTGAAATGCCTCTTACATAACCTGTGTCACTTACATTTGTTGCAATATACCATGGTATTCATGGTTTTCGTGAAGTGCAATTTAAGAACTTGTGTAAACTTAAAGGGAACCTGTCACGTTGAACATGGTGTCTGAGCTGAAGACAGCATGTTATAGAGCAGGAGGAGCTGAGCAGATTGATTTAGTAAAAAGTATTATTTATTTATACCTGTGCTCATTCTGGGCTTTAAAGTCCAGGAGGCGGTCTTATCAGTGATTGACAGCTATCTCTGTATACACAGTCATAGGGGGAAGGCTGTCAATCACTGATAGGACCGCCTCCTGGACTTCAAAGACCAGAATGAGCACAGATATATGAATAAATTAGAAATACATTTTACTGAATCTTTTCCCGTAAAACTATATATCAATATGCTCAGCTTCGCCCGCTCTATAACATGCTGCTTGCGGAGGATTAATTCACATTTTCATTGTGACTGGTTACCTTGAAAGGGAAGAGCTTTTGTAGTGGTAAAATAGTATTTGTTAAAGGAGTTTTTGGAGACTCAGTGGGTGTCTGACACCTGGGACCCCTGACAATCAGCTGTTTGAGATGGGTATGAGCTGCACCTAGGTCATGTGACCGGTGATTGAGGTCACGTGGCCTAGGCTAAGCTACGAGAAGGCCGATGCGCTACTTTGAGCATCGGTGTCTTCTCAAACAGCTGAACAGCTGGGGTCCTGGGTATCGGACCCCCAGGTATCAGGTACTGATGAACTATCGAGAGGATATGAGTGAATGATTATTTAAAGGCCCTCATACACTTTAGTGTATTGTCTATTGAACACCACATTAGTCTAATTTGTATGGGGTGCTCCTGACTCTCCCTCTTAGAAATGATGTCAGGGGGGAGAAGGATTGGGTGAGCTGAATATTTTCACCTGATCATCTTGTTCTCCCCAGAGATAAGCTGTTTGATAAGCATAGCTTTAATTCTTCTGCCAGCAGCTATTGAATCTACATGGCCTGCTTTAGTTGCTGATGACAGACCCTCATCATCTATAAAGAAGTTGGCTGGGTTTAAAAATTTTGTATGATAGTTTATAATCCACAAATAATCTTTGTTTGAAGAAATGTTCCCAGAAAGATTGTTCATCCCTCATCCAGTGTCATTGAACATGTAAAGACAGTTTAAATTACTGCTATAGCCAACGTGGACTAATTGACTGCGTCAGTGGAACAATCATTCACCAAATGATCATTCATTCAACAGCTGATCAACCATCAGCCTAATGTGTATGTTTTCTAAGAATTAACTTAACATGTAGTTGTAAATCTTGTTCCTTTAACCTGTTTATCTGTTTAGTTGACAGCCCTGATCTGTGGTTTCATTATCAAGCTAAGGAATTGTCTGCATGATGACGGTTTCCTGCGCCAGCTATACACTATCGGTCTTCTGGCACAGTTTGAAAGTCTTCTCAGTACATATGGTGAGTGTTGTGTAGGATGACAATGTTGTATTGGTGTCTTGTTTCAGTCCATTAATATGGTTGGGGGATAGCACTTAGCCCATGAATCTGAAATCTGGAAATATGAGAAGATTTCATCATTCCACTTACTGTTTGTTAAGCATAGCTTCAATGACTGCATTTATAATATCCTAAGAGATGGTAAAAGATGTGGTACATTGGGGAATTGTCACTGACTTCTGTTAGGTTTGGGCCACTTCAGTCAGAACATTGTTGCAGAACTGGGAAGGTTTGTTTCCATCACATAATCTCTGTAAACTATGCAAAATATATGTTAGGGTGATTGGATTGCAGAATTTAACACAGCTTTTGCCCAACTTTATCTTTAGGAGAAGAGCTGGCTATGCTTGAAGATATGAATTTGGGGATCTTGGACTTGAGGAATGTAACTTTCAAAGTCACACAGGCCATATCAAACTCCTCTACTGATATGTTGCCAGTAATAACAGGAAACCGGTAAGTTAACGAAGGGTCTTTTACACCCAAGGATGATGGAGGCAAATACCAGAAACAAAGTTCATACAAGTGCTCATTTCCAATAATTGCCCTGTATAAATGTTCCACTGATCACCTGACAAACGAGCACAAACAATTGTTTGATGTAGGCAACAAAGATTGACATCACCCTGTGCAAGCAAGGATGTGCTGCAGAAATCAGGGGCGGATTTGGACACCACACAGAGCATCCAGTTGCATGTGGCTCCAGAGATCAGGGGGTCCCCTGGCAGCTAGGTTCTCCTGACCGTGGCACTAATTTCATCTGCATCCTCAGGACACAAATACAGTTGAATACAAGTTGACAAGCTGTCTGCTCCATCAATTACTCTGCGACCAGTAATGTGGCGCTGGCAGGCCTGGTAAAGTGACGTTATTGCACCTGCTGCGCCTAGCCATCAGACAGACCAGAGCAGATCTGCAGTGAGAAATCTGCTCCCTTCTTTGTGAGAATGTAGGCTGGTTGAGTATTCATTTTGGAGATACTAAAGAAGCACCATATTTTGCTAGGAGACACATAATGGAGCACAGTATTGTGCTAGGAGACACATAAAGGAGCACCATATTGTGCTAGGTGACACATAAAGGAGCACCATATTGTGCTCGGAGACACAAAAAGGAGCACAGTATTCTGCTAGGAGACACATAAAGGAGCACCATATTGTGCTAGGAGACACATAAAGGAGCACCATATTGTGCTAGGAGACACAGAAAGGAGCACCATATTGTGCTAGGAGACACAGAAAGGAGCACCATATTGTGCTAGGAGACACATAAAGGAGCACCATATTGTGCTAGGAGACACATAAAGGAGCACCATATTGTGCTAGGAGACACAGAAAGGAGCACCATATTGTGCTAGGAGACACATAAAGGAGCACCATATTGTGCTAGGAGACACATAAAGGAGCACCATATTGTGCTAGGAGACACAGAAAGGAGCACCATATTGTATTGGGGGCACATAAGGAGGCTTTATTTTGTGTTGAATGCACATAAGGTGGCAACATGCTGTGTGCTTAGCAGTGCTACAGGGCAGAGCTTTGCGGTGTAACAGGGTTCTCCAGGCATAACTTTACTTGGGGCCCCAGAAATGCCAAAGCTGCTTTCGCCAGCAATTTGCAAACTGAATTGGAGGGGGGGCATGAACAGTTATATAAACTATTATTCATACTCCATTCACTTTGTAGCTAGCCTTGTGGCTAAATTGACTTGTTCGGGGCTGTAATCTCCCATGTAAAAGGACCGCTACTCTGCTTTATTAAATTTGTTCTGTTTGAAGAAAGATGATACCAGAAACTTAAGGATAACTATGTGAATCATAGCTCAAGGAACTGTAAGAGAAAGGAAATCTAATTATTGTACATTAATCAATGTCAAGTGTAGTTAGCTCATGTTTATTCATTATTGTACATGGGAATACTTGAGTTTGCAGTAAAGTAAGCAAAGTATGTCATCCTTCTAATTCAATTCTCTGCATTGTGGTTTAAAGTTTTTTTTTTAAAACTTGTCAAAAGAAGGATTATTTGATTTGATGCACCAAACTCATTATATAAAAATAAGTCCTTTAACAAAAATAAATTTTTAGGATTTGTGAGGTGTTTTACAATAATTTAAAGTGCATCTCCACCTCTTAACATATTTTTACAATCAAAATTCTTTGCTGATTAATATACCATATATTATAGTTAGCAGAAAAAAGTGGGTTGCTGGTGGCTCACCTGACCAATACAATGTCTAGGTGCTCTAGGTTTAGACTGATTCACCCAATCAGAGAAGGAAGGTATGCAATAGAAGTGTATAATGAAAACCGGCACTCTACATCTGGCGGGAACGCTTAAAGAGCAATGTAGACAGATAGGATGATAAAAATATGCATTTATTGGTTATCTATAGATATCTTAGATAACCAATAAATGCATATTTTTATCATCCTATCTGTCTACATTGCTCTTTAAGCATTACCGCCAGATGTAGAGTGCCGGTTTTCATTATACACTTCTATTGCATATACTATAGTTGTATATTTATAGCTGTCAGAGCTCAGTTTTTCCAATACAAAGCTCCAAATCCCTTGCATAGACATTGATTTAAAAGATAATATTCACCTACCTACAGCTACCACTAAAGGGAGCTTACTTCGTAATCTCTTATCATTCAGTTCTATGTATACAATATGCAGCTAACCCCTGAGCTCCCTCTAGTGGTGGCTGCAGTCAGCCAGCATGTTGACTCTTAAAGGGAGTTTGATAGCAGGAACGTGTTTATTCATCCAAGCACACTCAAATTGGTTTTTGCTCACCTGAGTAAAATGCTTCCTGTCTGGCCTTGTCACTCCATTGTCCAAGGGAGGGACTGACCGGAGAAAGGAGGTGGAGCTTTAGTGCATCAAGGGCAGTGGGCCCACCGTCAGTGCACTTAATGCCTCATTTGCACATTAATTAAAAAGAGGATTTCTCAGCCATGGGTTGACAAAAATGTTGTTTCAGGGTGGACAATTACTTTGAGGCTCAGAACACGCTGGTGTCCCGAATTCTGTTTATATAACATATAAATGTAGGATATATAACAACAGATCCATTTTGATCTATTTTGTAATTGATCCTGACAGATCACATTTATTTATAATATTTGCATTTTGGGTGAATGTAATCTAATGCCAGTGTAAAGGTATCGTTATTAACAATTTTTGGTGAACAGATAGCAGTAGAGGTTGTTTGATGTGTATGTTTTCTATTTTATTTTTCAAGCGATGGATTTAATGTTCGCATCCCATTGCCAAGCGCCTTGTTTGATGCCCTTCCTCGCGAGATTCAAAGTGGAATGCTGCTAAGGGTTCAGCCAGTTTTATTCAATGTTGGGATCAATGAACAGCAGACACTGGCTGAAAAGTAAGCTTGATAGACAATCTTCATACTATAGCAGACATATATGAAAGAAAAAACCAGAAAGAGGCAGCGCCTCTTGTGTGGAACCTTACAGACAATAATACAGAATTGCACTGATTATGCTTACCATGTGGTGTTGTGAAAAGTCACAACACCTATGTTTCGCCTTGCTGGAAATAATCCCGTCCAGTCTGCGGGGGATGGATCTGCATCTGCTGCCTTGGTCTATGCCCTTTTTCCGTCGCTCACGGTCAAAGAGATAAAGCAGGTTTAGTTGAAAGAAGATCGGACCAAATTTAAACGGCGCTGATGCAGAAGAATGACTCCGTGTTGAGATGTTACCATATAGGTAATCTTTTATTCAAAAGTCTACGCGTTTCAGGGGCGGACTGCCCCCTTCATCAGGACAATAAAACTTATTAGGATAAAACATGTGTTCTGGTGTGCTTTACTATATAAACTCTGTTTGGGCGCGATGTGCAGTGACATAGGGGGCGTGAGTGACATAGGGGGCGTGAGGGGGGCGCCCACAAACCCGCCCCCCTCACGCCCCCTATGTCACTGCACATCGCGCCCAAACAGAGTTTATATAGTAAAGCACACCAGAACACATGTTTTATCCTAATAAGTTTTATTGTCCTGATGAAGGGGGCAGTCCGCCCCTGAAACGCGTAGACTTTTGAATAAAAGATTACCTATATGGTAACATCTCAACACGAAGTCATTCTTCTGCATCAGCGCCGTTTAAATTTGGTCCGATCTTCTTTCAACTAAACCTACTATAGCAGACAGATAGAGAGATACAAGAGATACGAGATAGATAGGACTGATATGCAGTATAGCTAGCGATATATGGAGATATATACGAAATAGAGCTGATATGTAGATAGCGAGAGATATGAGATAGAGAGCTATGAGACAGAGATAGAACTGATAGATAGATATGAGATAGATATATAGATGGGTAGATTGGTGGATAGATTGATTGCTATAAATTAGGGGTGCACCGAAATGAAAATTCTGGTCCGAAACCGAAAATTCTGGATGCCCTTGACCGAAAACCGAAACCGAAACTGCCTTTTTGCCCAAATACTTTTAAAATACTTTTTTTTTAATGATTTTATTAATAATTCTTTTTCATGAATTTAATAAATCATATTATATATGGAGAGGGGGATCTGTGGGTGGCTCTGTTATGGAGAGGGGGATCTGTGGGTGGCTCTGTTATGGAGAGGGGGATCTGTGGGTGGCTCTGTTATGGAGAGGGGGATCTGTGGGTGGCGCTGTTATGGAGAGGGGGATCTGTGGGTGGCTCTGTTATGGAGAGGGGGATCTGTGGGTGGCTCTGTTATGGAGAGGGGGATCTGTGGGTGGCTCTGTTATGGAGAGGGGGATCTGTGGGTGGCTCTGTTATGGAGAGGGGGATCTGTGGGTGGCTCTGTTATGGAGAGGGGGATCTGTGGGTGGCGCTGTTATGGAGAGGGAGCTCTGTGGGTGGCGCTGTTATGGAGGGGGGATCTGTGGGTGGCTCTGTTATGGAGGGGGGGATCTGTGGGTGGCTCTGTTATGGAGAGGGGGGATCTGTGGGTGGCGCTGTTATGGAGAGGGGGATCTGTGGGTGGCGCTGTTATGGAGGGGGGGATATGTGCACTGTTATGGGCATAACAGTGCACAGATCCACCCTCCCCATAGCAGTGCCATAGACCGATCCCCCTACCCATAACAGCCCCAGCCCTGCTGCTCACAGCAGACTAATCACTCACTGCATCTTTATTTTACCTTACAATCGTGACGCTCCAGTAACAACTCTGCAGGCAGAGCGGAGGGCGGCGTAACGTCACTTACTCACGTGACGCACCTGCTCCGCCCACTTTATGAATGAAGGAGGCGGAGCAGGCGCGTCACGTGAGTAAGTGACGTTACGCCGCCCTCCGCTCTGCCTGCACAGTTGTTACTGGAGCGTCACGATTGTAAAGTAAAATAAAGATGCAGTGACTTAAAGTAAACCGCCCGCCCCGGCGCCCGCCCGCAGATGGTGAGCTACTTGGTGGGTGAAAAATCCCACACCCCATATTTTCGGCCGATATGTAACAATATCGGCCGAAATGGATTAGGTACATTTTCGGCCGATATTTTCGGCTGCCGGAATTTCGGTGCACCCCTACGATAAATGTAAGTCAGTGTCTCTTTTTCCTATTATTATTAATATTATTAAAGCGCTGTACATATGATAAGGGTTATAGATACATAATTTAGAGCATGAACAAGACGAGTTATGAACTGGTACAGAAGGAGAGAGAGCCCTGCCCGCGAGGCAATCTACGAGGTTAAGGATATCTAAGCTATATGGGTAGGCTTCAGCTACATGGCAGACTATATCAGATAAGCAGTATCTGTACAATATTGCAGCTTTAACAGAATTTGGAATGTTGCTGGGGAAGTCAAGAAGACCTGCTATTTTGTTTTCTTTGTATCCCAGTGAAGTTGCATGATACAACTGTGTAGACCCCACTGTATAGACCTCCTTGCAGACTTCAGTGTAAAGTACTGCAGGTGACTGGCAGTTCCCTAACCTTTGCTATGGTGTACACAAATGCACTGAGTAAATGGATGTGACTTGTGTGTTGTGTGTAAGTACTTTACTAGACAAGCACTATAATATATTGTATGTGTTGGTCTTTTATGAACCAAGGTTTGGAGATACGTCGCTGCAGGAACTTATCAACAATGAGAGCTTGATACGACTGAATTCTTACTATGAGCAGTTCAAAGAAGTCTTACCGGATGACTGTAAGTTTCAGTATCTTTCTTGAGGTTTATATCAGTAGTGTGCAAAACAACCTGTCCTCTCTCTAGATGTGTCTGTTTTAGTAAAAACCTGTATTCTCCATAATTTGTCTGGCTCATATTTTCTACTGGAAATGTGTGACTAAATTGACAAATGGGTTAAGTAAGTACCACTCCTTTGTCAATGGGGTGGGTAGTATCAGGTTGATTATTAGTATAGTTGGGTCCATAACTAAGCCTCCCAGATCTTTATGTTTAAAAATGAATCTTAAAGTGTAACTGTAATTCTTTTTTTTTTAATGTGTAGGGGCAATGAAACTGTCCGTTTTGTAATATACTTTAATTACTGAAATCATAGGTTTCTATTAGCAAAATAGTTCTAAAATGGCCCATCTTGTGCCTTAACAAAACTCCCTGTCTTCTGTTACTTATCTGTGGAGACACGCTCCACACTGACTGTTGCTGCCCTCACTTCCTTTCTGTATATATTGTTAGGGATCGCCTTTCTTTCAGGGGGTCGCAACCACATACATCTTCAGGACACCAGAATTTAGGGGCCAAACTGTGCTTTATTGTGGCACGTCAGTAAAACAAACAAACAAATCCAAAATAAACACCTGTTTGGGCTCTACCTAAACAGAATCATATCCCTGACTCACCTAAAGCACCGGTCACACACAGTAATCACATGCGGCTTTCTCAGCCTAACAGTCCTGCAGCCTCCAGGCTGTAACAAGTCCAGTACCTTTATGGGGGAGTGTGGCCTAGTAGTCCTCCCTACTCTGGCCGTGCAACCCTCGCTCCAGCAGGCGTCACTGGGTCCCCTAAACTTCGGGCTATCACACAGCCCCATGGCCTCTCAGCCTACCCGGCTGAGACCACTCAGATACTCCACAGGTCTCTGCTCTAGGATCACACTCTCTCTCTGACATTCTAGGAGGTGCTTTATCCCAGCCTGATTAGAGCAGGCTTCACCTGGGGATCTCTTCCTGCTAGGGAAAAATCTGCCCTGAAATGGGGGTGGATTGGGAGGTCCCACTACCAAACCTACCATCCCAATCCGAATAAAATCCAGCCCTGAATAAGTAAAGAAAATAGCTCCAGCAACTATATTTACTGAAGCCAGCGCCATTCTGGATTTCACCCACCTCAGCCAGTTGAGGAACCTGGGAGAGATATACCCCCCTTCCGGGACTTCTCCATGCATTTTAATGTTCACATCGCCACTAATTATATATATATATATATATATATATATATATAAAGGAGGGAATCCAGCGGGAGCACCAACCAAGGTGTGGGTGCAAGGTCCAGCACGGGGTAACGGCTATACCCAATATTGTAGAGACGGAAGAAGTCGGACTGCACTCCAAAATAATGGTGAAATAAAGTGTTTTAATCACCCATAATATGGCAAACTTGCCATATTATGGGTGATTAAAACACTTTATTTCACCATTATTTTGGAGTGCAGTCCGACTTCTTCCGTCTCTCTCTCTCTCTATATATATATATATATATATATATATATATACACCAGTGTATGTGTGTCTGTGTGTATATATATATATATATATATATATATATATACACATATACAGAGAGGAAGTCAGTGTGTCTCCACAGTTAAAGGGAATCTGTCTTCAGTTTTATGGTCTCTTAACTAAGGGCAACATAAACTAGTGACAGATCTCCTTAGCAAAATGCTGGGTCACTTTCTTTAAATGACCCAGCCGTTTTGCCAAAAGCTCGTATTGAACAGCTCCAGCGCATGCCAATGAGTCCCCATATTCATGAGCTCATGGCTCTTTCCGCCCACCTGCTGCTGATTGAGTTGGAAAAAAAACTGTGAATCACTGGCATGTGGGCGGGGAGTGCCATGAACTCATGAATATCAGGACTCATTGGCATGCCCTGGAGCTGTTAGGGTTTAAAAGTGAGGGGGCAGCAGAAAACTGGTGACAGCTTCCCTTTAAGTACACAGAAGACAGGGAGCGTTGCTAATGTCACGGTTGAGGATGGGGAAAACCCTCAGGCGTGCGATGCCAGGAGATGTAAGTGGCTGCTCGGCCAGGACCACAGAATTAGGGAGCAGGTCACCTCCTATCGCATCCCTAATCTGACCCTGACTCCTAGCTGCATGAGCCGACCTTGATGGTAGGAGGGCTCATTCTCAGGAACCTCGGATCTCTACTGACCCTCCGCCGATCCCTGAGCTAGGAAGTGGGTAGACAGCCCGTTCCTCCTGGACACGGAGGAACAGGAGTCTCACTGGCCAAGCTGCAAGGAAACAGGATACAAAAACAGACCTATGGATATGGCAGGTGAACTGCACAAGTTCCACCTACCTGCCACAGCCTTGCTGACTGGATCCCTGTGCTGACACGCTGACGTCAACACAATACTTAAAAGTACACAGCCAACACACATACAGACAGGAACCCAGATCCATAGCTGCATTAAATAAAAAAGGGAAAGCAACATCGACTAAACGTCACATAACATTTGCTATGACCACAAGGGTGGCCCTCACTGGCAGATGGTATTAGGTAGGAGGATGACTCCAGCAGACCATGGCTGAAGTACCCCTCTGACTACTGCTCTCAGCAAAGGCTATATAGGCCCAAGTAGCCACACCCACACAGACATACCCAGTGCTCACAGTCTAGAAAAGGAATTAACCCTTCTCACACCAGACAAGGGAAGTGTCACTAAAGGGAAATGCACACACAACTACACTGCAGCTGTTACCGCAGACAACGACATGCGTGGCAACCGTGTCCTGGGAGTCAGCCAGAAGGCCGAGACACTGCCACCACATGTACACAATAACACGTTGCCTCGGGCAGCCACAAGTGAAGGAAAAATGTCAGTGCAGACACACAAACCTCGTGCACACCAAACCTATAAAAAGGCACACCTACAAAGACAGGTTGCCAGGTGCAACCGCATGCAGATTGCAGCAAGCTGCCAAGCAACAGCTCAGGCTGCTATGCTGCCAAGTACATCATAAGAACATGTTGGCAACAGCAACCACAAGTGAGGCAACATACAAGCGGCCCTCACCTGTGGTTAAAGCAACCACACGAGACCGCAGGCAACAGCATGCAGTTTAGGAGTCACAACCATAACCATGGTCGTGACAGCTAAGCACAAAATGGGCCACTTTAGAGCTATTTTTCTAATAGAAAACTTTTTCACCCTATAAGACACATGTGCCCATAAGACGCATCTAGGTTTTAGAGAAGGAAAATAATAATAAAAATTTGCATCAGAGCTCAGATCAGACCTTCAATGATTATAACACCCCCAATAGGACCTCAGATCAGACCCACTGTGTTAATAAGACCTCATTTAGACCTCAGCTCAGACCCCCAATCAGGCCTCAGATCAGACCCCCCAATGTGGATAAGATCCCCATTCAAGCCTCACATCAGACTCCCACGTTAATCAGACCTCACAGCAGACAAAAAAATAATAAATCAACTTACCTGCTCCGTACGCCAACACCACTCCTGAAATCCAGCGCTCTGCCTGCCGTGCTATGACCCAACGTTGCACAGAGTGAGGTCACAGAGCACGAGGTCAACATCCTCACGCTGTGTGCAGGTCACAGCACAGTGTACAGAGCCTTACAGGAGAAGACCAGGAAGTGGTGAGTACAGAGCCTGCACAGGGAGAGCTGCATTCACTGCTTTCCAGTCCTACTGTACTAATGAGCAATTTCATAATGGAAGCGATCATTAGTATTTGCCCCATAAGACTCACTGACATTTTCTTACCACTTCATAGGGCAAAAAATAGGGTATATTACAAAAATGATCAGTATCACTGCTCCTACACATTACAAAAAAAAACAACAATGACTGTTACACTTTAATAGGCCATCCCTAGAAAAAAAGCGCCACAGCCTCTTTACCTGCTCTCACCATAGTGCCACTCATTGCCTGGTGTGGGTAAATCCAAAGCAGCTGCTATAGTTTACCTAGCGATGTGCCATCCTTTAGTATGGTGGATAATCCCTTTTAAGCATTTTTTGTCTCCTTCCTAAATCAGGATTTATATGGCATAAAATGGAGTGTAATAAGTGTGGTTCAGTACAATGTGTAATGATATGGAAATGGTTAATATACATAGGTAGCATTGTGACTCTTTAAATTTGGTTGTGTTTATTTTAGGTCTTCCACGGTCTCGCAGTCAAACATGTCTCCCTGAGCTGCTCAGATTCCTTGGACAGAATGTCCATGCAAGGAAGAACAAAAATGTTGACATCCTTTGGCAAGCTGCTGAGGTAAGCTCTTTTACTAGTTTAAAAAGGTTTTCCACAGGATCGGTGATGTGTCTGACCACTAGGACCCTCACCAGTCACAAGAACAGGGGTCCTTTGTTCTCCTATTTGATGGAACAGTTGTCATTCATTCATGCTACCACTTCATTCAGTCTCTATTGCACTGACCGACATTGCAGAGTACAGCCCTCAGCTATCTCCATCTGTACCATAGACTTTAAATGGAGCAGCAGTGTGTATTCATGGCCACACACACACGTAACAGCAGGGAACAAGGGATTCTCATGATTATTGGGGACCCAGCAGTTGTACCCCTCCCCCCCTTGTCACCTATACCGTAAATAAGTTAAAGTTTTCCTGGGTTTTCTCCGGGTACTCTGGTTTCAGGAGGCAAATTGGCTTTGAATCCCTATGAGAAAAAGCACATTATGAATATTTCTCATTGTCATTTGTCATTGATTTGTGTTGGTTATGGTAAAACCACTTTAAATAGTAAGACAATGTATATACTGCATTCTACAAAAAAAATTTTTTTTTCGTTTTCTTCTAAGATTTTCTTCTAAGAAAGCTACATTGTTATCAGTTTGATAATTTAGCTTAAAGTAGTGTTTATGAGCTGTTAGGAGTTCAGAGATGAGGACTACAGATCAATCCGACAGAGCAGTTCTCTGATGGATTCACGATGAATGCTGTAAGAGAAACACATTTTTAATAAAGACCAGTTGAAAAAAAGATTTTTAGCCCAAAATAAGTAAAATGCAGTAATTAAAAAAAGTCTCCAAATGTGTCTATAGCCTTTAAATCTTACTATCTTTAATATAGTAGCGTGTTGAACAGCACTGTTCTTCCTGTTTAGCTGTCCTTCAGAGATATTCAGTTTTGCAGCTCCATATAGCCACTTACATATGAATACTAATATATCAAGCACATGTTTACTTTTACCTAATTTTACAATGATGTTGTAGTTAGGATATTTTCTAGACACATGTTAAACAGAGTACTATGGTTTTACTTTATTTTCTATAATTGCTTTCACTAGAAGCATCTTCTTTTATAACACATGATTTCCTCCATGTTCTTAGATATGTAGACGACTTAATGGGGTTCGATTTACAAGTTGTAAGAGTGCCAAGGACCGTACTGCCATGTCAGTGACGCTGGAGCAATGCTTGATTCTGCAGCATGAGCATGGCATGGCCCCACAGGTTTTCACACAAGCACTGGAGTGCATGCGAAGGTAAGCAAATCCCGCTTGCTCAATGGCGCTTTTATTTCCCTTCACTACAGGAACTAGGTGAGCTACAGATGTGTACTTCCCAGATCAATTCAAGTATCTTGTTTAGAGAGGAACGAAAGTCTAAATCGTGTAATACATAGTATTTTAAGAAAGAAAACTGAAGCTCCAGTAATATTCTGGACTAGTATTAGTAGTATGAGTCTGTTCTAAAGCAGTGCTCCTAATCTGCATGTAAATGACACCAGTAAAGAGGCCTGGTCACTGGCTTTCTGTGGCCCGAAAACACAGATGGTTGGGAATGCATCTGCAGGTTGCACTGGTTCTCTAGTCCTGTCCTTTAGAGAATGGTTAGGTAACCTGTTGCTTTCCAGATGGTGTAGTTATATGACTGGAAAGTGTCGGGGTACCCACATCTACTCTAGACATATCCCAGCTTTACTTGTCGGGTCACCCAAGCTGTGCGGTTGTCTGCCATGACTGTTCCTACCCTCATCATCTCCCCTTGTTTGTAGAACATATCCACACTGTTCTATGTGCAGAGGCAGCAGCAATGTTACTGTGGAATAAAGGAAAATAGTGATTTCTGTCCTTTTAGTCTTTCATTCAGACGTTGCATCTAACCCCTGCACATCACATGCCACAAGAAAGCATAACCTGGTTTGAAGCCTCTTTCTTTGAATAGTTTAGAAGAGCTGCTCAGTCTTGCTCCCTCCATACATGTCTATGAAGTGTCTTCTTTACACTTAAATTCTCCATCCCCTTCTGTCCCTTCTGTTGAGCTTACTTATTTGACCCTTTCTTACATTCTAACACTTGACAGATTTATTGCACATTCTTTTACTTACTGGAAAATAAACATTCCCAACTTTTCTAAATTCCTTGTTCCTGCTCTCAAGGTTATTTCTATGCTGTTGCCACCCGAGATATTACATTGGTCTGTCATAGATTAAATATCTTCCAAAAACAGCACCACTCTTGTTCATCATCTATGTCTGTTATTGCCGGTCCGCCCTATCCAAGTGAATAGCAGGCACAGTGTCTGTGTCACTTTTTCTAGAACAAAACGGTCATATCTTTTTAACCTCAGAGAACCCATTGAAGTATAACATATACCACAATAATCAATGGCAACCGATACAGAGAAAATAGATTATAGGTGTTTCTGTGAAGAGATATAAAGTAGTGTGTAAACGCTACACCATAAATAAAAATAGACCTGATCAGGGGGTTCACAGATTTTTATAGGGCATAATAGCAAAACTTATTATGAGCCGACCCACCCCAACCAGTTTCTTTTTTATCTAACTTTTATGTTGGAAAAAGTGGAACAGCTGCTTCAAAAATATGTCACTCATTCTGACCACCATATTTTTCAATATATTTACACCAGACAACTGGTATAAGTACACTAATCTCCCCTATACAGCTCTAAATCATTGCTTCCCTTCAGATAATATATTACGAAACTGGCTGCCTGCAGCCACATTGGGGGGAGCTCAGTGCATAGGAACTCATACAGTTACCATTGAATACAACGAAAGCTGTAATAATCTCTTTGGCCTGAGATCCCAGTTATGGTTTCTCATAAAAACACAAGTCCCGCTTACATTAGGAATAACCATGTGCATATATACGGTAACAGTGTCATCACCAATGTTCAGAATAGGAAATTTACTGATGCACACTGTGAACATATCACTGGGGCCTTGTTTTAAAAAAGTATTCTTTTTTTGGGCATTCACCAGGCTGATATGCGTCGCTATACTTTTTTTTTTTCAATGTACTGAACAGTATAGTCATGTGCACTCTCCTACCTAGAGGTATACATTATGTACATGTAACCTGTAAATGTTAGTGGCATGTGGTAGCTTTTTGTAGTTGTCCTAATGTGGAGGCAAGCACAGGTTTAAAGGAGTTGTTCGGGCTACAGATATTCATGGTCTATCCCCAGGCTAGGTGATCAATATCAGATCATCGTGGTCCAGACTCCCGCCAATCAGCTGTTTGAAGGGGCTGCAGAGCTTGTGCAATCTCTTCAGTATTTACCTGTACGCTGTGTACTTTGTAGTGGCGTTGCAATGTAATCACAGCTGTTCATCCCATTCAAGCGAACGGGAAAGGAAGCTGTAATTACACTGCACCGCAGGTGCACGAGTGACAGTGTGCAGGTCCCTTCAAACAGCTGATCGACGGGGGTACCAGGAGTCAGGCCCATGATGATCTGATATTAATGCCCTATCCTGAGCCCAGACAAGCCCTTTAAGTGGGAATATTTAAGAGAAATGTGTTTTGTAGAGGAAATATCCCTTAGATGACTTTGAGGAGTCTATTTAAAATTATTGTTTTTCATCAAGTATGAGCTTGAGGTCAGAAACTAGATTAGACTTGTGGTACTTAATTTCTTAACCTTCATAGCCTGGGTAGAAGCCACATGTACAACCCCAATTCCCCAAAAGTTGTGTTGTGTAAAATGTAATTGCATAATGCAATGATTATCAAATCTTATAGACCTATATTTTATTCACAATAGGTTATAGAACACATATCAGATGTTGAAAGTGAGACATTTTACCATTTCATGAAACAAATTAATTGGCAGCAACGCATCTCCAAAAAGCCAGGGCAACAAAAGGCTGGAAAAGTAAAGCCTCATTCACACGTCCGTGTCCATGCTCAAATCCGTGAGCAGGTGGTCATTGATGCATCCATGAAGGATCCGTGGGTCCGTTTTTTGCTGTTCGTGTGCCATCCGTTTTTTACTGACACTGCACAGCTGAAAAATAATTTTCAAAGCATATATTCCTAATGACCCATGAAACACAGATGCAACACGGATGGGATCCATGGTTTTCATGTACCCATAGACTATAGTGGGTGTGATGGATCCGTGAACACGGACAAAATAGACCATGCATCCGTGCTAAAAACACTCACCAACACACCGTACTTAAACACTGATGTGTGAATACACACATTAAAATGAATGGGGACGCAAGCATGTCCGTGAAACACGGACGTGTCAATGAGGCTTTAGTGGTAGCAATAAAAAAAAACACAGCTGGAGGAGCAGTTTGCAGTTAATTCACATGACTGGGCATAAAAAGAGTATGTTAGAGAGGCAGAGTCTCTCAGAAGAAAGATAGGCTGAGGTTCATCAATCTTCAGAAAACTGAGTCTAAAAATTGTGGGACGATTTCAGAAAAATGTTCCTCAATGTAAAACTGCAAAGACTTTGACTATCCCACCATCTACAGTACATAATTTCATCAAAAGATTCTGGAGAAGTCCATGTGCACAAGGCCAACTGCCAATAGTAGATGCTCTTGATCTACGGGCCCTCAGATGGCAATTCATTAAAAACAGGCATGATTCTGTATTGAAAATCACTGCATGGGCCCAGGACACTTCTAGAAATCATTTTCTGTGAACACAGTTCGATTTGCAATCCACAAATACACGTTAAAACCGTATAATGCCAAGAAGAAGCCATATGTCAATGCCATCCAGAAATAGTGTAGTCTTCTCGGTCAAAACTCATTTAAAATGAACTGAGGCAAAATGGAAAACTGTTAAGTGGTCAGATGAATCAATTTTTTTTTTTTTTTTTTTGGAAACCATGGATGCTGTGTTCTGCAGACTCAAGAGGAGAGGGGCCATCCAGCTTGTTATCAGTGCACAATTCAAAAGCCTGCATCTCTGATGGTATGGGGTTGCACTAGTGCCTATGGTGTGGGCATCTTACACATCTGGAAAAGCACTATCAATGCTGAACAGTATATAGAACTTTTAAAACAACATATGCTCCCATCCATACAACGTTTTTTTGAGGGAAGGCCTTGAATAGTTCAAAACCATGCTAAACCATCCATCCATCACAACAGCATGACATCACAGAAGAACAGTCCAGTGATGAACTGGCCTGCCTGCAGTCCAGACCTATCACCAGTAGAAAATATTTGGTGCATCGTGAAACGGAAATCCATCAAAGAAGACGCAGGACTGTTGAGCAGCTAGAGTTCTACATCAGACAAGAATGGGACAATATTCCCCAAAACTCCAGCAATTGGTCTCCTCACTAAAAGAAGAGAGGATGCTGCACAATGGTAGACATGGCCCTATCTCAATGTTTTTCAGATGTGTTGTTGCCATCAAGTTTTAAATTAGTTAGTTTTTTTCATGAAATGGTAAAATGTCTTGCTTTGAACTTCTGATCTGTGTTCTATGAGCTATTCTGAATAAAATCTGGGTCTAAGAGATTTGCAAATCATTGCATTCTGTTTTTAATCACATTTATTTACATTTTAGTGCTGTATTACACCAACAGATTATCTGACCAATTTCTGTCGAATCAGACCAGTACTTGGTGGGTATAACAAAGATCTGTGTGTAAACAGCCATCTGACCAATGATTATACAGCGTCCCAACTTTTTCGGAATTGGGGTTGTAGACAATAGGCCACACACAGAGCACATACTACCATTGTTACAGCTATCCCTTTTATTACTAAATCCATTATATAGAAGGCAATCTTCCTAACCATGAAATAAGTACAGTGCATCTCATGTCTGCAAAGCCAGTAACATCTGTTAAAACCAGTCCACACTCATTGGGTGTTATAAGATATATGTAGCCACTCATTTCCCTCTATGCCTGTAGAATTTCACACAGGCAGGATCTCGACACTAGCATATGTAACCTTCATGCTTCCAGCCGGTTATCTTATAATTAGTTAGATGTTCTCCCAGAAGATCATACGAATGGCCCAGCTTTCATCAAGTAATTAATGTAAATGTCCTGAGGTAATAAAATCAGAATATAACATTTTTTCATATTAACAAGCAACCTTTTCCCATCTCAAAACAACTTATTCAGACAGCGTCATCTGGCAGCTTTAACATTTCTTTCTTTGGAAAGGGTCAAATCCTGTACTGGTTTGTTATGGTGTGTTTGCATTTCAGATGGCCACGGCTTAGCAGCATGTTGATGCATGGCAGCATGGACTAGTGGCTCTGTGCTTTAAACCAAACATGGAAATCTACCAGTCTTTTCTTTTCTTACCCACTTGTCTACAATGCATTCTTATGATTTCTCTTTTGTTCTCTCTCTTCTCTTCTTTTTTACTCCACATTGCTACTTTTGGTTTACTTACATCGTCTTTATATGTATGTTTCCACTATTCTGTGACTTTCCTTTGATGCCTATGTTTTTTTATGATTTGATTTGCTTTCTTCTCTCTCGCTCCTTTTTTTATTAACGTTCTGTGTGTGTGGTGTGGTTTTTATTTGGTCATCACGTTTTACTTTGCAATTCCAAACTATCCTCTTCACAGCATTGGAACTCGAGAAATAGTCACCCAGAAGAACTTGAGTGGCTTGGTTCCGATCCGAGATTTCAGGCTGGACCCCAGCCTCCTCTACTCTATCCCATTGTTAGCATTCAGCCCAAATTTGCTAATAGTGTGGTTGTTCCTCAGCATTGCATACTTGGTTTCCAGATTTCGTTGCAAATGAAGACGAGTCAGAAACATTCATGCCTGAACATGCACAGTCCAGTGGGGACTGAGAAAATAATTTTTCACACTGTCTGATGTCCGATATTATGCCTTACAGTTTTCATGTTACATGTGGAGCTTTTTTTCTAAACTAGGGCAGCTCATTGGAATTGGGCAGACCATTCTTGTATATATATATACATATGTGTGTGTGTATATATATATATATATACATTCTTCTTACGACTTACCTCATGTCCTTGATGCTGCTTTGTACCTATAGCACCATACATGCAATTGGCGCTATGTAGCTTCTATACCAACCTTCAGTATTCTATTGAATTTTGTACTATTCATGCTGCTTTCATGACATACTTTGTAAGATATAAGCTATCCACCGAACTCCTCCTCAGTGGCTAAGCTATAGATGCTGGTCTGCTCGAAGCCTCATCCTTTGGCAGGCATGATGGTAGCTGCACATTTGCTTTCGAAGTCTGTTGATCAGTATAAAGCTTGATTACTCAGATGCATGCACTTTTAAAATCTATATTTTTAAGTATATTTTTTAAGTAAAAAACAATCTTCCATACTTTCTGCCTATTGTGCTTCCAGTATATAGAAATAGTCCCGCAATATAGCTTGTGCACCTTCTATATTTTCCATTGGTCTGGGCACCTGTGCTGTTTTTCGCTCCAGAAAAGTGCCTTTTGCACAGAACTGCCCAATCTCAAGTTTGCAGTTGGATTCTTTAATCTACTATGCCTCCATTTTCTTATAAAACTGTTATCAGTAATGGGTTTTACTTTAAGTGTAAAGTTAGTAGTTATCTTATTCTGTTGGTAACTTAGTGTTCCACATAATAAACCATATAATCTTATTTGTGCACTTTTCTATATTTAGATTCTGGAAACCATTTTTGTGGTAAATTGTCATTGGATGCTGTTTTAGACCCATGTATTTGTATTATTTGATATTGCTTGGCATTATCTTTTAGCTGCACTCTTATCCTTGCCTTTAGAATAAGAAATGCCAACTTGCATGTCATTGTCTTCACAAGGTGGTAAGACCACATATTAATAGGGTTCTGTACCTTGGAGATGCTACTTACCTTTTATTCTGATAAGGTCCTGAGCTTTCTGTGTAGCCATGCTACAGCTGTGTACACTAAAGTACCTTAAGGCTGGCAGTAAAGATGAGTGGTTGGAACAGTACATGGCACTACCATACCATCCACTGCCCATTGACCTCTCCTTTGGGACCAAATAGGCTGACATATAAACAACAAAATAGCATCTACCCTGACCATCAGATATAGGAACTATATAAATATGCTGACTAGATTTTTTATACCTAGTGTTTCATTTTATACATACATTCTTCTCGCTGATCTATGCATATGATTTTCAGCTTTTATGTAGTAATTCATGTGTTTTTAAAGAGACCTTTCAGTTTATGTTTCTGCATTTATTTGATGTCTTTTAAAAGCTAAGCTTGCGTTTGCTAAATAACCATGCAATCAATGGCTACTTCAGCTGTGTGCTAAATATTTATGGGAATTTCTGACTTCTGTTTTATGCAATATATATTTTATATTATTTTTTTTGTAGACAAAAAGTGTAGACATGGGGGGAATTTATCATGAGGGTAATATCTGAAGTCAGTTTGGTTTGTGTCTGTGTTGGTGAACTTTGCGCCAAGTTTATGAGATATGAAATGTAACATGTTTTTTTGATAAATTTGGCGCATCCTTAAACCTAAAACTTTTGTCTAGAAATTGTACTCCCTACACGAGTTAACATATAGCTAACTAAACACAATTGAGTGAGTTTTGTAGAAATTCAAAGTCACAAAATGCAAACTTTTGTCTAGAAACGGTACTCCCTACAGAAGTTAACATAGTTAACTAAACCCAAATAAATTAATTTTGTAGAAATTCAAAAAGTCACAAAATGTTTGCGCAAGTAACTGCAAAAAGTCACAGAGCCCTATTTTTTTGTTAAAAAACTAAAATGTTGTACTTTAAAGTAATGTCTCGAGAAGATAACGCCTGTCCTAGTCGGGCATATGAACGTCCTTGAAGGAAGGCCCCAACTTCTGGGTCAGAACTCACAGGTCGTTTTTGATGAAGGTCTGGCATGGGCCTAAAGCTGATAAGTTTAGGAGACATGCCATGCTGTTAGTTGTAACTCAGCATCAGTCCACATGTTCTGTACCTCTGGATTAGGGTCTTTATACATTGGAAGTGTTTGAAAGGAAGAATGAATTGTGTTTTGCTTTCTACCTATCCTGAATGCCAACAGATACCTTTACACAAAATATGATTTGACCCTTTTTCTTTTCTCCTCTCCTCTAAACATAGCTTCTATAGTCCAGTTGCTGTCATGCTTTACATTTCACAACACAAAATATAATAAATTACGCTTTAAAAAAAATATATATATATTTTTATTCCACCAGGGAACAGCTGCTGGATATGTTAGCTTGCACATTCCACTCCCTTAGCATATGTCCTCATTTAATATGCTGCACTTGCTACTGCCTTTGCCCATGCTTTTCCTTATTTTTTTTGTATAGGTTTTCTTTTGTTGTGCCTGTTTTATCTTTTGTTTTTCCATAGTGAGGGCTGTCGTCGAGAAAACACCATGAAGAATGTCGGATGTCGCAAATATGCCTTTAACAGTCTGCAACTGAAAGCTTTCCCAAAGCATTACAGGCCTCCTGAAGGGACCTACGGAAAAGTGGAAACTTAGGTTTTGCAATTTGGAGTTCCTCTTGCAATATCTGTAGATTTGCATTAATTCATGTGTGTATATATAGAAGATTATGTTCTGTAATGGTTTCTGGAGACACCGTTTATATAAGAGCATGAAGATCATCTTGGATAATGTGTTGGGTGCACCTCTCAGCAACAAGGCTCTTATGAGCTGAAAACGTCCTAAGCTTCCTAGGGCAGAATGAAGAAGCAGTATACTGTAGTTATGTCCATACCACAGAAGGTATTCCATGGTTTTACTATTATCCCACTCGGTTCTTCTGTAGAAAAAAGAAGTGACTGTTTTGTCATGTTGGGCTGCAGATTTCATAGTCAGAACAGAGTTTTTATGTGTTCAAGCAGTTGGCTTTAAATATTGTAACTGATTTTAAAATGTAGGCAGTGACTATTTTACTATGTAATTAGTAATTCAGTAATGACAAGGGATATAAACCTGTTGCTTAGAACACTGTGTTCAGGAGAAGAGTTTGAGGAAAGAATGTGTGCTTTGTATGCACATAGACTTTCCTTTTGTCTCTTTGGAGCAGTACTAAAAAGTCCCATAACCACTCATTAAATATAACCTTACATGTACTTCAGTCATATCAACTGACAAGCACAAATTTGTCAAGATTTTAGTTTGATTGGAACACTTTCTCATGAGTAAATACAGATTCACAAACCTCACCAAGTTCTATAGTCTTTCTTTACTGCCATTCTGTGTCCTAAGATTATTTTAGGTATTGGTGCTCGGCAATGATACTTGGGATTTTCTAAATATGTACGTCTATACATTTTGTCTGAACTTCCATGATGTGGACAAAACCCTGCAATACCTCAGTTAGCTTGTAAATTTGTGCTGCCGTTGCCTACCATTGGTGTGCTAAGTTGAAGACTCCACATCATGGCTGCTTCGTAGAAACCCAGCCTTTCCTAATAGACCTCTAGTTAAGTCACACTCAGCAATTTTTCTAAGTTGACTGTAGAAGTTGAATGCATGCTATGGTAAAATTATTGCCAATAACTTAATAAATTCCCAATAAAATTTCAAATTAAGCATTTGGCTATTTTTCTAAATAAGTAGATAATCAAAGACACAGAACCCCCACAATTTATGGTTCAACATTCTTATCCTTTCTAATTGTTAAAGTTGTTCTCTGGGCATTTTAGGTAATCTGTCCTTCCTGCTATCCTTTGGAAGGAAGATCGTTTAGTTAATGCTTGCCGGTCCCTCACTCCGTCAATGCTGCTGTCTCCACCGCACCTAGGCTCTTCCACCTGAGTCACGACCAGATGTGTGCCCTTCTCTTCCTGGTCAGTTGCATTTATTATTACAGCTGAAAAGGAGAAATAGGGCACACATCCAGCCAGGACCTGGGTGGAAGAGTCCGCAGCCTGTGTTAGTGCAGTGGCGATGACAAAATTGGCGGCTAGGGATGGATAAGTATTAACAAAACAATCTTCCCTTTACAGTATAGCACAAATAATGGATTACCTACAGTGCCCAGAAAACCCCTTTAATCAAGTTTACAGTTACTAATATTTTATCTATTCATAACTTAATAAGCATGCTGCATCAACGTAGAGGTCCATGTGATAAAAACATCTGCACTTTGCTGCTTTTTACCATCTACCTTTTGCATCTTACCTTCCTCCATTTCCCTTTTCACATTACGATATATCCTCCAATACACACAACATCTGAGCTCCGGTTTCAATCTACAATCTATGAGAAAGTTCACCTAATTCATCAGTTAGTGTCCTGTATGTTACTCTAAATCCAGAACTGGGAGCAGTCAAGATCCGAATATTAATGCCAAGTTGGAAGTATAAAAATTACTTATTTGCACCTATAATTATTCTACAATGTTCTTGGATCACCTACATTTTTACTAGCTAGTATATCCTAAATACCAATGCCTAATATATGAGATATATTTATATAAAGAATGATTATGGATAAGAGTGCCTTTATAGAATATGGCTGCGCCCTTGTTACCTTGTTTTCTATGTAATAGAAATTTACATTTAATTTTATTAATGCTTCTTTCTTTTAGAAACAATAAGTTGTGATTGGAAAACAAATGTTTAAAGTATAGAATTAAAACAAGTTTACTGGAGCTCTTACTTAAAAGAGTTGTCCGGGTTCAGAGCTGAATCCGGACATACCCAAAATTTCATCCAGGCAGCCCCCCTGACAAGAGCATCGGAGCAGTTCATGCCCCGATGCTGTCCTTTGCCCTGCGCTTTATCACGCAGGGCAAAGGTATTTTGTGGATTTCCGGTGACGTATCGGGCTCCCCTTCGGGCTGCCAGGCGGAGGCTTCCGCCCAGCAGTGAGGCCAGTGACGTCACCGGTACTGATGGGCGGGCTTTAGTGCTGCCCTAGCCTGTAAAACGGCTGGGCCAGCACTAAAGCGCGCCCATCAGAGCCGGTAACGTCACTAAACACACTGCTGGGCAGAAGCTTCCGCCCGGCAGCGTGTTATAGTAAATAAAAGAGTCCTTGCCATGCGCGATCCTCTGCAGGGCAAGGGAGAGCATTGGAGCATGAACTGCTCCGATGCTCAAGTCAGGGGGGGCTGCCTGAGTAAAATTATGGGTATGTCAGGGTTCAGCTCTGAACCCGGACAACACCTTTAAAAATGTTGTGAGTATGCAGCAAGGAAGGTCAGTGCCGCAATGACAATTAGAAGAAGTAAAAGAAGAATTCCTGCGCTTACTCTCTGACTGCACCTCAGTACCAGTGACTAGAAGCGGGGTTTACCACGTCTGCTGTCCTCTAAGTTGTAATAAGTATCTATATGTGACACCATCACACCTACCTAAACTTCTAGAGGAGAGTCTGTGATGTTGATGTGTAGTGGTGAATACTTGATAGTTGTCCCGATCCTCCAGTCCGGTAGAAGCAGTCATGCTGTGTAGTTGGAAAACGTGCCCCAGCCGGCAGCACGTCTCCTATTCAAAAAAGCTTGCGCTCCTAATCAGAGCGCCGGTGACGTCACGCTAGCTTACAGCTGTGACGGCTGAAGTGAGTTTTCGAACTTCAAAGCCTGATTGCTTCTACCGGACTGGAGGATCGGGACAACTATCAAGTATTCACCACTACACATCAACATCACGGACTCTCCTCTAGAAGTTCAGGTAGGTGTGACGGTGTAACATATAGATACTTATTACAACTTAGAGGACAGCAGTCCCTGCAGCATTGACACAGGGACATGTGACCTCTGCAGCCAATTACTAGCTATGACAGCCATGCTGTTTCCATTTTCAAAGATATCTTAATGAATCCTGGCATGTGTCATTGACATAATGAAGTCAGGTATCTGTTGCAGGAGGTCCTATTCTTTCTATCAAAACTCGTGGAACCCCAGACAGATTACTAAAAATGGTGTGAACTGTTTACATGAACAAAAAATATTCCCTCACAACCTGTGAAAAAACACAAGTGTAAAGTATAATACATGAGCTGAAAATCTGAATACATACAAGGGTGAAATCCTATTACTTGTAACAAGTCAGCACATTGGTAAGACAACTATTTTTTTTTTTTGCTGCATATTAGGTAATACATACATTTTGGTGAAGTGTCTCATAGCACAGTGAGGGCAACAACACAAAATAAAGTTTATACCAACATAAAAGGGAACCTGTCAGGTCCGTCATGTCTCCATCTCTGAGGGCAACATGGTGAAGTGATTAGGGCTGCAGTAAACTATTATTTTAGAAATCGAGTATTCTATCGTTAATGTTTACGATTAATAGAGTACTCTAATAAGAAAAAAATGAATTAATAGACTGTTTTCCTTTATTAAAACTCATCAGACCCCCTGCCATCAGTCCCAACACCCTTCTTTCCCCCCTGTGTAATCAGCCCAAGTGCTTCAGTTCCCCCCAGTGCCATCGGCTCCACTATCCCCAGTGCCATCAGCTCCAGTCCCCTAGTGCCTTCAGCTCTCCCCACCCCAGAGCCTTCAGCTCTCCCCCACCCCAGAGCCTTCAGCTCTCCCCCACCCCAGAGCCTTCAGCTCTCCCCCACCCCAGAGCCTTCAGCTCTCCCCCACCCCAGAGCCTTCAGCTCTCCCCCACCCCAGAGCCTTCAGCTCTCCCCCACCCCAGAGCCATAAGCTCTTCCCCACCCCAGAGCCATAAGCTCTCCCCCCTTGTGCCAGCAGCTCTCCCCCCCTTGTGCCAGCAGCTCCCCCCCCCCTTGTACCAGCAGCTCTCCCCCTTGTGCCAGCATCTCTCCCCCCTTGTGCCATCATCTCACCCACCTTGTGCCAGCAGCTCTTCCCCCTTGTGCCAGCAGCTCCCCCCCCCCTCATTGTGCCAGCAGCTCTCCCCCCTTGTGAAATCATCTCCCCCACTGCTCCTCCTGACACCCGGAGTGCACAGCGTCATTGGTTGCTATGACGCTGTGCACTCCGAGTGCCCGGCCTTAGTCGCACAAACTTACCTTTCCAGCAGGGGCGCCGCCGACACTCCATGGTTCCGCGCTGTTCTGCGTCTGACGTCACACAGCGCGTCAGGTCACAGCGTGTGTACGTCAGGAGGTCAGTGCAGCGCAGGACCATGGATGTGCTGTGGAGTGTCCAGAGGCCCCCTGCTGGAAAGGTGAGTATTGCGGGCCAGTGGGAGATCACGGAGTGGGAGTAATAGCAAGCTTCACTCCCGCTCTGTGGTCACGTGACACAAACGAATCTTCGATGCAAAAAATTTGCATCAAGGATTTTTTTGTGTCAAATTACTCGATTTATTCGAGTAATCGTTTCAGCCCTAGAAGTGATAAATCCGCTAATTTAAAGAGGACCTGTCACAAAATGTAATTTTATCTGAAAGCACCATGTTATAGAACGGGGGGAGCTGAGCAGATTAATATGTATTTTTGTAGGAAAAGATTCCGTAAAACCTGGAATTTATAATTTATATGTCTGCTTTTTCACCTCCTGTGAATACCTATTGGTACAGGAGGGAGGTGTTATCAGTGGGATGTTCTGTTCGGATCTCCAACACATATTCCGTCAAATTTGATGGAAAAAATACTGCAGTACGCTGCGCTATTTCTTCCATTAACATGATGGACACCATCAGGGGTGGACTGGGAGCTTAAAGTGGCCCTGGAATAAAAAAAACTAAAAGAGGCCCCATGTTATTTATAGGCAGGTCCAAAGTTACAGAAAATGGGGCAACACAAGTAGACGCAGTCAGCAACATCATAGTGCAGCACAAAATACTGCTGCCCCGCTGTATCACCATCCTGAGGACGGAGAGGCAGTTGAATTCACAAGGGCACCTGTGGCGACCAGCCAGGCACATAAGTACTTATTAAGATATGTCTTAAATAGGTAAAAGCTTTAGTGATTAACCTGTTGTTGCATTCACCCTCTACATGCCTACCTTTCACCAAATGATTTTGCCCTGAACTAATATTTAAAGGTTTGTATGGGATTGGAAAAAAGTTTTTTTTTTTTCTAGGAATGAACCTGGGCATACACTTCTGGCGGCAGTCTATCTCCCGGGAGAACAAAAGGATCAGGCAAGAAAATTCATTACACCTGATCCTTCTCTCCGCCAACATTATCTGTTAGGGGAGCTCCCCAAGACCCTTGGCAGGTTCAGCCAATTATACAGTAATGTGTATGAGGGCATTAACTCTGCCCCCAGGACAAGAGTGGTGCTCTGTCTGGAAATATAAATTGGAATGTACAATTGCCATGTTTGAAGAATATTTTAACATTTCATAGTAACAAGACTATTTTACCGTACTACCAATAACAATGGGGCAGGTTTCTGTATGCGACACAGGTGCGGATGTAACTCCAGAGATGAGCCATTTGTGACTAGTATAGTATATCACTATTTTCATAGTTTCCAACATATCCAGGGACATTTAAGCCCCAGGACTACCCCAAAATGCCCAGGAAAACCCCATGTTCCTGCTTTCGGGCAAATTTGCATAAACTCCACCCCTTCCATATCCTTTTGTGGTTTTCCTGACCAATTCCCAGGGCTGATGGTAACTATGCATTTTCTGCCACTTGTTTTAGCCTGCAGGTTGCACCCTTCGCTGTACTGGGGACAGATTTGGTCCACGGCTTGCAGAGTTAAGAAAATGTCTTAACTTGTACTGTGATATACAAAAGATGAAATCTCTGGCCCAGAGGTAAAAAAATAATACAAGAATGCAGCAAGTTGTAATTAATTCAAATATATCTTGATGGGGCGGATGAATTTTTACCTTTTGGAATTTATTTCCATGTAAACCAAATCAAGTCCTACAATACTACATACTCGTTAACAGTCGAGTATTAGGTTCTCCAACTTCTTCTAGTAAGTAGCCTTTGTATAAATCTGTTAGTTGCTGTTTCTGTAGTGGGCATAAACGAAATACCATGAGGTCATTTAAGAAAAAAGTTGAGATTAGAAGTGCTCACATGCTCGTCTTGACATTAGTATGGCCTTTCAGACGTTGTAGCTGCCTGAAGAAGCAGAATGCCTTGCTGCTAAAGAATTGCATGTGAATTCCCTTCCATTCAACTGACCTTAAATGGTTGAGTAATGAAACATACTGTTAGAAAGCAATATGGTATAAAGAACCATTTCTGCAGCCACCTTCTTACAGTAGTAACCCTGGTTGTATAATGTAATGTCACACTTATCCCTGGTACATGAAGGCAATGCCTACTAACACAGCTGGAAGATCTGTTAATTTGGTCATGTTTGTAACCCTTGCACTTGTAAAAAAAAATATATTGTATGATACTACACACTTTGTTGAGGCCTTTTAATTTGCCAAGCACTGTATACTTTTTTAAAAATATATTTAATTTGGCCAGTATTATGTATATGGTTATTGTTTTCTGTAATTGTTCTTCACTTGGTCGGTGTATCTGCTGTAAATGTGCTAGTCTTGAAATAAACAACTGACAAAGGGTACCCAGGCTTCATGGTATTCCTTTAGGGTTTTTTAGTCTTGAGAATTACTCAAATATATTGTTAGTTTCCAATAGAAATGGGAATCTTGGAGTAAATGTGACGCACTGGATTGGCTATTGACCCAAGAGGTGCACTCAGTCGAGTGGACTCACCCAGTCCACTCAAAAAAGAACAATATAATAGAACAAAGATAACTGGGCACTCTCAGGATATCTGGACCATTTGAAATTTATTGACATATAATAGCATGAATAACTGTACGTACTGACAATGATAATATTAAAATGTAATATAAAATATACCTATCTGCTACACCATAAAACACAACATGCAGTAATACAATATGACAAATGGAAAATGGTATACTAAAATATAAAATACTATAATTCGAGGAATAAAATGGAATATTCGATAATAACTCGTATGAATATTCTGCAAATATTTGTCATATTGTATTACTGCATGTTGTGTTTTATGGTGTAGCAGATAGGCATATTTTATATTACATTTTAATATTATCATTGTCAGTACGTACAGTTATTCATGCTATTATATGTCAATAAATTTCAAATGGTCCAGATATCCTGAGAGTGCCCAGAAATGGGAATCTTACCTCTATAAATCCCTCGTAATGCCACATCTGGAATATGGGATTCAGTTTTTGGCCCCACATTCCAAAAAGGATATAGGAGAGCTAAAAAAGGGTTTCGAGACAGGTGACTAGATTACTAAATGGGATGGAAGAACTGGGACATGATTTATTCATTCCATGGACTTTACAAAGGACCAGGGGACATTCTTTATGTGTGGAGGAAAGTGTTCTTAAAAGGAGTCTGTAAAAAACAGCCTTTGTGTGCATTCAGTTTTCTGTTCACACCATTAATAATAAATGTTTATTCTGATTTGCAAGAACGGACTAGAATAGGTCAGGTAGTGAGTTTCTCAGATTGGGCACATGGATTTGTGTAAAAAAAAAAAAAAAAAAAGGATGAAAATATGGGCGTGTGGATAGCACTCAATGGTTCTTTATCTGATATGCAATAAATTAAGTTAATACTACTCTTACCGACTTGAAGACGCAGGACGAGAATACTTGTCCTAAACACGCAATCAGTGCTAGGGGCCCAGCTGTTACTGACAGCCAGGCCCTTGCTGTATCACCTAGCACTGGTGAAAACACAGATGTCGGCAGAGTAATTCCTTATATTTCATGATCAATGCTGACAGTGGCATATAGGAGGTTGGCAGATGAAGGGGGCTCCCTCTCTCACCCTATCGTTCCCGATTGCGAGGTCCCGATGCAAAGACCTCGAGACCCGGCAGCTACGGAGGCCTATGAGGCCCAGCCCCCAGGCTGGGTCTCATAGGCAAACTGTCAGTGTAATTTACTGACAGTCAGTGCAGTACAATACAGTATGTATTGTACTACATGGAAACAGGGATCGGACCCTGAAATGTTAAAGTCCCGTAGTGGGACAAACATTTTTTTAAAACTGCAAAAAAAAAAAAGTTTTTTAAGAATAAAAATTTTTTATGTTTCAATTAAAAAATAAAAAACGCCTTTTCCCATAATCAAGCCATGTACAATAAAAAAAACATTTATTTAAAAATAGACATATTGCGTATTGCCACATCTGTAACAACCGGCTATATAAAAATATCACATGGATCTACCCCGTCCAGTGAACGCCATAAAAAAAAATATAAAAACTGTGCCAAAATAGACATTTTTTGGTCAGATTGCCTTATCTGTAACAACCGGCTCTATAAAAATATCACATGATCTACCCCGTCCAGTGAACGCCATAAAAAAATATATAACAACTGTGCCAAAATAGAAATTTTTGGGTCAGATTGCCTTATCTGTAACAACCGGCTCTATAACAATATCACATGATCTACCCCGTCCAGTGAACGCCATAAAAAAATATATAAAAACTGTGCCAAAATAGAATTTTTTTGGTCAGATTGACTTACAAAAAGTGTAATTGTGAGAGATTAAAAAGTATTTTGTACCCCAAAATGGTACCAATGAAAAAAATCAACTCATCCCACAAAAAATTAGCCCCCACACAAGATGATCGGATAAAAATTTAAAATGTTTTTTTTTTAAATGCTTTGTGTAAAATTGGTAAAATGTAAAAAAAAATTAATATATAAAATACAGAAATACCAAATCGTACTGACCAGTAGGATAAAGATGACATGTCATTTCTCCCACACGGTGTATGCCGCAATAACAAAACCCAAAAAGCAGTCACAGAATTGCTGCCTTTTGTTCAAAAATCAAACAGTTGTATGTACCCCAAAATAGAACCAAGGATGATGGCAACTCATCCCGCAAAAAATAAGCCCTCACACAGCTCTGTCAAGAAAAAATTAAAAAAACATATGGTTTCCAGAAAATAGCTATACTGGTGCCTCATAGGCTGTTCAATAGTGTCACGAACCAGCAGGTGTGGACCCACTGTGCCACATGTCCTACCTCCTCTAAGGGAGTTGTCTAAGTGAACTCCTCGTTCTTCGTAGTACCCCTGTGGTAGGGAAAGACTTAACCGAGGGAAACACCAGGTCGCTACCTCTTGTGGAGGATTAACATAGGAGACAGCTAGTCCAGACGAACCAGGGGGTACCAGTGCAAGGTACCAGAGGTACAGACGTAGTCAGCAGGCCAAGTCGGAACCAGTAGCAACAGTGCATGACCGAAGGATGAGGCAGCAGCAAATTCGAACAAGCAATAGGTCAGGACAGGCGGCACAGGTAAAGGGCAGGCAATCCAGGTCAGCAACAGGAGAGTCGAGGCAAGCAGACAGGGATCAAACAGGTAGCGGAGTCCAGAAACACAGGCACAGGTCAGATAAACAGACACACAAGCAGAGATAACAGCAACCTTTGCAGGACACAAGGACCTTGATGCTCAGGCACCTGGGAAGGGGGCTGAGCCACTTATATAGATGCAGAAGGGTTAGGATTGGTCAGCACGGTCACATGTGCTAAGTTCTAACCCAGAAATGACAGGAAGTGAAGTGCGCCGGCCCTTACGGAAGTGCTACAGGGAACAAGCTGAAAGCATGCTGTGCCCAGGGCAGGAAGGAAACCGTGGTGCGCATTCTAGGACGCATAATGCCTGCAAGGACAGAGCCCAGGACTGCGGTGGTAAATGGAGAAACACCAGCAGCAGATCACCACCGAACACGGAGCCTGGGACCGCAGCGGTAAGTAGGGGAACATCGGCAGACAGCAACCGCTGTTACAAATAGCAACATTGCACCCGTAAATTAATCCGTCAAAGTTTGTGCTGCAAAAGCCAAAAGGTGGTCTTTCCCTTCTGAACCCTGCAGCACACCCAGACAGTAATGTAGGTTCACATTTATGGTATTTTAGTACCCAGTATAACCTGCCTAACATTTTAAAGGGCACGGTGTGTCTCAGATGGCACACACTGGGCACAACATATTGGGCAGTGAAATGCCATATCTGTAGAAAACTTGCAATTTTCACGGTCCACTGTTCATTAATTTCTGCTAAATATCTGTGCCTCAAAATGCTCACTCCACTCCTCAATAAATACATTGAGGGGTGTAGTTTCCAAAATAGGGTCACTTAAAACCATTTATTATTTCACCCCAAAGTCTCTACAGTTCTCAGCACAAGATGCATAAATCACCACATTGGGCTTCAAATGCGCTTGGTGTTCATTTACTCCTGAGGCCTAGTGTATGTCCAGGCAAAAGATTATAGGGCCACATGTAGGGTGTACATAAAACCAGGAATCATGGGATAATTATGAGAGGACTTACTTTTCACACTGGCATACACTAGGAACAATATATTGGGCACTGAGATGGCATATCTGTGTAAAATTGCAATTTTCTCTTTGCACCATCTGCTGTGAATTAATTTTTGCAGAACATCTGTGGGGTCAAAATGTTCATTACACCAATTGGTAAATTATGTCAGGGATGAGGTTTCTAAAATGGGGTCACTTCTTGGGGGTTTGTTTTTTATTTCACCTCAGAACCTCTTCAGTTGTCAGCCAGTGCTGTATAAGTCACCAAACTAGACCTCAAATGCACATGGTCCTCTTTCTCTTCCTCTCTTTCTATAGCACTTTACAACCACATATGGGGTGTTGCCATATTCAGAAAGAAGCGGGTAACAAACTTTGGGGTCCATTTTTTCCTGAAATCCCTTAAAGGGATTCTGTCATGACATTTTAGGCCTATAACCTAAACATATGGCCAGGTCCGTCCAAATAGCATGAATCTGAAACTGTACTTATTAAATGTGCCTGTGGCTCTATTAGCACATAAAACAGGTTTTTATAACTTGTGACAAAAAATAAAAACATCCAAGAACTCACTATGCCCATCACGAAATACCTGGGGGTGTCTTCTTTCCAAAATGGGGTCACTTGTGGGGTAGTTATACTGCCTTGGCATTTTAGGGGCCCGAATGCGTGAGAAGTAGTTTGAAATCAAAATCTGTAAAAAATGGCCGGTGAAATCCGAAAGGTGCTCTTTGGAATGTGGGCCCCTTTGCACACCTAGGCTGCAAAAAAGTGTCACACATCTGGTATTGCCGTACTCAGGAGAAGTTGGGCAATGTGTTTTGGGGTGTCATTTTACATATACCCATGGTGGGTGAGATAAATATCTCGGTCAAATGCCAACTTTGTAAAAAAAAAATGGGAAAAGTTGTCTTTTGCCAAGATATTTCTCTCACCCAGCATGGGTTGTCACGGAACCAAGAACCAGACGTACAACAAGAGATAAGTGAAAATAAGAAGGCTTTATTGAAAATAAAGCTGTAAAGCAAAAGTCCAAACGGATGGCGAAACCGAAGCAGAGTCTTTGCGAAGCCAGAGGTCAGGAACCAGAAGGGTAGTCAGACGAAGCCAGGATCAGGAACCAGCAGGGTAGTCGGACGAAACCAGGATCAGGAACCAGCATGGTAGTTGGACGAAACCAGGATCAGGAACCAGAAGCAGCAGCAGTCTAGAAGCATGTGAACACAGGAGGACCAAGCAAGGAACTGAAGCCACAGACCTCCTATATATATGAGCTAGGCATCCAGCTCCTCCCAGTGGGAAGGAGGAGCCGCAGGGTGGGAGGCTACAAGAAACCCAGAAACCAAGATGGCCGCCGCACATGTCAAACGAAGGAGAACAGCAAGAAGGTAAGACCATGACATGGGTATATGTAAAAAGACACCCCAAAACACATTGCCCAACTTCTCCTGAGTACGGTGATACCAGATGTGTGACACTTTTTTTCAGCCTAGGTGGGCCAAGGGGCCCACATTCCAAAGAGCACCTTTCAGATTTCACCGGCCGTTTTTTACAGATTTTGATTTCAAACCACTTCTCACGCATTCGGGCCCCTAAAATGCCAGGGCAGTATAACTACCCCACAAGTGACCCCATTTTGGAAAGAAGACACCCCCAGGTTTTTCGTGATGGGCATAGTGAGTTCATGGAAGTTTTTATTTTTTGTCACAAGTTAGTGGAATATGAGACTTTGTAAGAAAAAAAAAAATCATCATTTTCCGCTAACTTGTAATTTCTAGGAACTCGCCATGCCCCTCACGGAATACCTTGGGGTGTCTTCTTTCCAAAATGGGGTCACTTGTGGGGTAGTTATACTGCCCTGGCATTCTAGGGGCCCTAATGTGTGGTAAGTTGACCTGTGAAATCCTAAAGGTGCTCTTTGGAATGTGGGCCCCTTTGCCCACCTAGGCTGCAAAAAAGTGTCACACATGTGGTACCACCGTATTCAGGAGAAGTTGGGCAATGTGTTTTAGGGTGTCTTTTTACATATACTCATGCTGGGTGAGAGAAATATCTCAGCAAAAGACAACTTTTCCCATTTTTTATACAAAGTTGGCATTTGACCAAGATATTTATCTCACCCAGCATGGGTATATGTAAAATGACACCCCAAAACACATTGCCCAACTTCTCCTGAGTACGGCGATACCAGATGTGTGACACTTTTTTGCAGCCTAGATGCGCAAAGGGGCCCACATTCCTTTTATGAGGGCATTTTTAGACATTTGGATCCCAGACTTCTTCTCACGCTTTAGGGCCCCTAAAATGCCTGGGCAGTATAAATGCCCCACATGTGACCCCATTTTGGAAAGAAGACACCCCAAGGTATTAGGGGCATGGCGAGTTCATAGAATTTTTTATTTTTTTTGGCACAAGTTAGCGGAAATTGTTTTTTTTTTTTTTTCTCACAAAGTCTCCCTTTCCGCTAACTTGGGACAAAAATCTCAATCTTTCATGGACTCAATATGCCCCTCACGGAATACCTTGGGGTGTCTTCTTTCCGAAATTGGGTCACATGTGGGGTATTTATACTGCCCTGGCATTCTAGGGGCCCTAAAGCGTGAGAAGTCTGGAATATAAATGTCAAATTTTTTTTACGCATTTGGATTCCGTGAGGGGTATGGTGAGTTTATGTGAGATTTTATTTTTTGACACAAGTTAGTGGAATATGAGACTTTGTAAGAAAAGAAAAATAAATTTCCGCTAACTTGGGCCAAAAAAAATGTCTGAATGGAGCCTGACAGGGGGGTGATCAATGACAGGGGGGTGATCAGGGAGTCTATATGGGGTGATCACCCCCCTGTCATTGATCACCCCCCTATAAGGCTCCATTCAGATGTCTGTATGTGTTTTGCGGATCCGATCCATGTATCCGTAAAAAACATACGGACATCTGAATGCAGCCTTACAGGGGGGTGATCAATGAAGAGACACAAGGTGGAGCAACGCTCGTGCTTGTCTGACATGGCAGGGCAGTGGTTGGCACAAACTGCCAATGTAACACTGATTTTGGCTTAAAATTGCATCAAAACTGATATGTAGAGGGGCTAGTTAAGGCATTTTTTGGAATGGATTTAAAATGAGAACTACTAAAGGCATCTGCCAGCAGATTTGTACCTATGAAACTGGTTGACCTGTTACATGTGCGCTTGGCAGCTGAAGGCATCTGTGTTGGTCCCATGTTTATATATGCCTGCATTTCTGAGAAAAATTAAGTTTTTTTTTTTAATAGCGTTTATTTAACATTTTTTGAGAATATATAATATATGCAAATGAGCCTCCAGGAGCAACAGGGATGTTGCCTTTACTCCTAGAGGCTCAGCTCTCTCTGCATCTGCAACACTGTCTCCACTTTGATTGACAGGACCACGCAGTGAAAACGTTATCATGCCTGGCCCTGTCAATCAAAGTGGAGAGGGCGCAGCAGTTACAGAGAAAGTAGAACCTCTATGTGTAAAGGCAACACCCCCATTGCTCCTAGAGGCTCATTTGCATATATTATTATATTGCATTTATCATAAGCAATGCGGGCACATATGAACATGGGACCAACACAGATGCCTTCAGCAACCAAGTGCACATGTAACAGGTCAGCCAGTTTCATAGGTAAAAATCTGCTGACATATGAACATGGGACCAACACAGATACCTTCAGCTACCAACTGTACAGAAATTATGACACGTTGATCAGTATTTAGTATGTAACATTTCCGAATTGGTTTATGGACAGACTAAAGTGAACACTAGAGGGCACTAGAGCCATATTTCTTGAGAACAAAAGTGTTTCAATCTGTTATATCCTAACTATATCATATAAAGCATAGCCTATTTTTTTGTTCCAAGGCCACAATATCAAATTTAAATTTTTTGATGGAGATGTCATTTTTTTTACATTATTTATTTTACAGCCTTAAGGCACATTTACTGCTCAGTTTCTAGAACTTCATTTCTATAAAATGTTTAGGGTGACCAGATGTTACAACGCTCCCTGTAGTAGCTGCAAGTATTTATAATGCCCCCTGCAGTATCCCTAGTATTTATAAAGCCCTGCTGAAGTGCCCCTGTAGTTATGACCCCCTGTAGTGCCCTCTGTATTATAATGCTCTCTCCCCACCACCATAGTCCCCCTGTGGTATAATGCCCCCCTGAAGAGGTAGTATATATAATGCTCTCACCCCCCCCCCCCACACACACACACAATCACCATCATAATTGCCCAGTAGTATAATGCCCCTCTGTAGTGGTAGCATATATAATGCTCTTCTCCACCCTGTAGTGTAATGCCCCTCTGTAGTGGTAGTTCATATAATGCTCTCACCCTCTCCTCACTGTAGTATATATAATGCTCTCACCTACCCTCTCTTTCCCATAGTCCCTCTGTAATATAATGCCCCCCCCCCTGTAGTGGTAGTACATATAATGCTCCCCCCTCCTCTTCCGTAGTGCCCACAGTAGTGCCAATGTTTATATGAAAAAAACAAAATATCACCAGTTCCATGCTGCGCTGCCGTATTCCAGCGCAGGCATCATAATGATGTCATTCCGTCCTCCTGTGCCATTCTACTGCCTTCTGAGGTAGGTCGGCAACCAACTGATGCTCATCTCTCCTACTACAGTAGATTCAATAATCCTGGGGAGGACTTAGCCGTGCAAAACTCCAAGGGGCCTGGGCACTTGCAAGCCTTCATTTCCATATCTTTATAACCTCGTATTCTCAGCTGTACAAAATCGGACAAGAACAAAGGTACCATTGCTATCATGTGTTGTTGGGTGTGTCCATGCACGCAATAGCAGCAGTATAAAACACAGAAAGTTGGTGGCAGACCTTTAATATCTAGAAGCTGCAAATGTACCCCAGTCTAACATACGGCAGTTGAAAATTACACTATTGTCACTTTTCCACATATCTCAAAATGTACAGTTACAGCTTCCTTAGTCCTTGAGTTTGTGCAAATGATCTTTTGCCTTGTTTTCCACTTTTTAACTCCCCCCCCCCATAACAAACATTAACACCCAAAACATAAAAGACATCCTGCCAGAACCAAAACCATAAGCATCCTCTATCATCTATCCAGATTCAGCGAGAGTTGCTCTTATAATATATTTCTCCATCTAATAATGGTGTGATATTACTACTCTTTTGCCAAACGGCCTAACGCCCCTTTCAGTTGTTCTTTCATGTACCATTGTGTAAGTGTGAAAGGTCTCACTATATTTTCTATTTCTGAGTCTGAGAGAAATTGCACCAGAAAACCGTGCCATCTTTTAAAAAACTTTCCTACTTTTCCTTCTTTACACCTCTCCACGTTCCAATGACAGTAATACTTTCAGATTTTGTAGGATATTTTCTCTAGAGGGGATCGAGGGTTGCAACCAATGTTGTAGTAAGCATCTTTTGTTCACCATGCAGATAGCATGAAAAAGGGCCGTCAGTCTTCGTTCTGTAATACCCCCAACTCCCGTCTCTTCCCAATAGTGAAATAAATATATCATAGGGTTTAGTGGAACGGTAAGGCTCCATACGTCCTTGACTGTCTGAGCTACTTGCTGCCACAAGGAGTAAACCTGTGGGCAAGTCCAGAGGCCGTGATATAGGTTTGTACACAGTGTGAGACATTTTGGGCAGCTGGTTAATCTATTGGGTCTACTGGGAGCCGGTGGCAAATTAAAAGCGTACATGACATTATGCATTAGCCTAAAATGAGTGTCTCTCCATCTTTCATTTAATATGGATGTCCTCATGGCCCACCATCCTTTCAAAATCTTATCCCCTGCCTCTCCATCCTCCAGTATCCGAGCCCATGGCCTAAATGTCTGCTGGGGCAACCCAGCTCCCAACACCTCTCTTATTTGGAGATATAGGAAAGAGATGGACTGAGAGCCTGTCCCCCTCAATAATATCTTATCAAAACTGTTTTTATTTACTTCCCTAGTAATGTCAGATAGCCTGTCGGTTAGAAATTTCTTGATTTGGGCAAATTGTATGTTCTGGAAGGGGCTTAACTGGTATTTGTCCCTGACTTCCTGATATGTTAGCCATCTATTCTCTGTGTCATGCATCATCTGCTGAGCTGTTAATATCCCCTTTCGTCTCCATTCCTTGAACAAAACACTACTTCTGCCTTGTTCAAATTCTGGGTGTCCCCATAAAAGTAGGTGCTTCGACATTTTATGGCACAGGCGAAAGCTTTTTCTAAGTGCTTTCCAAGTTGCCCATGTGTGCTGGAACAATATTGAAAAATTGTGCATATGTTTTGCCTACAGTTTTCCTCCAGTAATATCTCTGCATGGTGCACAGAGACTCCAAAAGTAGGGCAACTGAAAAGCAATCTACTGTAGAGTGTTATTTAATCCATCCCAGCAGTATGGAATCAAATAGAAATCTTCACAAATTCTGATACTGAAAGACACCTATTAAAAGCAGTCTGATCGCTCTGCTGACACATTTTGGACAGGCATTTTATCTTTTAATTAGTGATAAACAATTATTTAAAATGTCATCTTGATTTTTAACATTGATAACCTATCCTTAGGATGGGTCATCATGAGAGATGAGTAAATCGATTCTAAGTGAATCAAATTTGACTAGAATCTCACCAAAATTTGGATTCCTAACGAATCAGAATCCTTTGCTATTTGATTCGGGCAAATCACTCAAAATTTCTTCCGTCATTTTAACTTTTTTAAGGTCGAGCACTGTACATGCACAGCAAGCAAAGCTTTCGCTCATTCCGCCCTAGAAGTACCATGCTCTGATTGAGCGGGCACAGGAGCTGTGTCTGCTTGATCAGGATGTGGGTATGGCTGTTACTGTATCGGAGGCAAAAACCTCACCAGCTGAGCCACAGGCTTGACTGTGATGAATAAAAGGAATTTCTTTAACTAAAAACCTTCACTAGTATTCATGTACAATTCACTGGTATCTACAGATACATCTCTATATTGCTGGAAACTCCTTCATCAATATCTTTTTCAATTTGAAGAAGAGATCTTCTCAGGAAACTTGGCACTTTAATAGATCAACATGATGCCACTCAAGTTTCACCGCCAGAAGTGATGATTCTAACATCATTAGACTAGAGCGAAACGTATACACTGAAAATATCATAATTAACGCCCATCATGAACAAAAAAAGAAGACTTTAAGGAAGCATGTACTAAAAAGAAATTAATATACCTTCCTTAGACTGCACTTTCAAACTGGAAGTGACATTAAACTAATAGGTGGTTAACACGCACTGTACCATTCAGGGTTAATATAAAGACTAGCTAGTCTGGAACCTATTGTGTGTGTTTTCTGTCCTGTGTACACAGGGACAGATGGGGGAGCTGGGCTCAGATTTTTTGCTCAGCTCTTTTATGTGTAGTTTTCTTTTCCTGCTGATCTAAGGGTTAAGTGAGGTTTTTTTCTGCTTATCCTTTGGATCAATATGGAACAAGGAACCACAGAAGGCCTTTTAGCCTAGGTGCTCTGTTACAAAGGCTTACCCTAAAAGCCTCCAAAGAAAAGAGTATATACTAATAGGTGGTTAACACGCACTCTACCATTCGGGGTTGTATTAAAAATTAAATATTTTTAATTAGAACAATAAAAACTCATCATTATAAAAATGTCTGACATAGGTACAATCAACGAACAATTCCTCAACCCTAACACATATAATATACCGTTTCATATATACAATGGAGGTACACCCATTCAGTGAAAAAAAACCATAAGCGACCTCATTTTGGAAAGCACAGTTCTGAAGGGGTGTACTGCGGGTTTTCACGGGATGATTTGCGATTATTGGTACTATTTTGTGATCGCTTTTTATTAAAGGGATTCTGTCAGCAGATTTGTACCTATGACACTGGCTGACCTGTTACATGTGTTCTTGGTAGCTGAAGACATCTGTGTTGGTCCCATGTTCATAAGTGATCACAAAACGATGTTTTACTATATCCAAATGAACCTCTAGGAGCAATGGGGGCTCTGCTTTCTCTGCATTTGCCATGCCCCCTGCACATTGATTGATAGGGTCAGGATTAATGAGGTTTTCACTGCCTTGTCCTGTCAATAAAAGTGGAGAGGGTGAGGCAGTTGCAGAGAGAGCTGAGCCTCTAGGTGTAATGACAATGCCCCCATTGCTCTTAGATGCTCATTTGCATAAATTTCAACATCATTTTTCTCTGCAATGTGGGCACATATTAACATGCCTTACCATTCCCTCCATAGAGTAGCAGCATGTGATGACGACTCAATGTGTCCAAGAGAAGATACAAGCGGCACTTCTGCTTTCAGCGGTGCGGTGCGCGCGTCCCGGGAGGAAGATCCACAGATAATGGTATAGTAAGGACCAGCACTCGCTTCAGTAATAATTTCAAATAGATTTAATGGTCACATACAAATGATAAGTGACGCGTGCGTTTCGGCTACTGTGAGCCTTTGTCAAAACATAGTGTGTACAAGTTACAGACAATTTAAATAGACCGCGATAGAGCAGGAAATGACATCAGGTTACCATGGCAACATTGTAAACAAAGGACACAACAATGCAGAGATAGTGATAGAACAGGTGGATGAGCAGCTGACATTAATTGCTTGATAGGGCACCAGGCTAGGCACTGCTGTAAGCTGTGAATCATATAATGCTGGGGATGTAATATAACATGCTGGATGCTAGTTATTATAACAAACTAATTCAGAGAAAAAAAGAGAAAAAAGAGCATAATTAATTCACAGTACACCATGCTTTACACTGCCACATTTTGCTAAACCTTGTTATATGATGCAAAATACTGAATGCAGCGGTGCTGCTATTATGCGTGGTAAACTTACGCTCTGATCAAGCACTGAATGATATATTTCCAAAGATATAATATAACATGCTGGATGCTAGTTACTATAGCAAACTAATTCAAAAGAAAAAAGAGGAAAAAGAACATAATTAATGCACAGTACACCATGCTTTACACTGCCACATTTTGCTAAACCTTGTGATATAATGCAAAATACTGAATGCAGCGGTGCTGCTATTATGCGTGGTACACTTACGCCCTGATCAAGCACTAAATGATATAGATTGGAGTCAAGTTCTCTGTGGAAGAAAGAAAGAGGGAACATGTTGAGAGAGTCACTGCACAATAAAGTTTATAAAAAACTGTTTAAGTCATAATCACGATTTAATCCCTTTGGTTCTAGGGTTTGGAGGCGATGGATCCAGAAGGCTTCTCTTTTTTTGAGCATTTTACACCTGTCTCCTCCTCTCCTGGGCAGTGATACGTGCTCTATAATCTGGAAGCGTAGCTGGGAAATGGCATGTCGGTGTTCCTCAAAATGATGTGGGATGGGGAGTAGTAAATTTTTCTTTCTAATAGTAGATTTGTGTTTACAGAAACGGTCTTTCATCCTCATGGAGGTCTCACCGACATACACAAGACCACAGGGACACTTCAGGAGATAGACAACGAAATTACTATTACAAGTAAAGAAGCCATTTATTTTAAATTTTTCCCCTGTGTATGGGTGGGTGAAGTGTTCCCCTTTAATGACACTAGAGCAGTGTATACATTGAAGGCATGGGTATGTCCCATTCTTGGGTGTTGAGAGGGTGGCCTGGCGCTGGGTATGTCTGTCACTACCTACATCAGCCCTGACTAGGATGTCTCGGATGTTTTTGCACCTTTTGTAGCATATCATAGGGGGAGATTGAAATTCCGTGACATTGGGGTAGGCTCTGCTGAGAATACTCCAATGTTTGTTGAGGATAGTCCTGCATTTGTTGACCCAGGGGTGGTATTTCACCACAAAAGGGACCCGTGGCGGTTTAACACTAGTAGTGGTACTGTCTTTAGGCGGTTTCGCCTGTTGTGTATTTAACAGATCTCGCGGATAGCCTCTGTCACGGAATTTGTCTAACATTTCCTCCTGACGCGCCGTTCTCATGTCGGTGTCAGACACTATCCTATTCACTCTCTGTAGTTGTGAATAGGGAAGTGATTTTTTGACTGCAGGTGGATGGTTGCTGGTGAAGTGCAGCAGACTGTTGCGGTCAGTATCCTTGGTGTACAGGTCTGTATGTATCTGTCCCTTCTCATCTTTTATGACCCAAGTGTCAAGGAAATTAATTTTAGACATATCTGAATGCATGGTGAACTGCAGTTCCTTCCACACAGAGTTGATGTAATGCATGAATTGTTCGAGGGTTCGAATGTCGCCCCGCCACACGCAAAATATGTCATCGATAAATCGTCTCCAGAAAATGCAGTGGTCCTTATATAAAGTGTCATCATATATATATTCTTTTTCGAACCATGACATATAACAGTTTGCATAAGGCGGTGCGGCATTCGAACCCATCGCGGTCCCCCGCTGCTGGCGAAAAAAAGTGTCCTGAAATAGGAAGTAATTTTCATGCAGTATGGTGGTGAGCAAACTTAGGAAAAAGTTTTTTTCATTGTCATTATAGGTGGATAATGCCAACAACCATTCAACTGCCCTAATGCCTTTCACATGTTCAATGGATGTATAGAGGCTACATACATCAAATGTAGCCAATATATCACTTTCCAAGAGTTGGAGATCACGTATTTGTCTCAGGAAATCATTGGTGTCAAGTAGATATGATGGTGCTTTTTTGGTAAGTGGAGTAAGTGCTTTTTCTAGAATAATAGCTGGGGCTGACAAGATGGAATCTGTGAGTGCTACAATAGGGCGTCCTGGGGGGCTGGTGAGGGATTTGTGCACCTTTGGTAATGTGTAGAATACAGGTGTGGTGGGGTGTTGATGTATAATGTATTCCCCCATTTTTACATCAATGGTATTGTTTTTAATGTAGTCATTAGTGATTGCCTGTAGCTTAGCTTTAATAGTATATACAGGGTCAGAGGTCAATGACTGATATGTATCAACATCAGATAACTGTTGCAAAATCTCCCCCACATAGTACTCTCTATCCAGCACGACCAGGGCTCCCCCTTTGTCTGCAGGTTTCACTATTATAGATTTATCCTCCAACAATTGTACAAGAGCATCTCTTTCTAGAGGTGATAGATTTTGTGACATATGATAATCCCCTGTCCGGAGACCATGCATATTCTTGGAGATGTCACGTTGTACCAGAGATATAAACGTTTCAATGGGATGGTACGTTTTTGGTGGTTGAAATCTACTTTTGGTCCTTAAACCAAATTGTTGCAAGGATAGTTTTGAAACGTCCATTGTCTCATTGGTACACTGTGATCCTGTCTCAGTAGCAAAGTGCGCTTTGAGCCGCAGGTTACGAAAAAACCTTTGGCAGTCCATTTCCAGTTCAAATGTGTCTAAATGTCCAGTGGGGCTGAAGGATAAACCCTTCTGCAGCACTTGCATTTGAAGTGGACTTAAAATATTAGACGAAATGTTCAGGACTAAAGATGTGTCTGTACCTGTGAGCGCGTGGTCCTCGGTGCGTCGATTCCTCCTATGATGGCGTCCTGCCCTTCTGGTGTTCTTTTTGCTGCTTGGGTTTTCTTTCTCCCTAAAAAAGGAGCGCGGCGGGCACCAGGAGTATAGTCGCTGCCAGATCCAGAAGACTGGGAGTCCCATCGGCGTGTTGTATTCCTTGTAAGTGGTGTTGCGGTTCCAGATAAGTCCTGCCATCTGTAGACCCTTTTGGACTGATAATCTTCAAAGTCCCTGATGAACTTATTGCGTTTGGTCACCTCAATGTCTTTCCTGAGGTCGCCACAGACCTTATCCAAGCAGCAAAAAGAACACCAGAAGGGCAGGACGCCATCATAGGAGGAATCGACGCACCGAGGACCACGCGCTCACAGGTACAGACACATCTTTAGTCCTGAACATTTCGTCTAATATTTTAAGTCCACTTCAAATGCAAGTGCTGCAGAAGGGTTTATCCTTCAGCCCCACTGGACATTTAGACACATTTGAACTGGAAATGGACTGCCAAAGGTTTTTTCGTAACCTGCGGCTCAAAGCGCACTTTGCTACTGAGACAGGATCACAGTGTACCAATGAGACAATGGACGTTTCAAAACTATCCTTGCAACAATTTGGTTTAAGGACCAAAAGTAGATTTCAACCACCAAAAACGTACCATCCCATTGAAACGTTTATATCTCTGGTACAACGTGACATCTCCAAGAATATGCATGGTCTCCGGACAGGGGATTATCATATGTCACAAAATCTATCACCTCTAGAAAGAGATGCTCTTGTACAATTGTTGGAGGATAAATCTATAATAGTGAAACCTGCAGACAAAGGGGGAGCCCTGGTCGTGCTGGATAGAGAGTACTATGTGGGGGAGATTTTGCAACAGTTATCTGATGTTGATACATATCAGTCATTGACCTCTGACCCTGTATATACTATTAAAGCTAAGCTACAGGCAATCACTAATGACTACATTAAAAACAATACCATTGATGTAAAAATGGGGGAATACATTATACATCAACACCCCACCACACCTGTATTCTACACATTACCAAAGGTGCACAAATCCCTCACCAGCCCCCCAGGACGCCCTATTGTAGCACTCACAGATTCCATCTTGTCAGCCCCAGCTATTATTCTAGAAAAAGCACTTACTCCACTTACCAAAAAAGCACCATCATATCTACTTGACACCAATGATTTCCTGAGACAAATACGTGATCTCCAACTCTTGGAAAGTGATATATTGGCTACATTTGATGTATGTAGCCTCTATACATCCATTGAACATGTGAAAGGCATTAGGGCAGTTGAATGGTTGTTGGCATTATCCACCTATAATGACAATGAAAAAAACTTTTTCCTAAGTTTGCTCACCACCATACTGCATGAAAATTACTTCCTATTTCAGGACACTTTTTTTCGCCAGCAGCGGGGGACCGCGATGGGTTCGAATGCCGCACCGCCTTATGCAAACTGTTATATGTCATGGTTCGAAAAAGAATATATATATGATGACACTTTATATAAGGACCACTGCATTTTCTGGAGACGATTTATCGATGACATATTTTGCGTGTGGCGGGGCGACATTCGAACCCTCGAACAATTCATGCATTACATCAACTCTGTGTGGAAGGAACTGCAGTTCACCATGCATTCAGATATGTCTAAAATTAATTTCCTTGACACTTGGGTCATAAAAGATGAGAAGGGACAGATACATACAGACCTGTACACCAAGGATACTGACCGCAACAGTCTGCTGCACTTCACCAGCAACCATCCACCTGCAGTCAAAAAATCACTTCCCTATTCACAACTACAGAGAGTGAATAGGATAGTGTCTGACACCGACATGAGAACGGCGCGTCAGGAGGAAATGTTAGACAAATTCCGTGACAGAGGCTATCCGCGAGATCTGTTAAATACACAACAGGCGAAACCGCCTAAAGACAGTACCACTACTAGTGTTAAACCGCCACGGGTCCCTTTTGTGGTGAAATACCACCCCTGGGTCAACAAATGCAGGACTATCCTCAACAAACATTGGAGTATTCTCAGCAGAGCCTACCCCAATGTCACGGAATTTCAATCTCCCCCTATGATATGCTACAAAAGGTGCAAAAACATCCGAGACATCCTAGTCAGGGCTGATGTAGGTAGTGACAGACATACCCAGCGCCAGGCCACCCTCTCAACACCCAAGAATGGGACATACCCATGCCTTCAATGTATACACTGCTCTAGTGTCATTAAAGGGGAACACTTCACCCACCCATACACAGGGGAAAAATTTAAAATAAATGGCTTCTTTACTTGTAATAGTAATTTCGTTGTCTATCTCCTGAAGTGTCCCTGTGGTCTTGTGTATGTCGGTGAGACCTCCATGAGGATGAAAGACCGTTTCTGTAAACACAAATCTACTATTAGAAAGAAAAATTTACTACTCCCCATCCCACATCATTTTGAGGAACACCGACATGCCATTTCCCAGCTACGCTTCCAGATTATAGAGCACGTATCACTGCCCAGGAGAGGAGGAGACAGGTGTAAAATGCTCAAAAAAAGAGAAGCCTTCTGGATCCATCGCCTCCAAACCCTAGAACCAAAGGGATTAAATCGTGATTATGACTTAAACAGTTTTTTATAAACTTTATTGTGCAGTGACTCTCTCAACATGTTCCCTCTTTCTTTCTTCCACAGAGAACTTGACTCCAATCTATATCATTTAGTGCTTGATCAGGGCGTAAGTGTACCACGCATAATAGCAGCACCGCTGCATTCAGTATTTTGCATTATATCACAAGGTTTAGCAAAATGTGGCAGTGTAAAGCATGGTGTACTGTGCATTAATTATGTTCTTTTTCCTCTTTTTTCTTTTGAATTAGTTTGCTATAGTAACTAGCATCCAGCATGTTATATTATATCTTTGGAAATATATCATTCAGTGCTTGATCAGAGCGTAAGTTTACCACGCATAATAGCAGCACCGCTGCATTCAGTATTTTGCATCATATAACAAGGTTTAGCAAAATGTGGCAGTGTAAAGCATGGTGTACTGTGAATTAATTATGCTCTTTTTTCTCTTTTTTTCTCTGAATTAGTTTGTTATAATAACTAGCATCCAGCATGTTATATTACATCCCCAGCATTATATGATTCACAGCTTACAGCAGTGCCTAGCCTGGTGCCCTATCAAGCAATTAATGTCAGCTGCTCATCCACCTGTTCTATCACTATCTCTGCATTGTTGTGTCCTTTGTTTACAATGTTGCCATGGTAACCTGATGTCATTTCCTGCTCTATCGCGGTCTATTTAAATTGTCTGTAACTTGTACACACTATGTTTTGACAAAGGCTCAATGTGTCCAGGGAATCCTGTATAGTGTTGGGACCACCTCAAACCTGATCATTGCATAAGATTTTCCCTTATGTCCTACTAGCAGTACAATAATGGAGAATTTCTGCTCCTGTGTACTGACTGGTAGGACAGATCTACTTTAATAACATTTAATTTATTAATTAACCTTGCTCCTTCTTAAAGAGGTTGTCTGCTTCAATATCTGATCGGTGGGGTAGCCCTGCCAATCAGCTGTTTGAAGAGAAGACAGCGCTTATACGAGTGCCGCCTTCTTTTCTCTGTTTACCTGCACACAGCAGCAAATGCAGTAGTGAGCAGGTATAATTACAAGTATGGTGTCCCCATTCACTTCTATGGGATGGCTCTGCCTGTTTAAGTGAATACTACAGAGCTGACCTATAGAATTGAATAGGGACGCCATACTTACGCGGGGAAGTTGGACCTATCCTGAGGATAGGTCAACAATAGTAACAGGTGGACAGGCCCTTTACTATAAAGACTAGCTAGTCTGGAACCTATTGTGTGTGTTTTCTGTCCTGTGTACACAGGGACAGATGGGGGAGCTGGGCTCAGATTTTTTGCTCAGCTCTTTTATGTGTAGTTTTCTTTTCCTGCTGATCTAAGGGTTAAGTGAGGGTTTTTTCTGCTTATCCTTTGGATCAATATGGAACAAGGAACTTCAGAAGGCATTTTAGCTTCTTGTGGTTCTGATTGGCAGTTTTTAGCTTCTAAGGCAGAAGCTATGTGTATTTTTTTTAATCTCTATAGGACCCTTTCCCTCCTCTGCTTACTTTTTCAGTGTGCCTCCATTGATGCTGTTGTCTCGACACTCTGGTGAAGTGGCGCAATGTCACTTCCAATGTATATGGTGGCTCACCTGTCGTGATTTCTGGACTAAGGTGCTCTGTTACAAAGGCTTACCCTAAAAGCCTCTAAAAAAAAAAAAAGAGTATATACTAATAGGTGGTTAAAGCGCACTCTACCATTCGGGGTTGTATTAAAAATGTTATATTTTTAATTAGCACAATAGAAACTCATCATTATAAAAATGTCTGACATACAGTACAGACCAAAAGTTTGGACACACCTTCTCATTCAAAGAGTTTTCTTTATTTTCATGACTATGAAGGCATCAAAACTATGAATTAACACATGTGGAATTATATACATAACAAACAAGTGTGAAACAACTGAAAATATGTCATATTCTAGGTTCTTCAAAGTAGCCACCTTTTGCTTTGATTACTGCTTTGCACACTCTTGGCATTCTCTTGATGAGCTTCAAGAGGTAGTCCCCTGAAATGGTCTTCCAACAGTCTTGAAGGAGTTCCCAGAGATGCTTAGCACTTGTTGGCCCTTTTGCCTTCACTCTGCGGTCCAGCTCACCCCAAACCATCTCGATTGGGTTCAGGTCCGGTGACTGCGGAGGCCAGGTCATCTGGCGCAGCACCCCATCACTCTCCTTCATGGTCAAATAGCCCTTACTTTCAAAGTTTTCCCAATTTTTCAGCTGACTGACTGACCTTCATTTCTTAAAGCAATGATGGCCACTCGTTTTTCTTTACTTAGCTGCTTTTTTCTTGCCATAATACAAATTCTAACAGTCTATTCAGTAGGACTATCAGCTGTGTATCCACCTGACTTCTCCTCAACGCAACTGATGGTCCCAACCCCATTTATAAGGCAAGAAATCCCACTTATTAAACCTGACAGGGCACACCTGTGAAGTGAAAACCATTTCAGGGGACTACCTCTTGAAGCTCATCAAGAGAATGCCAAGAGTGTGCAAAGCAGTAATGAAAGCAAACAGTGGCTACTTTGAAGAACCTAGAATATGACATATTTTCAGTTGTTTCACACTTGTTTGTTATGTATATAATTCCACATGTGTTAATTCATAGTTTTGATGCCTTCATTTTGAATCTACAATTTTTATAGTCATGAAAATAAAGAAAATTCTTTGAATGAGAAGGTGTGTCCAAACTTTTGGTCTGTACTGTAGGTACAATCAACTAACAAATTTATCTATCCTAATACATGTAATATACCGCTTCATATATACAAAACTTAAAAAATATATAAAAAAGTAAATAAAAATTAAAAAAATAAGAGAATCCAGATCCCACAAGACAGTTCAATTTCCTGAATCAATAATTAATATTCTTTTTGTTGTTACATGACTTCATCTGAATCAAATAGTAATCAGTTCAGGAAAGCAGACTCTGCACATATAGTGTGCTGCTCCTAGTATTGGCTGAGAGACTCAGATTTTATATTATCAGAATGATGGTTCATATATAATGGTTGCATTGATAGTGTATTATTATTTATTTTCTATGATTTGGTTCTTAAAAAAAATTAAAATAGTCGGTTTTGGAAATTCTCTTGAAAATTTTAAAAATTGCTTATAAAATCTTCTAAAGTCTTCTACTGTCCTAAAAATAAAAAAAATAAAATGACATTTACAAAATGATGCCCACATGAAGTAGATATATGGTGAATGTTAATTAATAATTTTTTTATTAGGTATCACTATCTGTCTTAGGCTACATGCACACGACCGTTGTGTGTTTTGTGGTCCGCAAATCGCGGATCCGCAAAACACGGATGGTGTCCGTGCACTTTCCGCAATTTGTGGAACGGCACGGACAGCCTTTAATATAACTGCCTATTCTTGTCCACAAAGCGGAATGGACGTTCTGGAATGTCCATTCAGAGATGGCAGCTGCACGCTAATTGTGCAGCTGCCGAGCGGGGTCAGTGACAGCAGAGCACCCCAGACAGAAGGCAGGGACCGTTCCTCAGTGTCCCTGCCTTCTAGATCGCTGTAGGCGCTTCCTGTCCCGGCCCAGTGGTCATGTGACCGCCGGGGCCGGAGAGTGCAGGAGCTGTCGGGTCTTCCACAGACCACGATCAGCCGTGCACTGAGGCTGCACAGCATAGTTTTATGCTGAACAGCCTCTCTGGGGGTGTATTTCCCCTGCTGGGGCTACTATGTCAGCCCCAGTTACAGGAGAAATCAATAGTAAAAGAAAATAATGAAGTTAAATGTCCCCCAGAGGTCTTGTATGACCTTATGGGGGACACAAAGTGACAGGACAGAGTCAGTTAAGTTAATCATCTCATGTATGTTAACAGGCTGCAGCCACTTGTGCTTGCACAGGTTCTGCGCAGCAATATTTAAAGCTACAATACTCAATTTTTTATTGCGTAGGAGCCAGCTATCAGCCTAGTTTATATCCCAAAAATTCATGGCTGACATATTTTATGCACTAACGGCTCTGGACTCTATCCATCTCCACAAAAAACCCTCTTGCACTTGCAAGTCTTCTTAAATGGATAAGTGTACCAAACCTAAATGGATGTATCTTGATGTTTCAGAGTGACCATATCTTGGAGTGGACCAATTGTGCATTTTTTCCCCTCAAAATTCTTGAAATATTTCTTACATGAATAAGTGTACCAAACCTGACCAGGCATATCTTGCTGTGTGAGGGTGACTGTATATTGTAGAGGACTCTGCCCAATTGATCATGTTACATACTGTGCTGCTGCCTCTATCACTACCCCTCCACAGCCACATATGTCCTGCCTTGTCCTGCCAGTATTTAGCGGAGTGGAGCGGGCTCCTGCCTGAGTCTGCTCCTCATTGAATAGATTTCAGCTGAGCGAAGAAGGCTCTCTCAGGAGCCCGCTTGCTGTGCTAGTGATCATGCAGGATTTTACACTGGTTTGTACTGTACACTCCATACTTTCTGTAGCAGCTGTGCTTGGTATTGCAGCTTTGTTCAATTCAAGACTAATGTAGCAATGTGGTTGGTGAAACCTTCTGAATCATCAGATTATGATCATTTAATTTGCCACTAGAAAAACAATAAAATGCTTGTGTTCACAAACTAAGATACACAAAACTAAATGACATGGTTTCATGTATTCATTATGACTGCTATTATGTTCATGCTTTGTATTAATTGTGCGCTCACATATATTAGTGCAGAGTGGTACTTGCCTTGTTAGACTGTTATATTTGCACATATACATTGTTAGAATCTCCTCGGCTTAGAATTTGTCACTTGGTATCTAGGTTACTAAGATCCTATCAACACATGGTGACAGAAGCAGGGACCATGAGCAGGGAATATTGTATCTAAGGCCGAGGATGCACTGGCCGGGATTCATAATCTCTGTGGTACTATAGAGAGCAGTGATACCTTTATTCCTATTAAAGGGGTTGTCTCACTTCAGCAAAAAGCATTTATCATGTAGAGAAAGTTAATACAAGGCACTTACTAATGTATTGTTATTATTCATATTGCTTCCTTTGCTGGCTGGATTTATTATCCCATTACACTATACAGTGCAATCCATCAGTGGTGTCCGTGCTTTCATACTATAGGAAAAAGCACCGTAGTCTCTGGTTGCTGGCACCATGTGAGGGCACATAGGTTAGTGATTTTTCTTATAGTGTGCAAGGACGGCCACCACTGATGGATCTCAGGGTGGTCATAACCATGGAAACGAGCAGTGTATAGTGTGATGGAAAAATGAATCCAGCCAGCAAAGGAGGCAATATGGATAATAACAATACATTAGTAAGTGCCTTGTATTAACTTTCTCTACATAATAAATGCTATTTGCTGAAGTGAGACAACCCCTTTAAATATAAGCATTGATATCAGGCAGTGTAACATATTCTTGTCTTTTTGGAGAAGGGCCAGGTATATATAGATGTACTGTGTAATATATGTGTCTATCTATAGGGTGGTGATCGCTCTGATTAGCTAGTCTGTACAGACTAGCCAATCAGAAGATAGAATCGCCGGCAAAAGATTCTGATCCCCATAGTTTGTCATTATGGGGATCAGAACCTTGTAATATGTTTGAATGAGCCCTATACAGTGTACTGCAGTGGACTGTACAGCCATTAGACCCACTGGATCTTCAAGAACCAAGTGGGTCTGGGTACAACAAGTATTAAAAGAAAGTGGAAAAAAAGTAAAAAAATTAAACTTTTTCCCTATCTCTACACATTTATAATTGGTTTAAAATGAAAAAAATAAATAAAAATAGAATAGATTACACATGTTTGGTATCGCCGCTTGCGTAACAACCTGGTCTACAAAAATATCACGTTACTGTCACTACCAGAGCTTTGAGACGTTCTCACAGCTCTGTTTCTCCACCCCTGTGATGATGTCACTACTAGAGCTTGGAGGAGTTCTCACTGCTCTGTTTCTCCGCCCCTGGGATGAGGTCATTACTTTCTGTTTCCTTCCTCCCAGCTGTTCCTCCTATGTTTGATTTCTCTGCCTTTAAATCATCCCTCCTCCTTTGTAGGGTGTGGATTATATTTCTCATTTGAGTTGTAGCTCTTGCTTGAGTATCTTCACTTGTATGTTATCATTTCACTGGACCTGTGTTCTGCTGCAGCAAGTACTCCGGATATTGCCAGCTGTCTTTGGATCCGTCTTCTCTGCTGCTGCAACTCCTTCAGCTAAGTGTGCAGACATTGTAGTGTATCTGTTTGTTTTCTGACTGGATCCGAGGCAACCACGGTTCCCTCCATATACTGAGCAGGGCACCGGTGGCCGTGCCCCTTCCACTATTTTAGGGGTTACAGTTGTCATCAGTCTTAGGTACGCGGGCATGCCTCGTTCCACCATTTGGATCCGGGCATGGGCTTAGCAGCATAGGGAGAGCTTTGAGGGTCTGACAGGGGTCACCCTTTATCCTCCCTAGTTTGGGTCCGGTCAGTGGCTCTTTTTACTGTGTATGCTCTAGTTGCTCACATACAGCCGTGACAGTTACTTTTACCACACAGTGAATGCCATCAAAAAAAAGTCCAATATACACATATGTAGACCAAAATAGTACCAATCAAGCCGTCACATCATCCCGCAAAAAATGAGCCAAAAAAATGGCTTTTAGAAAATGGAGACATAAAAACATGATTTAAAAAAAAAAAAAAAGATTTTATTGTGTAAAACCAAAATATAAACATCTCTAACAACTTCCTCTATAAAAATATGACAGAATCTAACCTGTCAGGTGAACATTGTAAAAAATAAAAAATAATAACTGTGCCAGCACATTTTTTTGTTACCTTGCCTCAAAAAAAGTGTAATATCGAGCGTTCAAAAATCATATGTACCCCAAAATAATACCAATACAACTGTCATCTTATCCCGTGGTTTACAAAAGGGGGTCACTTATTGGAAGTTTCAACTGTAGGGGTGCTTCAAATGGGACATAGTGTCTCAAAACCAGTCCAGCAAAATCTGCCTTCCAAAAACCATATGACGCTCCTTTCCTTCTGCCTATACAGCAGTTTACTACCATGTGTGGGGTGTTTCTGTAAACTGCAGAATCACGGTAAGGCCTCATGCACACGAGCGTATGGCTTTTTCAGTGTTTTGCGGTCCGTTTTTCACGGATCCGTTGTTCCGTTTTTTGTTTCCGTTGTGTTTCTGTTTTTCCGTTCCGTTTTTCCGTATGGCATATACAGTATACAGTAATTACATAGATAAAATTGGGCTGGGCATAACATTTTCAATAGATGGTTCAGCAAAAAACGGAACGGAAACGGAAGACATACGGATGCATTTCCGTATGTGTTCCGTTTTTTTTGCGGACCCATTGACTTGAATGGAGCCAAGCACCATGATTTGCGGACAAGAATAGGACATGTTCTATCTTTTCACGGTACGGAAATACGGAAACGGAATGCACACGGAGACACTTCAGTTTTTTTTGCTGAACCATTGAAATGAATGGTTCAGTATATGTACCGCATACTGAACTACAAAAACGGCCAGTGTACTGAACGCAAAATACTGTTGTGTGCATGAGCCCTAATAGATATTGAGCTTTGTTTGGCCGTTACCCCTTGCTCTTTTACAGAAAATAATGGATTAAAATCTGCCAAAAAAAGTGATATTTTGACATTTCACCTCCATTTTCCTTTCATGTAGTTTCTAAAATGAGGCCATTTATGGGTGGTTTCTACTATGTAAGCCCCACAAAGTGACTTCATAACTGAACTGGTCCTTAAAAAGTGGGTTTTGGAAATTTTCTTACAAATTTTAGGAATTGCTTTTAAAATTCTAGCCTTCTAACGTCTTAAAAAATAAAATTACATTTACAAAATGATGCAAACATAAAGCAAACATATGGGATATGTAAAATAATAAGTAACACTCTCTGCTTTAAAAGCAGAGAAATTCAGATTTAAAAAATTGCTAATTTTTCCAAATTTTTAGGAATTATTATTATTTTTTTAATAAAGGTGATTTATATTGACTGAAATTTACCACTATTATGAAGTACAATGTGTCACAAGAAAACAATCTCAGAATGGCTTGGATAAGTAAAACTGTTCCAAAGTTATCACCACATAAAGTGACACACGTCAGATTTCCAAAATGTGGCCTGGTCCTTAAGGTGAAAAATGGCTTAGTACTGAAAGGGTTAAACAAAGGACGTATTATTTTGCCTATGTAAAAATAATTGCACGTACATAACATAGCATAGACCACAAAGTCCGAATGGCAAATGATAAACTGACATGCTGTGAATTATTGTATTACCGTACTTTGTCCGTGCAAAGATGTTTACAATAGGAGTAATGACCGCGTTTGTAGTTCCCTTTGGAATACACCTCTGTTGGAATCCCCCCCGCACCATCATGCAAATTCTTGCCTCTTCTTCTGCAAGAAGACTGCACCTCGATCCCAGAAAGAACAACTGCTGGTTGAAGTAAAATTCAAGAAGATTTATTCACCCTCGTTAGAATACTGCAGTGCTTCAGCCTACATGTTGGGGATGTTTTCAAGCCCTCAAATTTTAACAGTCTATTTCAGTACTTGCTTCCATTTCTTCATGTCAATTACAGTAAAGGGTAGCCCCACGTTTTACAACTTCTTTTTGTTAAGGCCCGGCTGACACAGCAGGCAGTTAATGGGAACAAACCGTTCTTTTTCGATAATTGCCTCATCGTCAGTGCAGGTGAGAGCTGCATTTGTAACGCCCCAGAGGTGCATTACCACCTTTTACACCTCCCTACTATCTCCTACGGTTGATTCTGTGTCATCATGTGTATTTATTGCCAGGTCCTGCATAATGTGAATCTGCATTTCTGATTATGCAACTGTTAAGATGTATTGTGCCTGGTTCACCAGCAGATGGCGGCAGTTATGGCAGACCTAGCTTGCCTGGAAGGAAACCTTCTATCCATTCTAGCCCTCTCTATTGAGGGAGGAGTTTAGTTAGTAAAGGGCAGTCTAACCTACCCCTTCTAGGGGAGAGGTCGAGTTTAGAGTACCCCCTGCTTGGGGAAGGCAGTAGGCCCTCGTCCCTGCTGGACGAGCCTTGCTAAGGCCAACAGAGCACCATCAGCCCTGCTGGAACAAGAGAAAAGAGTAAAGAGTCTCAGAAGCCAGGAGGAGAAGTTCCCTGAATAAAGATACAGACATAGTCAGACTACCAAGTTAAGTTCAGCAGAAAGGAAAAGTTTATATTTATTCCAGTATTCCAGCACAGCAGAGCTAGAAAAAGTGACAGATCCGAATGTGTTTGCCTGCCAAAAATTAATGCCAAAGCTTGCTGGTGACCAAGATAAAGTTGGAAAATTGTTTCCCTGATGAAAGTTTATTCAAGTAAAGCTGCTGTTCAACCTTATACAAAGTCTGGACTCCATTTCTTTCTCTACCCCCTTCATCAACCATTTCATTTTCTGCAGGGGACCACAATGTCTGGGGTTCCAGGATATCTAGGTAGGAGCACCATGACAAGTGCACAGCCACAACACCTAAACTGACATTTTAGGCTACCCTTACACCACTCTGGCATTTCTACACCTGGGTTCCACCACCACCATCTACTTAGTGGGACTCAGTCCCTTGTTGCTGAAATGCAACTGGCGTCACGACAAAACTCTTATAACACCTTAAAGGGACCCCATGGACATTACCACCCCTGGGCGCTGCACATTTCCATGCAGCAATAATCTATTCTGTATTGGAAAGACGGATCAGTACTGTGATCGCTCGTCCCCATAAAGAAGCATTGTCTCTGGACAGCAGATTCCTGTGATTTAGTAGCAATGCTTTCACCCGATGAATGAGCATTTGATTGTTCATTGGCAGCACCTTTACACGTGGCAATTATTGAGAACAAGCATTCCTAGGAATGTTCCTTCCTGATAAATGCCTCAATTATTGTCCCATGTAAAGGATCCTTTAGAAAGTGCCTGTCTGTAAATGCCCTGACAAGCTGGGTCCTCGGGGGGGGGAATCACACTGCGGCCCATTTACTATTCCTAAGGCCTCATGCACACGACCGTATGCATTTTGCGGTCCACAAATTGCAGATCTGGAAAATACAGATAACATACGTGTTGCATCTGCATTTTTTGTGCACCCATTTCAAGGGGTCTGTGGTTAGCATTTTGCAGTATAGGACATATTCTGTTTGTGGATTGGACAAATGGATGCGAAAAGCACACAGATCATCCTGTGTTTTACGTATCTGTATGTCCATTCCGGGGAAAAAAAAGGTCAAAGGGTTCTGGAAAAAAAATGCAGACAACACATAAATTATAGAGAAAATGACTGGGCACACCTAAGGATATTTAGTGACTGATGTTTATTAAGTTACAAAGACAAATGGGTTACGGAAATTGAAATATCAGAAATATAGGTACGACAGTAAAAAGTTTGACAGTAAAAGGTTTATAACGCTTCCACACTTTGGGCAATACTTCATATAGAAAAGTTCATATAAAAAATTCATATAAAAAGTTCTGTGTATTTGTGGTTGACGTGCGGACTAGTCACTGGATAATAGCGATACTGACCGTGACCAATAGCTATACCTCAGACACAAATAGACAGATAAAATTAATGCAAGATAAATGAACTGACATGAAAGCAGCAATCTGATATCAATAAGGATACAGTACAAACAGTGATTGGCTGGTAAAAGGCTTTGTGAGAATATAAGCCGCGATCAGATAATAAAAATGTAGTAATGAACTTGAAATAGGAATTCACTGACCCGGAAAGGTCATGGGGGTCCAGGTAAAACAAATGTCAGTTAGGAATAGCAGACTAGCCTTGGTATGGCAAAAGTGCAGTGATCGTAAGTTTTGACTTACTCCGTAGCTGACTCAGCGGCGTCCCGCTTTCAGTCAGAGAAGGATCCGACAATAAGATGGCAATAGATTAAGGAACAGTCTTACCGGTATTGGAGGGTTCTCACGTGTAGAAGAAGCCTCTGCCGTCTATCGGAACTTTGTTCCCGGATTTTTCGTTACGGTCAGGTAAATCCCACAATAGGTAATCTGGGTCGCCTGTTAGCCGTTTGGCTTGCTGCACGCGGTCCCGCTTGTTTGGATGCGGTTGCAGTATCACAGCTCTCCGGGTAAAAGTGAGCCACTGAGGAAGGGGATACTCTAGCCCCGAAACGCGTCTGGTCTGACCCCCCAAGTTCAACTTTATGTGAGTGCACCACATTGATCCTAATCAGGAACAAGTCCGTACCGTTTTTACAAAGAAAAGCCGGTCTGAAACTTTTACCCGGAGAGACTGAAAGCGGGACGCCGCTGAGTCAGCTACGGAGTAAGTCAAAACTTACGATCACTGCACTTTTGCCATACCAAGGCTAGTCTGCTATTCCTAACTGACATTTGTTTTACCTGGACCCCCATGACCTTTCCGGGTCAGTGAATTCCTATTTCAAGTTCATTACTACATTTTTATTATCTGATCGCGGCTTATATTCTCACAAAGCCTTTTACCAGCCAATCACTGTTTGTACTGTATCCTTATTGGTATCAGATTGCTGCTTTCATGTCAGTTCATTTATCTTGCATTCATTTTATCTGTCTATTTGTGTCTGAGGTATAGCTATTGGTCACGGTCAGTATCGCTATTATCCAGTGACTAGTCCGCACGTCAACCACAAATACACAGAACTTTTTATATGAATTTTTTAGATGAACTTTTCTATATGAAGTATTGCCCAAAGTGTGGAAGCGTTATAAACCTTTTACTGTCTAACTTTTTACTGTCGTACCTATATTTCTGATATTTCAATTTCCGTAACCCATTTGTCTTTGTAACTTAATAAACATCAGTCACTAAATATCCTTAGGTGTGCCCAGTCATTTTCTCTATAATTTTCTCCTCTTTAACAGCGGGGTGACGCTGTAAGACTGAGAGCACCCTTCTTTGGTGTGTCAACCACCCTGTGCATCCGACTAATACAATTTTATTTGAAACACATAAATTAGGTGCATCTTTGGTAGTCCTTGCACCTGCCGAAACTTTTGCACCTTCTTCCTGGCGTAAAATTAGTATATATGCTGGGGTCAGAGTCCTGGCCCTCGCCACTCCTTTATATCAAACGTGGTGTAAAAACATCCGTGTGACAAATATTGTTGCACAGGCATTTGAAAAGTCGCAAAAAAAAAGGGGTCGTGTGACACCAAAAAGAGGAGTAAAACTGTTCATGAATGACCCCCAATAGATCTGTATGGGGTTGAGCAATGCAAAGAGATTATTACAGCTCCCATTGAAGTTGTATTACGGTAATTCCTATTCACTGAGCTCCCCCTAGTGGTGGCTGCAGGCAGCCAGCTTCCTAATAGAATAGAAGCAGATTTATCAGTGTATTTTTGCCCGTTTACTGGTTTAAGTACATTGAGAAATACAGTGTTCAGAATGAGCTCCATATATTTGAAGCATCCATTCCATTTTATTCCGACATAAAAGTTGGATAAAGTGGGTGAGGCCAAAGGCAACTTTTTAATCATTATGAATTTGTATTCAATAGAAATTTCTTCCACTTTATTAAAAAAATGTCAATTTGCCAGAAATCTGGGGTATTGCACATGCTCTGCATTGCCTGGGAGTGACTGATGCACATACACTGGGAAACTAGGTGCAGGAGGCTATGGGGCTCCATGAGATCTGTGTACGCCCCTGGCTGGAATCATATATTTAGTTTCTGTGACAGTTTTTTAAACCAAAACCTAAAATAGACACAAAAGAGAGGATAGATATTAAGATTTCCTTTATACTTTTCCCCTTTTTTTTTTTTATCCATTCCTGGTTTGGCTCCAAAAATGACGTAAAAAAACTGCCACAAAAACTTCATGTGTGATTTTCCCTTTAGAAAATTCACTTTCAAATACCTCCTTATTGCATTCTCAGTTAAAGGAGTTGTGTATTGGGTTAATATTGATGACCTATCCTCAGGTCCAAGTCCTGGCACCCCCACCGATCTGATATCCTAAGGTCATCCATATTACTCCACTTCACAACCCCTTTAATAGAAGGGGTAGCTGAGAGTGCACTGTCAGTCTTGGCAAAAAAAAAGAAGAAAAACAGCCTGAGTCTACATTCACAGCCGGACATTTTTTTTAACTGCTGTCACAGGTCCATTTTCAGAACCAAATGAAGTCAGTTGGGCTATTCACATGGCCATTTTTAATGGCCAGTGAATAGCGACCGTCAAAAAATCGGTCATCCTATTTTGGTCGTTTTCACAGCTAGACTGACCAGATTGAAATCAATGGGGCCGTGTAGACATGAGTGCACCCGCCTAAAGGTTGTTAAAACCGGGTAAAAATAAAATTACTCACCTTATCCATTTGCACACACAGGGACAGTCGCTCTTCACTTGAAGATGAAGGGCTTGCGCTCCCAGCGTGATCACTGGTAGCGCATGGTGACGTTATCATGCTGGGAGCGAAGGTCATTCAGCATCAAAGGAAGAGCGACTGTCCCTGGATGTGCAAGTGGATTGGGTATTTTTTTAACACAAGCAGATCTGGGGGGCACTAATGGGGGCATTATTAGTACTGGGAGCCACTAATGATGGCTTTCATTATACTGGGGGCCACTAATAGGGATATTCTTTATACTGTGGGGGCACTATGGGGGCCATTACTCACACTAGCAGGCACTGTGGGGGACATGTGATGTCCATGGAACACTCTGGGGGGCATTATGTATACTGTGAGGGCACTGCAGGGGTTGAGATTTAAAAAAAAAAAAGCCAATGAAATTCATCAATTTTCAACGACCATTAAAAGTGGATACAAAATGGCTGTTAAAAAACAGACGGACAGAAAATGTAAAATTTTTATGTTCTTATTTTTTTCACTGTTGTGAGAATGTAGCCTAAGAGCTCTTTCACACGAGCGGATGCCATGCAGGTAATCTGCTGCAAGAAAGAGTGCCAAGCCCCGTTCCGGACAGCAGAGACACGGAGCATTAACATGATTATTACTAAAATTGTCACTGTGATTTTATAGTAAAAAGGTCACAAAGAGGCAAAGAGCATTATCAATCATGTTAATGCTCCGTGTCTCTGCTGTCTGGAACGGGGCTTGGCACTCTTTCACGCAACGGATTCCACGCATGTGATCCGCTCGTGTGAAAGAGCCCTAAGGCCCCTTTCACACGGGCAAGAATTCCGTGCGGGTGCAATGCGTGAGGTGAACGCGTTGCACCCGCACTGAATCCGTACCCATTCACTTCAATGGGGCTGTGCAGATGAGCGGTGATTTTCACGCATCACTTGTGCGTTGCGTGAAAATCGCAGCATGTTCTATATATATTTTTCACGCAACGTAGGCCCCATAGAAATAAATGGGGCTGCGTGAAAAAGCAAGTGCGGATGCGTTGCGATTTTTAAGCATGGTTGCTAGATGATAGGGATGAGCAACCCCGGACCCCATAAAAGTAAATTCACTGTATTATTTTCCCTTATAACATGGGTATAAGGGAAAATAATAGCATTCTTAATACAGAATGCTTACTTAAATGTCGATTGAGGGGTTAAAAAATAAGCTCACCTCATCCACTTGATCGCGCAGCCAGCATCGTCTTCTTTCTTCTTCTTTCAGGACCTGCAAAAGGACCTTTGATGACGTAATCGCGCTCACCACTGAATGAAGGACCCGCACAATAAAAACTGAACAACGCAACGCAATCGCAGTCAAAACTGACTGAAATTGTGTGCTCACTCACGTGGGTTTCCAGCAATGCACACGGGACGCATCTGGAGCAAATACGGGACGCCCGTGTGAAAGAGGCCTAAGAGTCCGTTACCATCACATATATGTTCTCCGCTGAGCTTTCCTCCAGGGGAATCCTTTAAAGGCTGTATACACCTTTGTAGACATTTTTTTATTATTGCATTGTACTTATTTTGAGCTAAAAATCATTTTTTCAATGCCTGCAGTGTTTTGCTGTCCACTTGACGAAACTGAGCCAAACTGATCCGTCCTGGCATACAATGTAAGTCAATGGGGGTTTCTCTGACACAATAGAAAATGGATCCGTCTCCCAGTGACTTTTAATGGAGTTCATGATGGATCTGTCTTGGCTATGTTACAGATAATACAAACGGATCCGTTCATGACGGATGCATGCAGTTGTATTATTGTAACGGATCCGTTTTTGCAGATCCATGACGGATCCGGCCAAAATGCGAGTGTGAAAGTAGGCTTAGAAAAACAGTTAAAGGAAACCTGTCATCACTTTCTAACCCTATTTATCCACTCACTTTTCTATAAATACTTTTTAATACATTAACAATGATGTTAAAATCAATTCTGACCGAACTATCAGTTCAGAGAAAAACCTAAAATAAATGTTCCCGCCATATATGTAAATGCACCTTAGATGAGTCCTGTCTCCTCCATGCTTCAGAGATGAGTCCAGCGTTCTCTGACTCTTGGAGTGCAGCCATGCCCACAAACGACAAGACGCACCCTCTACGATTGCTCATCTCTACCTCTTCTCTTCCAAGTCTTGCAGCTGCGCAGTATAGAAACATAGAATGTGTCGGCAGGTAAGAACCATTTGGCCCATCTAGTCTGTCCAATATACTGAATCCTATGAATAGCCCCTGGCCCTATCTTATATGAAGGATGGCCTTATGCCTATCCCATGCATGCTTAAACTCCTTCACTGTATTTGTAGCTACCACTTCTGCAGGAAGGCTATTCCATGCATCCACTACTCTCTCAGTAAAGTAATACTTCCTGATATTATTTTTAAACCTTTGCCCCTCTAATTTAAAACTATGTCCTCTTGTAGCAGTTTTTCTTCTTTTAAATATTCTCTCCTCTTTTACCTTGTTGATTCCCTTTATGTATTTAAAAGTTTCTATCATATCCCCTCTGTCTCGTCTTTCTTCCAAGCTTTACATGTTAAGGTCCTTTAATCTTTCCTGGTAAGTTTTATCCTGCAATCCATGTACCAGTTCAGTAGCTCTTCTCTGAACTCTCTCCAAAGTATCAATATCCTTCTGGAGATATGGTCTCCAGTACTGCGCACAATACTCCAAATGAGGTCTCACTAGTTTTCTGTATAGCGGCATGAGCACCTCCCTCTTTCTACTGGTAATGCCTCTCCCTATACACCCAAGCATTCTGCTAGCATTTCCTGCTGCTCTGTGACATTGTCTGCCTACCTTTAAGTCTTCTGAAATAATGACCCCTAAATCCCTTTCCTCAGATACTGAGGTTAGGACTGTATCACTGATTTTATATTCTGCTCTTGGGTTTTTACGCCCCAGGTGCATTATCTTGCACTTATCAACATTCAATTTTAGTTGCCAGATTTTTGACTATTCCTCTAGTTTTCCTAAATCCTTTTCCATTTGGTGTATCCCTCCAGGATCATCAACCCTGTTACAAATCTTTGTGTCATCAGCAAAAAGACACACCTTACCATCGAGGCCTTCTGCAATTTCGCTGATAAAGATATTAAACAATATGGGTCCCAGAACAGATCCCTGAGGTACCCCACTGGTAACAAGACCTTGGTCTGAATATATTCCATTGACTACAACCATCTGTTGTCTGTCCCTTAGCCACTGCCTAATCTATTCAACAATATGGGAGTCCAAGCCCAAAGTCTCTAATTTATTGATAAGCCTTCTATGTGGGACAGTATCAAAAGCCTTACTAAAGTCTAGATAAGCGATGTCTACTGCACCTCCGCCATCTATTATTTTAGTCACCCAATCAAAAAAATTAATAAGATTAGTTTGACATGATCTCCCTGAAGTAAACCCATGCTGTTTTTCATCTTTCAATCCATGGGATTTTAGATGTTCCGCAATCCTCTCCTTGAGTATAGTTTCCATTAATTTCTCCACTATTAATGTCAGGCTTACTGGCCTATAGTTGCCCGATTCCTCCCTACTACCTTTCTTGTGAATGGGCACAACATTTGCTAATTTCCAATCTTCTGTGACGACTCCTGTTACCTATGATTGGTTAAATAAATATGTTAATGGTTTTGCTAGTTCACCGCTGAGCTCTTTTAACCACCTCCGGACCGCCTAACGCAGGATTGCGTTCCGGAGGTGGCAGCCCTGCGCACAGTCACGCATATATGCGTCATCTCGCGAGACGCGAGATTTCCTGTGAACGCGCGCACACAGGCGCGCGCTCACAGGAACGGAAGGTAAGAGAGTTGATCTCCAGCCTGCCAGCGGCGATCGTTCGCTGGCAGGCTGGAGATGTGTTTTTTTTAACCCCTAACAGGTATATTAGACGCTGTTTTGATAACAGCGTCTAATATACCTGCTACCTGGTCCTCTGGTGGTCCCCTTTGTTTGGATCGACCACCAGAGGACACAGGTAGCTCAGTAAAGTAGCACCAAGCACCACTACACTACACTACACCCCCCCGTCACTTATTAACCCCTTATTAGCCCCTGATCACCCCATATAGACTCCCTGATCACCCCCCTGTCATTGATTACCCCCCTGTAAAGCTCCATTCAGACGTCCGCATGATTTTTACGGATCCACTGATAGATGGATCGGATCCGCAAAACGCATCCGGACGTCTGAATGAAGCCTTACAGGGGCGTGATCAATGACTGTGGTGATCACCCCATATAGACTCCCTGATCACCCCCCTGTCATTGATTACCCCCCCTGTCATTGATTATCCCCCTGTAAAGCTCCATTCAGACGTCCGCATGATTTTTACGGATCCACTGATAGATGGATCGGATCCGCAAAACGCATCCGGACATCTGAATGAAGCCTTACAGGGGCATGATCAATGACTGTGGTTATCACCCCATATAGACTCCCTGATCACCCCCCTGTCATTGATTACCCCCCTGTAAAGCTCCATTCAGATGTCCGCATGATTTTTACGGATGCACTGATAGATGGATCGGATCCGCAAAACGCATCCGGACGTCTGAATGAAGCCTTACAGGGGCATGATCAATGACTGTGGTTATCACCCCATATAGACTCCCTGATCACCCCCCTGTCATTGATTACACCCCTGTCATTGATCAACCCCCTGTAAAGCTCCATTCAGATGTCCGCATGATTTTTACGGATCCACTGATAGATGGATCGGATCCGCAAAACGCATCCGGACGTCTGAATGAAGCCTTACAGGGGCATGATCAATGACTGTGGTTATCACCCCATATAGACTCCCTGATCACCCCCCTGTCATTGATTACCCCCCTGTAAAGCTCCATTCAGATGTCCGCATGAGTTTTACGGATGCACTGATAGATGGATCGGATCCGCAAAACGCATACGGACGTCTGAATGAAGCCTTACAGGGGCATGATCAATGACTGTGGTTATCACCCCATATAGACTCCCTGATCACCCCCCTGTCATTGATTACCCCCCTGTAAAGCTCCATTCAGACGTCCGCATGATTTTTACGGATCCACTGATAGATGGATCGGATCCGCAAAACGCATCCGGACGTCTGAATGAAGCCTTACAGGGGCATGATCAATGACTGTGGTTATCACCCCATATAGACTCCCTGATCACCCCCCTGTCATTGATTACCCCCCTGTAAAGCTCCATTCAGACGTCCGCATGATTTTTACGGATCCACTGATAGATGGATCGGATCCGCAAAACGCATCCGGACGTCTGAATGAAGCCTTACAGGGGCATGATCAATGACTGTGGTTATCACCCCATATAGACTCCCTGATCACCCCCCTGTCATTGATTACACCCCTGTCATTGATCAACCCCCTGTAAAGCTCCATTCAGATGTCCGCATGATTTTTACGGATCCACTGATAGATGGATCGGATCCGCAAAACGCATTCGGACGTCTGAATGAAGCCTTACAGGGGCATGATCAATGACTGTGGTTATCACCCCATATAGACTCCCTGATCACCCCCCTGTCATTGATTACCCCCCTGTAAAGCTCCATTCAGATGTCCGCATGATTTTTACGGATCCACTGATAGATGGATCGGATCCGCAAAACGCATTCGGACGTCTGAATGAAGCCTTACAGGGGCATGATCAATGACTGTGGTTATCACCCCATATAGACTCCCTGATCACCCCCCTGTCATTGATTACCCCCCTGTAAAGCTCCATTCAGATGTCCGCATGATTTTTACGGATGCACTGATAGATGGATCGGATCCGCAAAACGCATCCGGACGTCTGAATGAAGCCTTACACTGGCGTGATCAATGACTGTGGTTATCACCCCATATAGACTCCCTGATCACCCCCCTGTCATTGATTACACCCCTGTCATTGATCAACCCCCTGTAAAGCTCCATTCAGATGTCCGCATGATTTTTACGGATCCACTGATAGATGGATCGGATCTGCAAAACACATACAGGCGTCTCCCTGGAGCCTTCCAGGGGGGGTGATCAATGACTGTGGTGATCACCCCATATAGACTCCCTGATCACCCCCCTGTCATTGATCACTACCCCTGTCATTGATCACCCCCCTGTCATTGATCACCCCCCTGTTATTGATCACCCCCCTGTCATTGATCACCCCCCCCTGTCATTGATCACCCCCCTGTCATTGATCACCCCCCTGTAAGGCTCCATTCAGACATTTTTTTGGCCCAAGTTAGCGGAATTATTTTTTTTTTTTCTTACAAAGTCTCATATTCCACTAACTTGTGTCAAAAAATAAAATCTCACATGAACTCACCATACCCCTCACGGAATCCAAATGCGTAAAATTTTTTAGACATTTATATTCCAGACTTCTTCTCACGCTTTAGGGCCCCTAGAATGCCAGGGCAGTATAAATACCCCACATGTGACCCTATTTCGGAAAGAAGACACCCCCAGGTATTCCGTGAGGGGCATATTGAGTCCATGAAAGATTTAAATTTTTGTCCCAAGTTAGCGGAACGGGAGACTTTGTGAGAAAAAAATTAAAAATATCAATTTCCGCTAACTTGTGCCAAAAAAAAAAAATTTCTATGAACTCGCCATGCCCCTCATTGAATACCTTGGGGTGTCTTCTTTCCAAAATGGGGTCACATGTGGGGTATTTATACTGCCCTGGCATTCTAGGGGCCCCAAAGCGTGAGAAGAAGTCTGGTATCCAAATGTCTAAAAATGCCCTCATAAAAGGACTTTGGGCACCTTTGCGCATCTAGGCTGCAAAAAAGTGTCACACATCTGGTATCGCCGTACTCAGGAGAAGTTGGGGAATGTGTTTTGGGGTGTCATTTTACATATACCCATGCTGGGTGAGAGAAATATCTTGGTCAAATGCCAACTTTGTATAAAAAAATGGGAAAAGTTGTCTTTTGCCAAGATATTTCTCTCACCCAGCAAGGGTATATGTAAAATGACACCCCAAAACACATTCCCCAACTTCTCCTGAATACGGCGATACCACATGTGTGACACTTTTTTGCAGCCTAGGTGGGCAAAGGGGCCCATATTCCAAAGAGCACCTTTAGGATTTCACAGGTCATTTACCTACTTACCACACATTAGGGCCCCTGGAAAATGCCAGGGCAGTATAACTACCCCACAAGTGACCCCATTTTGGAAAGAAGACACCCCAAGGTATTCCGTGAGGGGCATGGCGAGTTCCTAGAATTTTTTATTTTTTGTCACAAGTTAGTGGAAAAGTCTCATATTCCACTAACTTGTGACAAAAAATAAAAACTTCCATGAACTCACTATGCCCATCAGCGAATACCTTGGGGTCTCTTCTTTCCAAAATGGGGTCACTTGTGGGGTAGTTATACTGCCCTGGCATTCTAGGGGCCCAAATGTGTGGTAAGGAGTTTGAAATCAAATTCTGTAAAAAATGACCAGTGAAATCCAAAAGGTGCTCTTTGGAATATGGGCCCCTTTGCCCACCTAGGCTGCAAAAAAGTGTCACACATCTGGTATCTCCGTACTCAGGAGAAGTTGGGGAATGTGTTTTGGGGTGTCATTTTACATATACCCATGCTGGGTGAGAGAAATATCTTGGCAAAAGACAACTTTTCCCATTTTTTTATACAAAGTTGGCATTTGACCAAGATATTTATCTCACCCAGCATGGGTATATGTAAAATGACACCCCAAAACACATTCCTCAACTTCTCCTGAATACAGAGATACCAGATGTGTGACACTTTTTTGCAGCCTAGGTGGGCAAAGGGGCCCATATTCCAAAGAGCACCTTTAGGATTTCACAGGTCATTTACCTACTTACCACACATTAGGGCCCCTGGAAAATGCCAGGGCAGTATAACTACCCCACAAGTGACCCCATTTTGGAAAGAAGACACCCCAAGGTATTCCGTGATGGGCATAGTGAGTTCATAGAAGTTTTTATTTTTTGTCACAAGTTAGTGGAATATGAGACTTTGTAAGAAAAAAAAAAAAAAAAAAAAAAAAAATCATCATTTTGCGCTAACTTGTGACAAAAAATAAAAAGTTCTATGAACTCACTATGCCCATCAGCGAATACCTTAGGGTGTGTACTTTCCGAAATGGGGTCATTTGTGGGGTGTTTGTACTGTCTGGCCATTGTAGAACCTCAGGAAACATGACAGGTGCTCAGAAAGTCAGAGCTGCTTCAAAAAGCGGAAATTCACATTTTTGTACCATAGTTTGTAAACGCTATAACTTTTACCCAAAGCATTTTTTTTTTACCCAAACATTTTTTTTTTATCAAAGACATGTAGAACAATAAATTTAGAGCAAAATTTATATATGGATCTCGTTTTTTTTTGCAAAATTTTACAACTGAAAGTGAAAAATGTCATTTTTTTGCAAAAAAATCGTTAAATTTCAATTAATAACAAAAAAAGTAAAAATGTCAGCAGCAATGAAATACCACCAAATGAAAGCTCTATTAGTGAGAAGAAAAGGAGGTAAAATTCATTTGGGTGGTAAGTTGCATGACCGAGCAATAAACGGTGAAAGTAGTGTAGGTCAGAAGTGTAAAAAGTGGCCTGGTCTTTCAGGGTGTTTAAGCACTGGGGGCTGAGGTGGTTAATAGCTTTGGGTGTATCCCATCAGGCCTCTGTGACTTATTTGTATTAATTTTAGACAGCTGACTTAGAACCTCTTCCTCTGTAAAGACACATGCATCAAAAGATTCATTAGTCTTCCTTCCTAACTGAGGTCATTTTCCTTCATTTTCCTTTGTAAAAACTGAACAGAAGTATTCATTGAGGCAGTCAGCTAGTTCTTTATCTTCTTCCATATACCTTCCTTCTTTTGTTTTTAATTTGTTAATTCCTTGTTTTAGTTTCCTTTTTTCATTTATGTATCTGAAGAATGCCTTATCGCCTTTTTTCCCTGACTGAGCTAATTTCTCTTCTGCCTGTGCTTTAGAAGCTCTTATAACTTGTTTGGCCTCTCTCTGCCTAATCTTATAAATTTGCCTGTCATCCTATTTTTTATTTATTTTTATAATTCCTAAATGCTATCCTTTTGTTTTTAATGATTTTGGCCACTTCTGCTGAGTACCACAGTGGTCTCTTCCTTTTTTTGCTTTTACTGACAAGCCTAATGCAATTTTCTGTTGCCTTCAATAGTGCCACTTTTAAGTAGTCCCATTTCTCCTGGACTCCAATGAAACTGTTCCAATCTGATAGGGACTCGTATACCACTAATCTAATTTTAGAAAAGTCAGTTTTTCTAAAATCTAAAACTTTTGTTTTTGTGTGGTGCGAATCAGTCACTGTACTTATAGTAAACCACACTGACTGATGATGACTAGATCCCAAGCTTTCCCCTACAGTAATATCAGATACCAAATTCCCATTTGTGAATACTAAATCTAAAATGGCCTCCTTCCGGGTTGGCTCCTCAACTACTTGCTGTAGAGATAATCCCAGTAGGGAATTTAGAATATCTGTAGTCCTGGCAGAACTAGCTATTTTGGTTTTCCAGTTTACATCAGGAAGATTGAAGTCTCCCATAATGATAACTTCCCCCTTCAATGTCATTTTAGCTATTTCCTCAACTAGTAGATCATCTAATTCTTTATATACATTATATAATCAGTGTGAGATGAGGAGTGAGGTGACAGGTTCTGCACATGCGCGGGATTTGGGACATGAGTTGGGGGGGATATTTAGATTCAGTCACTCATGTAACGGGAGGTGGGGTTAGGATTGGGAAATGATGAGGTAAGCATTTAATTTACATAACTTGAAAAAAGCAAAAGAGGACTATAAAAGAAGATGATTAAAAATATGATTTTTTTTAAATCAGATTGTTTTTATTGAGTTTTTCAAAACATTTTATAAGACAAACAAAGCAATCCCCCCCCCCTCCCCATACCCAAGCAACCTAGATCCAAGGAGAACATCTCCAAAAGTCCTCTCCAAAAAGAGTTCGGTATTGAAATGAAATAATTATACAGTACAGCTGGACATCCGATACCTAATCCTTAAGCACAAATCATATGTCAACATTTTGAATACATCAGTACATTCCACAGCAGCATAGCAGAGCATATATACCACCCCTCCTCCCAATAGACTACACCCCATTCCTTCTTACAGCATCTATCCTTCATCCCCTCCCGGTGAACAATGACACCCATACATCCTATGTGCGGTCTCTAAAAACATCAGTAAAAACATAAGTAAAGCCGGGGCGGTGCGGATTCCAGTATCTACTTAAACACCATTAATCTACAATATTGTAGTATTGCCTCCACCGTCCCCAGATCTTCTCATATTTTTTACTGTTATTCCTCTTCTGGTATACAATTTTTTTTTCATTTGCAACAGTGGGTGAACCTTACGAACAAGTTCTCCCACCTCTGGAGGATCATGATCCACCCAATGATACGCAATCACCTTTCTTGCTTGATATATTATGCGGACAACCGCTAATTTCTGCTCAGCGGCTAATTGTACAGACTCAGTACAGCCTAATACACATAATCTGGCATCTGCCTCCACTCTTGTCTCAAACACTTTTCGTATTAGATCTATTATGTCCTCCCAATATCTCCTCAGCCTAGGGCAGTTCCACATAAGGTGTATCAGCGCAGCATTGGGTGCACCACATCTGGGACACATGTCATCTGACCTGTACCCCATTTTCCTCAAAAGGACAGGCGTCCGATAAACTCTACTCAATTTTAATCTGCATTTCCATAAGACTGCTATAATGCAATGGTATGACCCCACTGGTGGATCCCCCTGAGCTTGCTAAATCAATCATCGGATTTCTGGAGGCCGGCACAATCCCCCCCCCCCCGCCGCATCCTGGGCGCGTATAGCGTGCCGTATCTGCAAGTATAAGTAAAATTGGGAATGTGGGAGCTGAAATTCCCTTTGTAGGTGAGCATATTCTTTCAGAGTATCCCCCTCATATAACTGATGCATGTATGTGAGACCGTATCTACCCCAGACCTACATCAGACACTTTGTGTAGTTCTGTATACATAAGATTAGGCCAAATTGCGGTAAACCTGGTATAAACCTGTACCCGCAGCTATTGTCTTGCCTTTCCATCAGACCTTATGAACCACCCGAAGTATCGGAATGTCACTTCCCAGTCTATCCAGTGATCCATCTTCTAATGCCGTCATTAGATTCTTGCCCTTAACATAGTGACGCACTATTCTTCCAGCTGTATTAATTCCATCCTCCATCCCCCATCCCCGCAATTGTTGAAGTTGGGCAGCTAAATAATAAATCCACGGATCTGGAACCCCGAGTCCCCCATCCGTTTTTGGTCTGCGCAGCGTGGCCAGTTTAATACGTGGAACTCCTCTCTTCCATATCAGGTCCCGGAATATAGCATTAACTGTGGCAAAAAATCGGGCAGGCACCCAGATAGGCGCATTATGTAGCAAGTATAGGAGCTGTGGCATTAAAATCATTTTTATAAGGTTAACTCTCCCTATAACTGAAAGTGGTAACTTGGTCCAAGTCTGCACCTTCTGTCGAAATCGCTGTAACAACGGAGTCAAATTCAATTTTTCATAGTCCGCTACATCAATGGTGACCTGAACACCCAAGTATTTAAAGGATCTGACTAGTTGCAAGCCCTCTGCAGAACACTGGCCTTGCCCTTCATCAGCCGAAAGCGTCATAAATGCAGACTTGGACCAATTAATACACAGTCCCGATAACCTACTAAACCCATTTATAATGTTCATGGCTGCCGGAAGAGAGGAGCTCCAGTCATCAAGGAATAGAAGCATATCATCAGCATAGAGGGCTACCTTTTCAGTTACCCCCCCATATCTAAAACCTTAAACCTCACGCGCTTCCCTCAGTGCCGCTGCCAACGGCTCAATCGCTATTGCAAAAAGTAAGGGTGATAGAGGGCACCCCTGCCTTGTCCCCCTATACAATGGAAAGGAGTGAGAAAGAGCTCCATTAACCCTAATCCTAGCAGTAGGGATTTTATATAAAAGCTTGATCCATTGGATAAAGACAGACCCAAAGCCCATCCTCCTGAGTACGGCCCACAAGTAACCCCATTCCACACTATCAAATGCCTTGGCCGCGTCTAGAGACGCGACCACCGCATTCAACCCATGGAATCGGCCCGCCTGTATATTCAAGAAAAGGCGTCTGATATTAACAGCCGTCGACATGTTTTGCATGAATCCAGCCTGATCCGTATGTATTAGTGATGTGATCACAGTATTAAGCCTATTCGCTAACACTTTAGCTAATAGCTTGACGTCCACCTGCAATAATGAAATAGGCCGATATGATTCAGCTAACAGAGGGTCTTTGCCCTGCTTAGGGATGACGACTATGATCGCCTCATTCATGCTAAGCGGCAAACCGCCCTGACTCTGCGCTTCCTGGAACACTTCCAACAGCTGGGGGAGCAGAATAGGGGCAAATGTTTTAAATACTTCCGCAGGTAGTCCATCACTCCCTGGGGCCTTGGTATTTGACATCTCACTCAGGGCCCTTTCCAGCTCTGTAGTTGTAATGGGTCCGTCCAAGGCTGACACTTGATCAGCCCCTAACGTGCGAAGCTGTATCCCATCTAAGAAACCTGCAATTTCTGTCTCACCTGCATTGGTTTTGGACTCATAGAGGGACGCATAAAATGTATGCATAATTTCCACCACCCTATCTTGAGCAGTACAAACAGTCCCCTCATTATCGCAAAGAGCAGCGATATATGCAGAAGGCTGCTGTGCTTTAGAGAGTAGTGATAGCAGTCTACCTGTTCTTTCCCCTTCTTCATAAAATTATTGTTTCTGGAAGAAACGTTTGTTCTTTGCCCTGAGGAGAATCTTATCATTTAGTTTATGTTGCGCTTCCTGCCACTGTTCTCAGTGTAATTCCGTGGGCTGCCTAACATACTGGGTTTCCGCATCCACCAATAGTCGCTCTAAATTCCTAATCGTTATTCGAGACTCATTTAGTTTTTTATTGACCTCCGCGATCAGTACTCCCCGCAAAAATGCCTTCATGGCATCCCACACTATCAGTGTCGAAGTTCCCGGAAGGTTAATGGTAAAAAAATTTGTTAACGCCGTCCCAATGTTTGAAACCGTAGGTATCACTGACAACCAGAACGGGTTAAACTTCCACAGTGGTCTCCCACTGTTCAGATGAGTGAGGAAATTAGCAGATATCAAAATGGGGGAGTGGTCAGAAATTTTCCTGGGTAAATACTCAATATCGCAGATACGGCACCCCATCGCTTCATTCCCCAGTGCTAGATCTATTCTGGACAGTGTCTGATAGGTACTAGAACAACAAGAATACTGCCGCACAGAAGGATTGCGCAGCCTCCAGAAATCCAACAGTGATGCTTCCTCCAGAAGTCTCCCAAATGGTGTAGGTTGCCCTCTTAATTGAACAACAGAGGTCGGCAGCCTATCCCATTCCGTACATATCACGTTATTAAAGTCCCCCAAAATCAATGCAGGTACATCAGGATAGTCTGACAAAAAGGCTATCAGTTTTTTAAGGGCAGTTGGGGAATATGGCGGTGGTATATATACCCCACAGATAATACATTGAACATTAAAGAGTGTTCCATATAAGAAGACATAACCTCCATTCGGATCAATCCTCTTATCTATGCAGCTAAAACTCAGCTGTCTATGAATCAAAATACTTACCCCCCTTGCATATGAGGAGTAAGTAGAATGATAACATTGAGACGCCCATCTAGGAGATAACAAGTGGGATTGCTCCGGAAGGAGATGCGTCTCCTGTAGACAGCAGATTACAGGATAATATGACTTTACCATTTCCATTACTGCCTTCCTTTTGGTGGCATCTTTAACCCCTCTAACGTTCCAACTCAGAAAATTCACTGGATTAGCCATATTCAAACATGAGATCCCACACATGTACCGGATACTGTAAATCACATTTCTTCATTATCTGTCTCCCTTGGATCACGCCTATGAACCTAGAACCCCCCTTCCCTAACTCCCCCGTTCCCACCCCATCCCTGAACAACCCCCCCCCCCTCATTACCTAACTAACCCTGGAAGTCTCGCCTCCTGATAGACCCCACTAATACACCTTAATATTAAGGCCCGTGGGTAATCCTAAAATCTATCAGCAGAGCTGGCCTCCCAAACCCGTGATGTCTGGCGAAATCAAGAGCTTCTGTATTACGCCAGGTACAATCACAACCTGTCAAGTAATTAGAACATATAAAACTGGGTATTTTCCTGCACTAACCCCAATTATAATTGAAAAAATAGACTTTGGTAGCATCGCTTATCAGCCTGTTAATGCGCATAAGCATCTGGACCTCTTACTAAGCCATATACAACATGTAAAACGGATAACAAAACTTAGCAAGATTTAGCTCTGCATTGCTACACAGAACATATTCACCCTCCAGAGGGTACAATGTCCCTCCTTCCAAGTGGACCGCTCAGTCGCCTTGATTTCCTTCCTCCCGGAGCTGTCGCTCATGTCGATCTAGCCATCTGGATGCCTCTTTCGGGGCTTCAAAGAAGCTTGTGGTTCCAAGAGCCACTATTCTGAGCTTCGCCGGATACAGCATTGAGTACGATGCTCCAAGTACTCGCAGTCGTCGCTTTACATCCAGGAAGCGGGCACGCCTTTTCTGGACTTCCATAGAGAAATCAGGAAAAAACGAGATTCTGCGACCATCTATGGAGATATCAGGCAAATCCCTGGCCTTGCGTAGAATAGAATCCCTATCCCTGTAGTGTAGCACTTTCATCAGGACGGGTCTTGGTGGCGCCCCTGGTGGCAATGGCCGCGACGGTACTCTGTGCGCCCGTTCTATGGCAAATAGAGGAGATAGTACGCCCTCTCCAAACTGATCTTTGAGCCATTTTTCAAAATACTCGGTGGGATTTGGGCCCTCCACCTTTTCAGGCACACCCACTAAGCGCACATTATTACGCCTCAGGCGATTTTCCATGTCGTCTTGTTTGGCAGAGATAATATCAAGCCTACGAGAATGTTCCGCTGTTTCTCTTTTTAGCGGATGCACCTCATCTTCCATATCTCCCACGCGATCTTCCAGGGACGTAGTGCGATCAGCCAGCTTCCTAATATCATGTCTGACAATAGAGATGTCCTCCTTGATAGCCCCCACCTGCATGGTCAGGATGGTAAGTGATTTGCCCCACTTAGAAATGGCCTGAAGAACGTCCTTTATAGTGGGCTCTTCCACATCTGAGTACCTTGCATCAGAATCTCCAGCTCCATCTTGATCCTGGATAGCGGCGAATCTGTTAGGGTGTTGTTTCAGGCCCATCACTTCTTCCGGCCCTTCCCCCTCAGATTCCCGTCCCGCTCCAGCCAAGGAGGACTCCCTGTGCCCGGTGCCGGAGATGTCACTCTCCCTGAGAAGCTCCGGTGTATGTGCAAATTGGCTCAGCCTCTCAGCCACCTCCTGCTGCATATCCACCACTCGGTCTTTGCGTTGCGGTGTGGCGCTCCCGGCGCCATCTTGTGAGGCCTTGCTGGCTCCTTTCCCGGCCCCTCGTCTGGACATAATAGCCGTTGGAAAGTTGCTGAGGATATCGGAATCTCTTCCGAAAGTACTGCCGACGTTATGAGTGTTGGATTCCCGAAATGACAGCGGTAAAGTATTTGATTATTCGGATAAAAGTTCGGGGTAGTGCAGGAGCTCCGGAGATCACGTCCGCTCACATGCCTGGCAAGCCACGCCCCCCTGAAAATATGATTTTAGCCAAAAATGAGTGAAAAGCAATCATAAACAAAAATTGCCTCCAAAGGTGTACATAGCCCTTAAATACCCCACCACCAACAAAAACTCCAAGGACAGAAAGTCTTTTGGACTCCATTTGCCTCACTGAATGAATGGATCCGCGGAGGGATATACTTGACTACCATTTTCTCATATTCAGATGTATCCCCCGGCAGAATGTTAACTAAAAAGTAACATGAACATACCTTCTTTCAATTATACAATTATAGATGAACGAACAATTCTGGAGTATATTTTTTCGCAACTATATTATATCTTTGTACCATTCCTTTATTATTATTCATGGAAATGTATAAATAAATCGACAACTAGGTGTTACCATCTCCTTGTTACTGGGCTATGTCTGCGTTGATACCGTCTAATCAGTGCTGACCTTAGGCCTCTTGCACACGAACGTTGTGCATCCGTTCGGTGCATTGGGGACTGCAATTTGCGGTCCACAATGCACGGGCAATGTCCGTGCGGCGGCCGGGACGGATCGAGACTCATTCATCTTAAATGGGTCCATGATCTGTCCGAACCGCAAAAAAAATAGAACAAGTTCTATTTTTTTGCGGTGCGGAGGCACGGACAGAAACACCACGGAAGCACTCCGTAGTGCTTCTGTGGGGTTCCGATCCGTGCTTCTGTTCCGCATCTCTGTGATTGCGGACCCATTCAAGTGAGTGGGTCCACATCCGTGATGCGGAGTGCACTACGGCCACACAACGTTCGTGTGCAAGAGGCCTTATAGGGACATGCCCGGTCAACCAAGTTGCCTTCGGGTAACATTCGGTTCTGCTCTGTCCTTCAAATCACACATCCAAGCCCTTTCCACCTCCTGCCACCTCTAACTCAAAAATAGCTCTTGGATCTGCACATTCCTCAATCCAGAATGTGCAAAAATGCTTGTACATGCCCTCATCAACTCCCACCTAGACTGCTGCAATATCCTTCTCTGTGACCTTCCATCTAGCAATTTCGCACTGCTCCAATCTATCCTCAACTCTGCCGCCCAAATAAACCACCTCTCCCTGTTACTCCTCTTCTCTCTGCCAATCCCTTCACTGGCTCCCCATTGCCCGGAGAATCCAGTACAAAACACTATTAAATACAAGGCCGTCCACAACCTGCAACCTTTAGGCCCCTTTCAGACAAGCGTTCCTCCCGCAGCGAGTCCGCAACGCAGCTCCTGGCCTGACCTCCCAGCGCTACCGGGGGGTCACATAGCATTATATTGATTTATGATGCTATGTAACCCTTACAGTTCTGGAATGTATTGGATAACACTGGCAGCATTATGCCAATAAATCAATATAATGCTATGCGACTCCCGGCAGCGCTGGGAGGTCAGGCCGGGAGCTGCGTTGTGGACTCGCTGCGGGAGGAACGCTCGTCTGCAAGGGGCCTTAATCTCCAATCATCACAAGACCTCCTTCTCTCCTCTTCCCACAATCACCTCAAAGATTTCTCCCATGCATCCCCTGTACTCTGTGCCACAACACATCAGAAGCTCACCAACTGTGTAAACCTTCAAAAGAAACCTAGTGTATCCCTTGTAGATTGTAAGTCCTTGCAGGCAGAGTCCTCTCTCCTGTGCCGGTTTATAACTGGTCTTGTTCATTGTACTTGTTTTTTATTATGTATGGACACCAATTTTCATGTGTACAGAGCCATGGAATGAATGTCACTTTAATAAATAATAATAGGGACCTGCGCTATTGACAAAGAGAACTAAAACACTCGGTTGTCAATTTATTCAATAATACCGGTCCGGATCCAAACTCGTGTTTTTGTCCCTGACAAAGCGAAGCGAGACCCTGGTCGGGCCTTTCAGTGAAGTTTTATACAATGATGTGGAAGCTGCTATCGGGCGGTTTTTAAGTGGAGTTTTATATACGATTTGGAGGCTGTTATCTTGTAAGTAAATAAATGTCTATTTTGCGCAATCTGCAGTTCCAGAGAAGGAGACAAGGGATGATGTGAATTAAAGGGGTTGTCTCATCATGGACAATGGGGGCATATCGCTAGGATATGCCCCCATTGTCTTATAGGTGCAGGTCCCACCGTTGGGACCCGCACCTATATAGAGACCGGAGCCCCGCAAGGTGGTGGCTGGAGGACTCCGGTCCAGCCACCACCAAACCGGCCCCCCATAGAAGCGAATGGGAGCGTACCGCGCATGCGCAGCCCCCGCTCCCATTCATTTCTATGGGGCCGACGGAAAAAGCAGAGCCAGCGCTCTGCTACTTTCGCCAGCCCCATAGAAAATTGAATGGAGGATGGCTGCTCCCTCCTTCACTTGAGGGGCTCTATTCTCGCAGAAGTGGTAGCTGCAAATACAGTGGAGGAGTTTAAGCATGCATGGGATAGGCATAAGGCCATCCTTCATATAAGATAGGACCAGGGGCTATTCATAGTATTCAGTATATTGGGCAGACTAGATGGGCCAAATGGTTCTTATCTGCCGACACATTCTATGTTTCTATGATATAGGTGCGGGTCCCACCGCTGGGGATATGCCCCCATTGTCCATGATGAGACAACCCCTTTAAGGTGTGGATTCCTTCTAAAGCGGCAACCAGAATTAGGGCTCTTTCACACGAGCGGTTGCAGAGAGCCAAGCCCCATTATGGGCAGCAGAGACACAGAGCATTAACATGATTAATAATGCTCTATTCCTCTCTGTGATCTTTTTACTACAAAATCACAGTGAGATAAAGTTGTTACCGTGATTTTGTCGTAAAAAGGTCACAAGAAGGCAAAGAGTATTATTAATCATGTTACTGATCCGTGTCTCTGCTGCCTGGAACGGGACTTGGCACTCTTTCGCGCAGCGGATTCCACGCACGGGATCCGCTCGTGGGAAAGAGCTCTTAGGAACACTTGTCCCACATCAGATATTTCAGTTGTTCCAGAGATCTAGCGCGGATCCCGTATTATGATTTATCCTGATAGTGGGAACACGGACCTATTCCCTTTTGTGGATCCAGCAGCAAGAAGTATCCATCCTCGTTGCATAATTGGCTACTTTCACACTCGCGTTTGGTGCGGATCCGTCATGGATCTGCACAAAGCATCCGTTCAGATAATACAACCGCATGCATCCGTTCAGAACGGATCCGTTTGTATTATCTTTAATATAGCCACTGAAGGTCAATGGGGGACGGATCCGTTTTCTATTGTGCCAGATTGTCATAGAAAACGGATCCATCCCCATTGACTTACATTGTGTGTCAGAACGGATCCGTTTATCTTTAACATAGCCAAAAAAAGGTTTTCTATTGTGCCAGTGAAAACGGATCCGTCCCCATTGACTTACATTGTGTGTCAGGACAGATCCGTTTGGCTCAGTTTCGTCAGACGGACAACAAAACGCTGCAGGCAGCATTATGGTGTCCGCCTCCAGAGCGGAATGGAGACTGAACGGAGGCAAACTGATGCATTCTGAGCGGATCGTTATCCATTCAGAATGCATTAAAGGGAACCTGTCATCTCCAAAACACATATAAATACCGACATCATTACCTTACAGTAGCCCCCAGCGTGTTCACAATGATGTTTTTCATTCTTCCATCGGTTGCTGCATACTGTAAAAAAACGCGGATCCGCTCAGAATGCATCAGTCTGCCAGCGTTCAGCCTCCGCTCCGCGAGCGGACACCCGAACGCTGCTTGCAGCGTTCGGGTGTCCGCCTGGCCGTGCGGAGGCAAGCGGATCCGTCCAGACTTACAATGTAAGTCAATGGGGACGGATCCGCTTGAAGATTACACTATATGGCTCAATCATCAAACGGATCCGTCCCCCATTGACGTTTAATGTAAAGTCTGGACGGATCCGTCTGAACTACTTTCACACTTAGTTTTTTTTTCAAACTATAATGCAGACGGATCCGTTCTGAACGGATCCAAACGTCTGCATTATAGGAGCGGATCCGTCTGAGCAGACATCAGATGGACCCGCTCTGAACGGCAATGTGAAAGTAGCCTTACCTTTAAGGGCAAACCTGATCCGTTTTGGACCACTTGTGAGAGCCCTGAACGGATTTCAGAAACGGAAACCAAAACGCCAGTGTGAAAGTAGTCTAAGGACAAAAACGTTTTTTTGTTATTTTGATTGTCGGAACACCGAAACAATGCAGTGTTCTAAGAGAAGAATTCCAAGGGGAATACAAGTATTTACCTGCAGAATGATGAAATACAATTCTATTTTTTTCAAAAATACAATGTAAGGAATAAACAAACTTCTTGTTTTCCTAAGAAGGTGACAAATAACGGGAAAATCCTCTGTGCCCGTATATAACGGCACAAGGGAGCAATGACCGAGTTTTGCCCAGTCAGTACGCGCCATCTCCGTGACGTCACCACGCACTGGCGTATTCTTAGCGAATCTGTCAGCGGAGCGGCTTCCCTTTTAGTCATGCACATCTGCGCATGCTCCGCCTACGCCCTGCCCGAACCATAGAGAGAAACTGCCTTACAACTTCCGCCTCCCCTTCTGGACTATCACCGTAATGAGTGAAGGTTAGTCTAAAGTCTATGGTACCGTGCTGCGCTGCACTTTGGGATACCCCCGCCCTCCCCGCCGGTCCTCCCAGTTTGCGCTGCCCGAGGTCCGTGTCTTCTAGCAAGATGGCGGAACTGGGCTCGGGGTGACCAGACGAGAGGAGAAGGAAGCCGCCAGCGAGCCCTATAGTAGTCGGTGACAGTGTGTGACAGCCATAGTGTGCCCGCGCTGCCCCATGTCCGTGTGACAGTGTCGCTCATTCATCCAGTGCTGTCACACGCGCGTCACGTCCCTGTGTGCATGGCCCTGCTGGACTAGCTGGATTGTGTCGGGTTCTCGCATGAGTTCCCCGGACCAGAACCGGCGGCAGCAGCAGCAGCAGAGAGAGGGAGCCCCGGAGCCCGAGGAGAGGAGCGCGCTCAGCCCGGACCGCAGCCCCGGCGGAGACAGGTCTGACACCTCTAGGTACAGCTCCTGGGACCAGGCCTATCCTCACAGGGCTAGAGTACAGGGTCAATGACCGCAGGAGGCCAAGGGGGAGAAAGGGAAACTGGCTTAGTTTCCCATAGCAACCAGATTCCACCTTTCAATTTTCAGCTCTTTTGGAAAATGGAATCTGGTTGCTATGGACAACTAAGCCAGTTTTTTTTTTACTCCAAATTTTGAGAATTCTTCTCCATTATCATGATCTGTGCTTGTGCTGGCTATGTTCACATCACCGCCAAAAATAACAGAAGCTTTGTTTCTGTCAAATGCCTGACGGACCAGATCGACTTTCCGTCAGTGAGCCCGGTGGACGTTTGCGCTATTTAGTCCCAACGTTTTTTTCCACAGAATCTGCAGTGGGGGAGGGAGGGCTAGTGCACATTTGAACACAGACTAAGGGCTCATTCAGACAACCATAGTGTTTTGTGGTCCACAAAACACCGATACCGGCCGGTGTACGTTCTGCAGTTTGCGGACCACGTATGGCTGGCATTATGATAGAAATGCCTATTACAAGAAAAGGACATGCGCTATTGTTTTTTAAGGGGCAAAATTGCGGAACGGATGCGGAGCCATTCATGTGGTCGTGTGCATGAGCCCTAAGGGGGCATTCACATTGCCGCAGTTTCGGTCTGCATACGTTCTGCATTTTTTGCCGATCGGATGTGGACCCGCTCATTTCAGTGGGGCTGCAAAAGATGTGGACAGCACACCGTGCGCTGTCCGCATCCACACGTCCATTCTGCAACCCCCGCCAAAAGGATAGAACGTGTCCTATTATTGTCCGTTTTACAGACAAGGATAGGACCTTTCTAAGAAAGGGCAGGGCGTGCTGACCCTAAAATGCACACGGGCGGTATCCGTGTTTTGCAGATCTGCAGTTTGTGGACTGCAAAAAGGATAAGGGGATGTCAGTGCCCCCTAAGACAGTCCTCAAACAACGGATCCGTAAAATACAGATCCCTTCTGTGTGCATTCTGCATTGTTCTCACTCCAGTCAATAGAAAGGACTATTGTCATCCGCAATATGGACGCGACTTTCTCATGTGCACTGAGCTGGTCAGGTAGGCTGGCCGATGTGACAGGTTCCCGCCTTTCTCCACTCTGACTGAGATTGTGATTGGCCGAGAGCAAGGAGTTAGCGGGGTCACCCTAACGTGGTACTGCCTACTTTGTCGCCCCCTGGTCCTCTCGTTCCTCTGTTGTACATATGAAGTAGTAAACCAGGCGTGTAGCAGGATGAAATCTGTCAGGCTGGTCCGACAGAGAACGACCTGCTAGATGCCGCTGTTCAGCTCCACATTCCCATTGACTATGACTACTTTCACACTCCGTTTTGTGCGGATCCGTCATGGATGGATCCGTTCAGATAATACAACAGTCTGCTTCCGTTCAGAACGGATCTGTTTGTATTATCTTTAACATAGCCAAGGCGGATCCGTCTTGAACACCATTGAAAGTCAAAGGAGGACGGATCAGTTTTCAATTGTGTCAGTGAAAACGGATCCGTCACCATTGACTTGCATTGTGTGTGTCAGGACGGATCCGTTTGGCTCAGTTCGTCAGACGGACACCAAAACGCTCCAAGCAGCATTATGGTGTCGGCCTCCAGAGTGGAATGGAGACTGAACGGAGCCAAACTGATGCATTCTGAGCGGATCCTTTTCCTCTCAGAATGTATTAGGGCAAAACTGATCCGTTTTGGACCGCTTGTCAGAGCCCTGAACGGATCTCACAAACGGAAAGCCAAAACGCCAGTGTGAAAGTAGTCTATAATGGAATCTGGTGATCCGGGCGATTTCCAACATAAATGTCGGATTTCAGTCGGACAAATAACGTTCCGTGTAGCGGTTTTTGCCCAGTCGACAGCTGGCATTTATGCCTGACCAGGATCGCTCGAACACCAGCGTAAAAATAGCAAATTGTCAGTCTCCCCTGTAAAAAATCTAGCCTCTTCCATGTGTTAATACCCAGGTCAACTTACTTAAAGGGCTTTTCCAAGAGTTTTGTTCTGATGACTTATCCTCAGGATAGGTAATCAGTATCTGATCGGCGAGGGTCCAACACCCTCCAATCAGCTGTTTGGGAAGGCATCGGCACTCGCAGTAGCGCTGCGGCCTTCTCCAGCTTTTTCTAGGCCAGTGATGTTACGTGGCCTAGGCGCAGCTCAGTCCCATTGACGGCTGACCTGCGATACCAAGCACATCCACTGTACGGCGCTGTGCTTGGTAAGCAGAGAGAAGGCTGCAGCACTACTGTGAGCGCTGGTGCCTTCTCACACATCTGATCAGCAGGGGTCCTGGGTATCGGACCCCCACCAGTTAGATACTGATAACCTGTCCATCATTAAAAACTCTTTGAAAACCCCTTTAATATGTGACAGTAGACAGCTGGCTGCATTGTGGTAGTGTCCATACCGACCAGTGTGGCTGTCACATGTCAGGTATGGTATGTCATCCTTCTGCCAGAACCATGAAACAATCAGCGCGTCTGATGCCAGGCCAGTAACATTTTATTTTGGCAGAATTTTATGTTCAGGAATTAGGATGGGACACAACTAATGATATACACCCTGTCCTCACCCTAAGGCTTTATTCACACGTTCGCAATTTCGTTCTGCATCTTGCGGAACGGAATTGCGGACCCATTCATTCCTATGGGGCAGCATGATGTGCTGCCCGGACACAGAATTTCGGATCCGCACTTCTGGGTACGCACTTCCGTTCCGCAAAAAAAATAGAACATGTCCTATTCTTGTCCGCAATTGCGGACAAGAACAGGCATATTCTATTAGTGCCGGCAATGTCCGGTTTGCAAAATGCGGAACACACATTGCCGCTTTCCGTCTTTTGCGGATCCGCGGCTCCGTGTATCCGCAAAACATGTTGCGGACGTGTGAATGGAGCCTAAGGCCTCTTGCACACAACCATATGGCTTTTTCAGTATTTTGCGGTTCGCAAAAAACGGATCCACAAAAAATACGGATGACGTCTGTGTGCATTCTGTTTTTTACGGAACAGCTGGCCCCTGATAGAACAGTACTATCCTTGTCCTTTTTGCGGACAATAATAGGACATGTTCTATCTTTGTACGGAAAAACGGAAGGCATATGGAGTACTTTCAGTTCTTTTTTGCGGATCTATTGAAATGAATGGTTCTGTACACGGAGCGCAAAAAAAGGAACGTAAACGGGGGAAAAAAAAAAGGTTGGGTGCAAGAGACCTAAGGCTACTTTCACACTAGCGTTGTTTTAATCCGGCGTTCAATTCCGACACCGGAACTGCCCGCCGGATCCGGAAAAACGTGTGAAAACGGATTACATTTGAATCCTGATCAGGATTTTGATCACAATGAAAAAATGCATTGGAAAAAACGGATCCGCCATTTATGGACTTTAACTTTTTTTTCACATTTTTCGGGTTTAACATGCAAAAGCCGGATCCGTTTTGACTGAACACACAGCGCCGGCGTTAATGCAAGTCAATGGGAAAAATGCCTGATCCGGCGTTCAGTCAAAGTGTTCAGGATTTTTGGCCGGAGGTAAAAATACAGCATGCTACGTTTTTCTGAAAAGCCTGATCAGTCAAAAAGACTGAACTGAAGACATCCTGATGCATCCTGAAGGACTGACTCTCCATTCAGAATGCATGGGGATAAAACTGATCAGTTCTTTTCCGGATTTGAGCCCCTAGGACGGAACTCAGCGCCGGAAAAGAAAAACGCTAATGTGAAAGTACCCTAAGCCAGACACGGGTTCATGAAGCCGTGTCTTATGTCCTGGTGGTCTAATGCAGTCAGTACTATCCTATGGCAAGCAGCTTCTGCTCTAGGATGGGCTTTCTACACATGGGGCGCTGTTTTCGGATGAGATTTCCAGGGCGTGTTCAAGGGGTGAATTCACATGGGTCAGATTGTATTGCTGAAGTTTGTGGCCCATTCATCTAAAAAAAAAAAAAAAAAAAAAGTGCACATGCCGCAGAAACGACTAAATCCAGGTTAATGGAACTTGTCCCAGAAATGTCTGCTGCATGTGAATGTTCCGGAGAGACCTCCTCAGTGCAGGGAGGAGATTCCAAAGTCGGACGCTACTCTCTGGACCACCATTGGCGGCCCCTTTGAGCTGTTTTTTGGGTTTGTGTGCTGGAGACTTTCTCCACGTCCACTATGTTGGTGGAATTTCGATCATTTTTCATGCTGATTTCAGGATGCGGAGCTGATTTCCAACTCTGCAGCGTATCCCTTGTAGGTTTTGTACAGAACTTGTCTGGAGTTTGTGTTCTCATGGTACAGGTAAGGATACGTACGGATTTCATTGCAGTATGTGGATGAGATCCGCTCCACTGCAAATGTAAATGCTACAGATGTTCCTGCATACAATTCCACTGTGGAAAATCCAGTGCGGCCTTACCCTGGGTTGTCCACCACTGCCTGGGTGGCAGTAGTGTGCCGGTAGTTGTATGCACAGGGACATGGACAATACTTGACAACCCTGTACCTTTCCAATCAGATGGAAACCTGTTGTCACCAGACTCTCTCAGCTCCAGTAAGTTCAATTCCTCAAATCTCGACCTGGCCAGGTCCGGCTGACCACATATCTGGGACCTCCCTGCTCTTTGCTGACAGACCATGTTGGAGGAAAGAAAGGTAGGCCATGTCGAATTACAGTACCAGATCCATTTCTTCGCAGGGGTGCGTGGCAGCGGCCTATTCCCCTCTCCCAACTCCGAACACATGGTGAGCCTGCATGTGTATGAGGGAGTCGGAAAGAACAGCAGTCGGTCAGTGTATGGGCTACAGTTCTTCCAGGTGTATTAAGCTTTATTCAGCCTCTGCTGTCCTACATGTAGACGCATCTGTTCTCGTATAGGACTTTCTGCAGACAGGAGAGCGGTCTTTTTGTACTAGAAATCTGGGTCTCGCTCCCCTTTTACTAAAATTCACATCCCCACCGATCCCTTGTTTGAACCTAGAGGCTCTGCTCTCTCTGCAACTGCCGTGGCCTTTGCACTTTGATAGACAGGGCTAGGCGTGATGATGATGTTTACACTGCCCGTCCCTGTCAATCAAAGTGGAGAGTGTACAGCAGTTGCAGAGAGAACAGAGCCTCTAGGTGTAATGGCAACGCCCCCGTTGCTCCTAGAGGCTCATTTGCATATAATAAAACATCATTTTTGTCAGCAATGCTGGTACGTATGAACATGGGACCAACACAGCTGCCAAGTGCCCATGTAACAGGTCAGCCAGTTTCATGGTACATATCTGCTGACAGATGCTCTTTAAGACTGGCGTAAGAAATGCCATGATTGATGCATGCCCCACTATGTGTGAAATCACTCAGAAACTTAGAGGGGATTTCTTATTTAAATTTTAATGCAAGTGAATGCAGCTAAAGAGATTTTTCTCATAAAAACAGTCCCTGTCCATAAGCCCTATTGAGGCATCCGGCGTCCCTCCCTCTGGACACCTATGAGCCAGTACTCCATAAGCGTGTCCATACATTATGTGGTTGTCCATTCATGTGAGAAGGTCAGAGAGACCACCCCTTTATGGTATATTCAGACCTGCGTAAAAAATGCCTTATGTTTTTGCTTTCCTGTTAAAAATAAAATAAAAAAATAAAAATCAAATTCATGGCAAAACCAATTTTTTTTTTCTTTTTGATTTTAATACAATTTCAATTGAATATAATTTTTGCACGTATTTATTTCACAAGGTCCATGCAGAATTAGATTTGGAAGTCTGAGGAGAACTTCAAGCTAGTGCGGCAAGATCCGTAACTGCCATAGACTTGAGGGAAGAGAAGCGAATGCTTCTCCGTTAATCCCTTTCTAAAGGCGGCAGCCACTTCTCTTAAATGGGGAGGGGGTCCTGAGAGTAGGGTCCTATGATGGAGGTCCCCATCTATTAGATATTTTTTGTGTACCCATATGATAAATATAAATCTCTTTGGTGGGAAAACCCCTTTAAAGCTGCCCATATATGTTGCGAGTTTCCTTATAGAAAGGATTCCCAAGATGGTAGCCTAACTAAAAGGGATTGATTACTAATAATCAATTACATAAAACCTAAATGCAGCTTCAGGGTGCCATGTGACTGGGCGCGGGAACTGCATGTGGATTATCACTGATTGCCAGTCTGTACCAAGTACAGGTCATCATCGATTAAAGAGCATCTCTCGGCAGGATCAACCCTATAAACTCAGGCATACTGCCCTGTAGGGTTGATTCTTCAGTGAAACAACTTTGGCAGTGCTCCAGACTTAAAATAAAATAAAAAATAAAATAAACAGGAGCCATTGGCTCCTAAACTGAAAAATTTAGAAGCCAAATTTAATTTTTAGTCGCCAATTTGAAAATATATATAATTATAATATAAAATAAATAAGACTTAGAGAAGATGAGACGCAGGTCACAGTAATGAGCCAGCACTACATATAGGAGAATACAGCACCACATACCTCTTACATCCAGTGACATCTCCTGTCATGAAGACCCTCTTTTCTCTTCTCATCCATTTGACCCAGACCTCCATGACAAATTCTTCAAACCTCAAACCGCATCGCATCTCTACAGAGTTTGTTACAGACGGTTTCAATTTTTCCATCAACCCCCCCCCCCCCCCCATCCTGGTGTCCCAACAATGTCATCCTTCTGCCATTCCCAATACTGTGCCCGTGGTGCTCCCCAATGCCACCTAGAGTGCCCCCAGTAGTAATAATAAAGCCTTAGATTAGATTAATTCTTCCCCCCCCCCCCCCCACACACAGTAATTACTCCCCCAGTCATGTCCCCCCAGTGCCCCCCTTACGGCCAGTCATGTCTCCCCCCTTACGGCCAGTCATGTCTCCCCCCTTACGGCCAGTCATGTCTCCCCCCCCCCCCCCCCCCCCCCCCTCCCCTTACGGCCAGTCATGTCTCTCCCCCCCCCCCCTTACAGCCAGTCATGTCTCCCCCCTCCCCTTACAGCCAGTCATGTCTCCCTCCCCCCCCCCCCTTACGGCCAGTCACGTCTCCCCCCCCCCCCCCCCCCTTACGGCCAGTCAAGTCCCGTCCGTCCCCTCTTACGGCCAGTCAAGTCCCGTCCGTCCCCTCTTACGGCCAGTCATGTCCCTCCGTCCGTCCCCTCTTACGGCCAGTCATGTCCCCCCGTCCGTCCCATCTTACGGCCAGTCATGTCCCTCCGTCCGTCCCCTCTTACGGCCAGTCATGTCCCCCCGTCCGTCCCCTCTTACGGCCAGTCATGTCCCCCCGTCCGTCCCCTCTTACGGCCAGTCATGTCCCCCCGTCCGTCCCCTCTTACGGCCAGTCATGTCCCCCCGTCCGTCCCCTCTTACGGCCAGTCATGTCCCCCCGTCCGTCCCCTCTTACGGCCAGTCATGTCCCCCCGTCCGTCCCCTCTTACGGCCAGTCATGTCCCCCCGTCCGTCCCCTCTTACGGCCAGTCATGTCCCCCCGTCCGTCCCCTCTTACGGCCAGTCATGTCCCCCCGTCCGTCCCCTCTTACGGCCAGTCATGTCCCCCCGTCCGTCCCCTCTTACGGCCAGTCATGTCCCCCCGTCCGTCCCCTCTTACGGCCAGTCATGTCCCCCCGTCCGTCCCCTCTTACGGCCAGTCATGTCCCCCCGTCCGTCCCCTCTTACGGCCAGTCATGTCCGTCCCCTCTTACGGCCAGTCATGTCCGTCCCCTCTTACGGCCAGTCATGTCCGTCCCCTCTTACGGCCAGTCATGTCCGTCCCCTCTTACGGCCAGTCATGTCCCCCCGTCCGTCCCCTCTTACGGCCAGTCATGTCCCCCCGTCCGTCCCCTCTTACGGCCAGTCATGTCCCCCCGTCCGTCCCCTCTTACGGCCAGTCATGTCCCCCCGTCCGTCCCCTCTTACGGCCAGTCATGTCCCCCCGTCCGTCCCCTCTTACGGCCAGTCATGTCCCCCCGTCCGTCCCCTCTTACGGCCAGTCATGTCCCCCCGTCCGTCCCCTCTTACGGCCAGTCATGTCCCCCCGTCCGTCCCCTCTTACGGCCAGTCATGTCCCCCCGTCCGTCCCCTCTTACGGCCAGTCATGTCCCCCCGTCCGTCCCCTCTTACGGCCAGTCATGTCCCCCCGTCCGTCCCCTCTTACGGCCAGTCATGTCCCCCCGTCCGTCCCCTCTTACGGCCAGTCATGTCCCGCCCGTCCCCCGTCCGTCCCCTCTTACGGCCAGTCATGTCCCGCCCGTCCCCCGTCCGTCCCCTCTTACGGCCAGTCATGTCCCGCCCGTCCCCCGTCCGTCCCCTCTTACGGCCAGTCATGTCCCGCCCGTCCCCCGTCCGTCCCCTCTTACGGCCAGTCATGTCCCGCCCGTCCCCCGTCCGTCCCCTCTTACGGCCAGTCATGTCCCGTCCGTCCCCCGTCCGTCCCCTCTTACGGCCAGTCATGTCCCGCCCGTCCCCCGTCCGTCCCCTCTTACGGCCAGTCATGTTCCGCCCGTCCCCCCGTCCGTCCCCTCTTACGGCCAGTCATGTTCCGCCCGTCCCCCCGTCCGTCCCCTCTTACGGCCAGTCATGTTCCCCCCCCCCCCCTTACGGACAGTCATGTCGTCGTCGCCCCCCCCCCCCCCCCCCTTACGGCCAGTCATGTCGTCGTCCCCCCTTACGGCCAGTCATGTCGTCGTCCCCCCTTACGGCCAGTAATGTTGGCACTTTAAAAAAAAAAAAAAGTTTAATAAAAACAAAAAGCTAAAATCTTATACTTGCCTGTGTCCTTTCGCTGGCGCTCACTAGCTGCTGGTACTGCCCGGGATGGTGCGACGCAGACACCGCACTGCTGTGCTTCCCGGCACAGGCGGGCGTGATGTCGTCACTCCTGCCAGCCCTGGGATTTCACTACCAAATAGACCTCAGGCCTGTAGCGTAGGTGATCGTCGGCAGGGCAAGGAATTATTAGCTCCCATGCCCCGTCGCAATATTCAGCTACAGCGCAGCGCCCAGTCGCAAATGGCGACAAGGCTAAAACAAAGTCTTGTCGCCATCTACAAATTTTAAGGCGCATTGGCGACCAATCTGGAGCGCTGCTTGGTCTTGTTCAAATTCATTTTAGCGAACTTAGGGCTCTTTCACACTTGCGTTCTTTTCTTCCGGCATAGAGTTCCGTCGTCGGGGCTCTATGCCGGAAGAATCCTGATCAGTTTTATCCTAATGCATTCTGAATGGAGAGAAATCCGTTCAGGATGCATCAGGATGTCTTCAGTTCCGGAACAGAACGTTTTTTGGCTGGAGAAAATACCGCAGCATGCTGCGCTTTTTGCTCCGGCCAAAAATCCTGAACACTTGCCGCAAGGCCGGATCCGGAATTAATGCCCATTGAAAGGCATTGATCCGGATCCGGCCTTAAGCTAAACGTTGTTTCGGCGCATTGCCGCATCCGACGTTTAGCTTTTTCAGAGTGGTTACCATGGCTGCCGGGACGCTAAAGTCCTGGCAGCCATGGTAAAGTGTAGTGGGGAGCGGGGGAACAGTATACTTACCGTCCGTGCGGCTCCCCGGGCGCTTCAGAGTGACGTCAGGGCGCCCCACGCTCATGGATGGTGTGATCACATGGACACGTCATCCATGCGCATGGGGCGCTCTGACGTCATTCTGGAGCGCCCCGGGAGCCGCACGGACTGTAAGTATACTGCTCCCCACTACTACTATGGCAACCAGGACTTTAATAGCGTCCTGGCTGCCATAGTAACACTGAACGCATTTTGAATACGGATCCGTCTTCAAATGCTTTCAGTTCACTTGCGTTTTTCCGGATCTGGCGTGTAATTCCGGCAAATGGAGTACATCTGGATCCGGACAACGCAAGTGTGAAAGAGGCCTTAGTCTTCAATTCCATATGCTAATGAGGCCTCAGTGCATCTTGACGCAGAGCCTCTGTCATCCACCTTAGCCACTCCCTCTTTCCTTGAGTGACAGGGCTAGGCATACTCGCTGTCTTCCAGCCTGGACCTGTAATCACTTACATGTTCTGAGGAATCTTCAACTGGCGCATGCGCAGTACTTCAGCTTTCTCTGGTGCCGCAGCACATGTGTGGGATTACAGGACCAGGCAGGAGGGCAATGAGGACGGCTGCCCATGTTAATCCAGGGGGAGTGCCCAAGGTGGGAATGTAGAGGAGCTGCAGTGCACTGAGGGGCTAGGGTTGTTTTAGCAGGATCGACCCTATCATGCCTGCTTTAATAGAGGTGATCTTGCTGACAGAACCTGTAAATTTGGATCTGTATGGCAGAGCATGGAAGCTGCTTTCTGAGTGTTTGTGTGCTGCATATTCCTAGTAACTGCTCGCCTGGCCTCATGACAAGCATGTACTGCCACTTTTATGTTTGGTGCTATGTAACATCTGTATCAGTTTACTGGAGAGGAATGCAAGTGTGCAGTTTGTCAGACGCGGCCTGATATAGTCCATAATGTTCTCAGTCAGCTGTGCCTTGGCGGCTTTTTTAGGCTTCTACTTGGAGTTGGTGGAAGGCCTCAGCATGAAATCAACACACAAAAGCTGGTACTGTTAGCTTAGGCTACTTTCACACTTGCGGCAGAGATAAAACCGTAGCATGCTGCGGTTTTATCTTTTGCCTGATCAGTCAAAATGACCTCCTGATGCATCCTGAACGGAATGCTCTCCATTCAGAATGCATGGGGATAAAACTGATCAGTACTTTTCCGGCATTGAACCTTTTTGACGGAACTCAGTGCCGGAAAAGAAAAACGCTAGTGTGAAAGTACCCTTTCTTTTTCCAACCATTTTTAGTGTGCTGTTGCATCTAAAATGAGCTACTTTGTAATTGGGCGTAGTTTAAAGGGTTTTCTGAGAGTCTATTACTGATTGTGGGGGCCCGGGACCCTCGCCGATCAGCTGTTTGAGAAGGCACTGGCGCTCCTGTGAGTGCCACAGCCTACTCTCTGCTCACCAAGAAGGCCACTGTTCTACTGCGAGCTCCGCTGCCTTGTCAAACAGCTAATCGATGGGGGTCCTGGGGGTTGGACCCCTACTGATCAGATACTGATGAACTATCCAGAGTAAAGTCTCAAAACTTATTTTGTCTCTGCAGCTCCTCTTCAGACCTGTGCGTCTCCATGGTTACAGACGACAAAGAAACCTTGTCTGACCCTGCAGTCAGATTCCCTTCTCTCTGTCCTTTGCTTCTTGCTGATGGTGTAGAGTAGGAGAAACGTGACTGCGTCAGTCTGCATAGGAGCTGTAGAAACAACTATGGAACATTTTAAATTATTGCCTATTACAAAATCCGGCATGCCCAAAGATGCATAGACTTGAACGGGGACCACTTAAAGCATCTTTTGCGACTTGTGGGTAATTAAGAAAAAACAGTCCATCTTGTCATACTATCGATGAAGGCGGGCTACTTTTTCTTGGGCCACCGTGTATAATATTGTCCGACTGCCCACAGAACAAATGGGTTTCCATGACAGAAAATTTGTTTAATTGGGAAATATCTTTTTGGCTCTTTCCTGACTCCCATGTCAGTATGGATAAATGAGTGCAGCAGTTTCTGTCCATGACGAGATTTATGGGGCCTTCATAAGTGGCAGATTTTGTTGCAGAACTCCACCAAAGCAACCCCATTCAGAATCAGAAATGTCTACAACAAAATCTGACCTGTGTGAAGGCGTCCTTTTAGCGTTTGTCACTTTCATTGGTTAGGTTTGTGGGATTTGCTTTTTGAACACTAGTACAGTGTTGTACGTAAAGTAAAAAAATACACTAACTGCTCCCTGCCGCTCTGTTCTGTGCTCCTTCTGGTTGGGGTCACCTGCACCGATGCAGTCGTTCACTAGCCTCAGCGGTGAAGTGTCCCCAAGCGGTACATGACCTAGCAATGATGTGTCTCATGGGGACATGTCACTGCTGAGGCAAGTGAACGGCTGTAGCGGTGCATGTGAACCCGATCGGCAGTGGCGCTGGAATGGTGCGGCAGGGAGCAGGTGAATGCAACACTGTTTTATGCCAAAATAAAATTGAGCTTGGAGCTGGAATACTCATCCACTTTACTGCTAATGTGGTATGCTACGAATATAACCTCCAGCAAAATCCAGATGGTAAATACTCGCATAACTAGTAAAGTAACAAGCAAAGTGTACAGTCGTGGACTAAAGTTTTAAGAAAGGCAAATATTGGAAATTGGAAAAGTTCATTATGTCAGGCTGATTGGGTTAAAATGGCAGACTTGACATGTTAAAAGGAGGGTGATGCTTGAAATCATTGTTCTTCCATTGTTAACCATGGTGACCTGCAAAGAAACGCGTGCAGCCATCATTGCGTTGCATAAAAATGGCATCACAGGCAAGGATATTGTGGCTACTAAGATTGTACCTCAATCAACAATTTATAGGATCATCAAGAACTTCAAGGAAAGAGGTTCAATTCTTGTTAAGACGGCTTCAAGGGCATCCAAGAAAGTCCAGCAAGCGCCAGGATCGTCTCCTAAAGAGGATTCAGCTGCAGGATCGGAGTGCCACCAGTGCAGAGCTTGCTCAGGAATGGCAGCAGGCAGGTGTGAGCTCATCTGCACGCACAGTGAGGCGAAGACTTTTGGAAGATGGCCTCGTGTCAAGAAGGGTAGCAAAGAAGCCACTTCTCTCCAAAAAAACATCAGGGACATATTGATCTTCTGCAGAAAGTATGGTGAATGGACTGCTGAGGACTGGGGCAAAGTCATTCTCCGATGAAGCCTCTTTCCGATTGTTTGGGGTATCTGGAAAAAGGCTTGTCCGGAGAAGAAAAGGTGAGCGCTACCATCAGTCCTGTGTCATGCCAACAGTAAAGCATCCTGAGACCATTCATGTGTGGGGTTGCTTCTCATCCAAGGGAGTGGGCTCTCTCACAATTTTGCCCAAAAACACACCCATGAATAAAGAATGGTACCAAAACACCCTCCAACAGCAACTTCTTCCAACAATCCAACAACAGTTTGGTGAAGAACAATGCATTTTCCAGCATGATGGAGCACCGTGCCATAAGGCAAAAGTGATAACTAAGTGGCTCGGGGACCAAAACGTTGACATTTTGGGTCCATGGCCTGGAAACTCCCCAGATCTTAATCCCATTGAGAACTTGTGGTCAATCTTCAAGAGACGGGTGGACAAACAAAAACCCACTAATTCTGACAAACTCCAAGAAGTGATTATGAAAGAATGGGTTGCTATCAGTCAGGAATTGGCCCAGAAGTTGATTGAGAGCATGTCCAGTCGAATTGCAGAGGTCCTGAAAAAGAAGGGCCAACACTGCAAATACTGACTCTTTGCATAAATGTCATGTAATTGTCGATAAAAGCCTTTGAAACGTATGAAGTGCGTGTAATTATACACTGTTTAAAAAAAATAAAGGGAACACTTAAACAACACAATGTAACTCCAAGTCAATCACACTTCTGTGAAATCAAACTGTCCACTTAGGAAGCAACACTGAGTGACAATCAATTTCACATGCTGTTGTGCAAATGGGATAGACAACAGGTGGAAATTATAGGCAATTAGCAAGACACCCCCAATAAAGGAGTGGTTCTGCAGGTGGTGATCACAGACCACTTCTCAGTTCCTATGCTTCCTGGCTGATGTTTTGGTGACTTTTGAATGCTGGCAGTGCTTTCACTCTAGTGGTAGCATGAGACGAAGTCTACAACCCACACAAGTGGCTCACGTAGTGCAGCTTATCCAGGATGGCACATCAATGCGAGCTGTGGCAAGAAGGTTTGCTGTGTCTGTCAGCGTAGTGTCCAGAGCATGGAGGCGCTACCAGGAGACAGGCCAGTACATCAGGAGACGTGGAGGAGGCCGTAGGAGGGCAACAACCCAGCAGCAGAACCGCTACCTCCGCCTTTGTGCAAGGAGGAACAGGAGGAGCACTGCCAGAGCCCTGCAAAATGACCTCCAGCAGGCCACAAATGTGCATGTGTCTGCTCAAACGGTCAGAAACAAACTCTATGAGGGCCCGACGTCCACAGGTGGGGGTTGTGCTTACAGCCCAACACCGTGCAGGACGTTTGGCATTTGCCAGAGAACACCAAGATTGGCAAATTTGCCACTGGCACCCTGTGCTCTTCACAGATGAAAGCAGTTTGACACTGAGCACATGTGACAGACGTGACAGAGTCTGGAGACGCCGTGGAGAACATTCTGCTGCCTGCAACATCCTCCAGCATGACCAGTTGGTTTGGGTCAGTAATGGTGTGGGGTGGCATTTCTTTGGAGGGCCGCACAGCCCTCCATGTGCTCGCCAGAGGTAGCCTGACTGCCATTAGGTACCGAGATGAGATCCTCAGACCCCTTGTGAGACCATATGCTGGTGCGGTTGGCCCTGGGTTCCTCCTAATGCAAGACAATGCTAGACCTCATGTGGCTGGAGTGTGTCAGCAGTTCCTGCAAGACGAAGGCATTGATGCTATGGACTGGCCCGCCCGTTCCCCAGACCTGAATCCAATTGAGCACATCTGGGACATCATGTCTCGCTCTATCCACCAACGTCACGTTGCACCACAGACTGTCCAGGAGTTGGCAGATACTTTAGTCCAGGTCTGGGAGGAGATCCCTCAGGAGACCGTCCGCCACCTCATCAGGAGCATGCACAGGCGTTGTAGGGAGGTCATACAGGCACGTGGAGGCCACACACACTACTGAGTCTCATTTTGACTTGTTTTAAGGACATTACATCAAAGTTAGATCAGCCTGTAGTGTGTTTTTCCACTTTAATTTTGAGTGTGACTCCAAATCCAGACCTCCATGGGTTGAAAAATTTGATTTCCATTTTTTTATTTTTGTGTGATTTTGTTGTCGGTACATTCAACTATGTAAAGAACAAAGTATTTCAGAAGAATATTTAATTAATTCAGATCTAGGATGTGTTATTTTTTGGTTCCCTTTATTTTTTTGAGCAGTGTATTTCACTACATCACAAAAACAACTTAAACAAAGATCTAAAAGCAGTTTAGCAGCAAACTTTGTGAAAACGAATATTTGTGTCATTCTCAAAACTTTTGGAAAGAGACCCCAAGGTATTCGCTGATGGGCATAGTGAGTTCATGGAAGTTTTTATTTTTTGTCACAAGTTAGTGGAATATGAGACTTTGTATGAAAAAAAAAAAAAAAAAAATCATAATTTTCCACTAACTTGTGACAAAAAATAAAAGATTCTAGGAACTCGCCATGCCCCTCACGGAATACCTTGGGGTGTCTTCTTTCCAAAATGGGGTCACTTGTGGGGTAGTTATACTGCCCTGGCATTTTAGGGGCCCAAATGTGTGGTAAGGAGTTTGAAATCAAATTCTGTAAAAAAATGACCAGTGAAATCTGAAAGGTGCTCTTTGGAATATGGGCCCCTTTGCCCACCTAGGCTGCAAAAAAGTGTCACACATCTGGTATCTCTGTATTCAGGAGAAGTTGAGGAATGTGTTTTGGGGTGTCTTTTTACATATACCCATGCTGGGTGAGATAAATATCTTGGTCAAATGCCAACTTTGTATAAAAAAATGGGAAAAGTTGTCTTTTGCCAAGATATTTCTCTCACCCAGCATGGGTATATGTAAAATGACACCCCAAAACACATTCCCCAACTTCTCCTGAATACGGAGATACCACATGTGTGACACTTTTTTGCAGCCTAGGTGGGCAAAGGTGCCCAAATTCCTTTTAGGAGGGCATTTTTAGACATTTGGATACCAGACTTCTTCTCACGCTTTGGGGCCCCTAAAATGCCAGGGCAGTATAAATACCCCACATGTGACCCCATTTTGGAAAGAAGACACCCCAAGGTATTCAATGAGGGGCATGGCGAGTTCATAGAAAAAAAAAAATTTTGGCACAAGTTAGCGGAAATTGATTTTTTTGATTTATTTTTTTTTCTCACAGTCTCCATTTCCGCTAACTTGGGACAAAAATTTAAATCTTTCATGGACTCAATATGCCCCTCAGTGAATACCTTGGGGTGTCTTCTTTCCAAAATGGTGTTATTTGTGGGGTGTTTGTACTGCCCTGGCATTTGAGGGTCTCCGCAATCATTACATGTATGCCCAGCATTAGGAGTTTCTGCTATTCTCCTTATATTGAGCATACGGGTAATGAGATTTTTTTTTTCCGTTCAGCCTCTGGGCTGAAAGAAAAAAATGAACGGCACAGATTTCTTCATTCGCATCGATCAATGTGGATGAAAAAATCTCTGCCAAAAAAAGAAAAAGGAGGGGAAAGGCGTCTGCCAGGACATAGGAGCTCCGCCCAACATCCATACCCACTTAGCTCGTATGCCCTGGCAAACCAGATTTCTCCATTCACATCAATCGATGTGGATGAATAAATTATTGCCGGGATTTTTTTTTTTTATATATATACAAAGTGTTTGCCAAAGTATATGAACACCGCCACCTCCTCAGCTCATATGCCTCGGCAAACATATCTTTTACTGCAGAGGAGAAATCTCGTCTTGCAGCGCCGCATACACCGACTTGCGTGTAATCTGACAGCAGCGCAATGCTTCTGTCCGAATGCACATCAGTGCTGCAGCTAGTCGATCGGTTGGTCCACCTGGAAGGTAAAAAAAACAAAACAAAAAAGAAAAAACCAGGCCGCAAAGCAATAACTTTATTAACTTTAGAACAGAACATATTAACTTTTTTTTAACTTTTTTACTTACTGGTAATTTTTTTTTTGTTTCGTTTTTTTTACCTTTATAGAACAAACATCTCCTTCCCCATGGGACAATGTGCAAAGCGCAAATCGGCCAAAGATGTGGCGAAGTACGTTATGCACTTTATCCCAGGTGAAAGGAGAGGTTTGCAGCAGCTGTGAGAGAAAGGGCCCTAATAGCCCTGTGTGCCTGTCCTGGTGAGATGTGATCCCTATGCTAGGTGTACCTGTGTGTGGTACTTCCGGAAACACTCACCATAGCATAGGGCAGGGTGGTCCGGACAGTCAGGACAGAAATAGCGGGTGTCACGCCTTATTCCACTCCTGCTACAGACACGACATTTTTTTCGGGGTGGCGGTTGGGTTGAGGTACCAGCAACGACACTGGGGAAATGTCGCTCGTGTAGACGGCTAAGTACACTGGAGGATGGGGCCACGGAACCTCCTGGATAAATGAGGTTCTCGATGATCTCTTCCTGGAATTTGAGGAAGGATCCTGTTCTCCCAGCCTTACTGTAGAGAACAAAACTATTATAGGCAGCCAATTGAATTAAATATACAGACACCTTCTTATACCAGCGTCTGGTTCTGCGGGAAACTAAATAGGGAGCCAACATCTGGTCATTGAAGTCCACCCCTCCCATGAGCGCATTATAGTCGTGGACTGAGAGGGGCTTTTCAATGACACGGGTTGCCCTTTCAATTTGGATTGTCGTGTCTGCGTGAATGGAGGAGAGCATGTAAACGTCACGCTTGTCTCTCCATTTCACCGCGAGCAGTTCTTCGTTACACAAGACAGCCCTCTCCCCCCTTGCAAGACGGGTGGTTACAAGCCGTTGGGGGAAGCCCGCGCGACTAGTTCGCGCGGTGCCACAGGCGCAAATCCGTTCTAGAAACAAATGCCTAAAGAGGGCCACACTTGTGTAAAAATTGTCCACATAAAGATGGTACCCCTTGCCGAATAAGGGTGACACCAAGTCCCAGACTGTCTTCCCACTGCTCCCCAGGTAGTCAGGGCAACCGACCGGCTCCAGGGTCTGATCTTTTCCCTCCATAGATCCGAAATTTGTGGGTATAGCCTGTGGCCCTTTCACAGAGCTTATACAATTTGACCCCATACCGGGCACGCTTGCTTGGGATGTATTGTTTGAAGCCAAGGCGCCCGGTAAAATGTATTAGGGACTCGTCTACGCAGATGTTTTGCTCGGGGGTATACAAATCTTCAAATTTCTGGTTGAAATGGTCTATGAGGGGCCGAATTTTGTGGAGCCGGTCAAAAGCTGGGTGGCCTCTGGGACGGGAGGTGGTGTTGTCGCTAAAGTGCAGGAAACGCAGGATGGTCTCAAATCGTGTCCTGGACATAGCAGCAGAGCTCATGGGCATGTGATGAATCGGGTTCGTGGACCAATATGACCGCAATTCATGCTTTTTAGTTAGACCCATGTTGAGGAGAAGGCCCAGAAAAATTTTAAGTTCGGAAACTTGGGCTGGTTTCCACCGGAAAGACTGGGCATAAGAGCTTCCCGGGTTGGCGGATATAAATTGTGTGGCATACCGGTTTGTCTCTGCCACGACTAAGTCCAAGAGCTCCGCAGTCAAGAACAGCTCAAAAAATCCCAGGGCCGAACCGATTTGAGCCGTCTCAACCCGAACTCCAGACTGGGCGGTGAAAGGGGGAACTACAGGTGCGGCTGAAGTTGGTGACTGCCAATCAGGGTTTGCCAGCACCTCAGGGATTCTAGGGGCTCTACGGGCCTGTCTTTGCGGTGGCTGCGACGGGGTAACTACTGCACGTGCCACCGTACCAGCTTCAACTGCCCTTCTGGTGCTCGCCACGTCACCATGTTGTACGGCAGTGCTGGTACTAGGTCCAGGAAGGGCTGCGCTGCTGGTGTATGCCTCACCACGTGATCCGGCAGCGACAGCCCCACTCTGCTGCTCTTGAAGCGGATCCTGCATAACCTGTGGTTTAGCGACACGGGGCCGGGTACGCCTGGTGCTGCCAGGGACCTCCACCTCCTCGTCCGAACTTTGGGTCAGAGAGCCACTGCTTTCCACAGGTTCATATTCTGACCCGCTAGATTCGTCAGATGAGGGTTCCCACTCCTCATCCGACTGGGTCAGAATCCTGTAGGCCTCTTCAGAAGAATACCCCCTGTTTGACATTTTGGACTACTAAATTTAGGGGTATTCCCTGAGACTACCCAAGAAAAAAAGCAAGCCTGTCTTACAAAGGGGAGGCTAGCGAAGTACCGGAGGCCGCTGCGGTTGATAAAAAATATCAAAACGGATTTTTTTTTATCGCCGCAGTGCGTGTAAAGTGAATGTGCAGTGATCAAAAAACAATTTTTTTTTTGTCACTGCGGTGGGGCGGGCGTGGGTGAACGCACGTGTGGGCGACCGATCAGGCCTGATCGGGCAAACACTGCGTTTTGAGTGGAGGGCGAGCTAAGGTGACACTAATACTATTATAGATCTGACCGTGATCAGTTTTGATCACTTACAGATACTATAAAAGTACAAATGCTGATTAGCGATACGCTAAACAGCGAATAAAAGTGACTGCGGTGCGGTGGGCTGGGCGCTAACTGACGCTAACTACCTAACCAAGGGGCCTAAACTATCCCTAAAACCTAACAGCCAATACTAGTGAAAAAAAAAGTGACAGTTTACACTGATCACTTTTTGTCTTTCACTAAGTGATTGACAGGGGGCGATCAAGGGGTTAATTAGGATGATGGGGGTGATGGAGGGTGATCTGGGGCTAAGGTGTAGTGTTGGTGGGTACTCACAGTGATCTCTGCTCCTCTGCTGGATCCAACCGACGAAAAGGACCAGCAGAGAAGCCATATAACAGATCATATTTACTAATATGATCTGTTAGGGCTCTTTCACACCTGCGTTCTTGTCTTCCGGCATAGAGTTCCGTCGTCGGGGCTCTATGCCGGAAGAATCCTGATCAGGATTATCCTAATGCATTCTGAATGGAGAGTAATCCGTTCAGGATGCATCAGGATGTCTTCAGTTCCGGTACGGAACGTTTGTTGGCCGGAGAAAATACCGCAGCATGCTGCGCTTTTTGCTCCGGCCAAAAATCCGGAACACTTGCCGCAAGGCCGGATCCGGAATTAATGCCCATTGGAAGGCATTGATCCGGATCCGGCCTTAAGCTAAACGTCGTTTCGGCGCATTGCCGGAGCCGACATTTAGCTTTTTCAGAGTGGTTACCATGGCTGCCGGGACGCTAAAGTCCTGACAGCCATGGTAAGTGTAGTGGGGAGCGGGGGAGCAGTGTACTTACCGTCCGTGCGGCTCCCCGGGCGCTCCAGAGTGACGTCAGGGCGCCCCAAGAGCATGGATCACGTGATCGCATGGATCACGTCATCCATGCGCATGGGGCGCTCTGACGTCATTCTGGAGCGCCCCGTGAGCCGCACGGACTGTAAGTATACCGCTCCCCCGCTCCCCGCTCCTACTATGGCAACCAGGACTTTAATAGCGTCCTGGGTGCCATAGTAACACTGAAAGCATTTGGAAGACTGTTCCGTCTTCAAATGCTTTCAGTACACTTGCGTTTTTCTGGATCCGGCAGGCACCTCCGGCAACGGAAGTGCATGCCGGATCCCAACAACGCAAGTGTGAAAGAGGCCTTATCTGGCTTCTGATTTGATTTTTTGAAAATCGCCAGCCTGCCAGCCAATGATCGTGGCTGGCAGGCTGGTGACGAAATACTTCTTTAACTTTTGCCGGCCCGTGATGCGCATGCGCGGGCCGGCAATGCACGAAATCTCGCGTCTCGCGAGAGGACGCACCGGCGCGTCCACCCAGAACAACAGGACCGCCGCAAAGACGCAATCCTGCGTACGGCGGTCCTGAGGAGGTTAAATTGAATCTGTCACCAGTTTTATGGTGTCCTAAGCGCAGCGTAAACTAGTGACAGGTCTCCTTAGCAGCCATTTTGCTAACATCTTGTATTGAACAGCTCCAGCACATGCCAATGAGTCCTGATATTCATGAGCTCACTGCTCTCCCCACCCACCTGCCTCTGACTGACAGTTTTTTCCATATGAATCAGCGGGTGGGTGGGGAGAGCCGTGAGCTCATGAATATCAGGACTCATTGGCATATGCTGCATTTATTCAATACAAGATGTTGGCAAAATGGCTGGGTAATTAAAGAAAGTGACCCTTAGCATTTTGCTAAGGGGGATCTGTCACTAGTTTGTTTCCCTTAAGGCCCTATTACACCTGGAGATAATCGTTCAGCTTATCGCTAACAAGCATTCGTAGTAACGCTCGTTAGCAATGATCTGGCAGTGTAATGGGAATCTTTTAGCAGGTTTAAAAATCTTCATTTACCGGCAGCAGATTGTGCCATGTAATCAGCACTCTGCTGCCAGCAAACAGTGATTCAGTATGGGGACGAGAGATGATGTTGGCGATCACTCCTCCTCATACTGTGGAGGAGATCACTGCATGTAATAAAACAGTCTCCTCCACTAGCAAGCAGGCGATTGCACAGAAGGAACGCTTGCTTCCCGACAATCATCTCCTTTATCTGCAGGTGTAATAGGACCCTATTTTAGGGCACTTTAATACTGACGGATTCCCTTTAATATGCTCAAAAGAAAAAAAGTCTAGCTAATTGCCCTTGCAAACTAGAATGAGAAATAAAGGTAGCGGTGTGCAGATGCCATATGTCATTGTATAACATGAAATGCCTCAGTTAAAGGGGTGTTCCCATCTTGGACATTTATGGCATATCCACAGGAGTGTGGGTCCCACCTCTGAGAACATGGCTCCATTGTGCCCCACTCTGAATGGAGAGGTGGCCGTGCATGCTCCGCTCCATTCTCTTCAATAGGCAATGACAAGGCCCCTTTCTTGAGGTAGCAGAGGGTCTCAAAGGTGGGACCTGCACTTCTCAGACATTAATGGCATATTCTGTAGATATGTAATAGGTGTCCCAGGTAGGGCAAGCCATTTAAGGCTAATTTTACATAAGAGATAATATAGGCTAAAGTTCTGGTCCAAACACCGGTCTAAGAGCATCACAGAGTACGTGCCCGTCTTACCCTTGTTTAGTAGTAAGGTGTACTTAAATGTAAGTGTGTCTGTTGTAAGGCATTATTCCTGCACTGAACTACTTTGTAAGATACATATAAAGCACTGATGTCTATGTTTTACAGATTACCAGGCGATCCTAATTCAGAAAACCTAGAAAATAGCCGAATGTAAGTATGATGGAACTTTTCAGAAACATACATACTGTGTGGACTTAAATCTACGTCCTTGAGACCTGGTTAAAGGGAACCTGTAACCACAAAATGCAGCGCCATCTGCAGGCAGCATGTTATAGAGCAGGATGAGCTGAGCAGATTGATATAGAGTTCTATAGAAAAAGATTCAGTAAAACGTGTGATTTATACACTTAAACCTTTGCTGAATTTTACTGAATCTTTTCCCAGAAAACCATATACCAGTCTGCTCAGCTCCTCCTGCTCTATAACATGCTTCCTGCAGATTGCACTGCATTTCGTGGCGACAGGTTCTCTTTAAAGGGGTTCTGCACTTTGTTTAAACTGATGATCTATCCTCTGGCTATAGCAGCGCCGTGACCTTCTCACTGTTTACCGCTGGCCCAGTGACGTCACGACTAGTATCAACTTGCCTGGGAACGGCTAAGTGTAGAACCCCTTTAACTAGAAATTCAGAAACTAGATGGCGCCGTGCCTAACTGCATGCCCTCTTCAGATCTTGATGCATTGTTCTGTTAGACAAACGGAAAAGTGAGGCAGAGGTTCTTGTATGTAAGCACATGAAGTATTTTTGTGGTTCTATGAAGATTGAAAAATGGACAATCAAAACTACCAATTTAGCTACATTCAGGGTTAAAGTTTTTTTTCCAGGAGTAGAATATTGATGACTTATTCTGATTGGTGGGGCACCCAGCACATGCGTTGATCGGCAGGTCGAAGAGGTGATTGCTGTGGCCTCTTTCTAGACTTGTGATATCATGTTCATCAATTACTAGCCTATGTGCGGCTCAATCCCATTCAAGTTAAAGTGCTATCGCTAGGATATGCCCCCATTGTCTGATAGGTGCGGGTCCCACCGGTGGGACCCGCACCTACAATGAGAATGAAGACGGGAAATGAATGGAGTGCGCACTGCGCGTGCGCAGCCACACTCCATTCATTTCTATGGGGCAGACGAAATTAGCCGTCTGCCCCATAGAAATGAATGGTAGCATGGGCCGCGCATGTGCGGTGCGCTCCCATTGACTTCTTTGGGAGCAGCGCTAGGTGGTGGACGGACCCCGGGAAATCCTCCAGCCACAGCGCTCCCCGCTTCGTTCTCGTTGTCGATGCGGGTCCCAGCGGTGGGATTTGCACCTATTCGACAATGGGGGCTTATCCTAGCGAGATGTCTGAGATGGGAATACCCCTTTAATGGGCTGCTATACAATGTACGGTGCTGAAAGAAAGGCCGCAGTGCTCACAGGAGTGCTGTAACTTCTTCAAACAACTGATTGGCGGCACAACCCCCCACCGATGAGATATTGATGACCTATCCTGAGGATAGGTCATCAGTGTTCTACTTGTGAAAACCCCCAGAGCAGTAGGACCCAACCGCCCCACCACACACTCCATCACCATTGTGGACCACATTACATGTTCTTGGCAGCCTGTGCGAGTGTCAGATATGTGATGACACAAGCCCCCTTTATAGTTCTGCTCTTATGCTTACGTATTTGGCATGCTCACACAAGTGTACCTTTATGGATTTTACTAACAAGTGTACCTCCACTTTTATTTTATTGTCACATGACCAGGTAGTCATAGAGATGACATTTGCACTGACCGATCAGTTGTCTGATCACAAGCAGACACAAAGATTTACCTCAAAAGAAACTGAACACTTTTTTTTTTTTTTTTTTTTACTGTTCAATGATCGTACTATAAAACTACATTTTATTGAACGTGACAATCACAATTTTAACAGATTTTATGTAATTTGCAACCTAACCAATTAGAGGGATTCTGTCAGCGAGTTTTGCATATTGAGCAGTTCACATGTGCTGCTAGATTACCACTAGTACGTCTGCAATACATATTTTTCATAGCTCTGAATGCTTTTATTCAGTCAAAAAAGATTTTATATATATATACAAATGAGTCGAGTAAGGAGCCCAAGAGGCTGTTACGAACATTTCAGGAGCTCAGCCACCCCCACTGTGAAGGAGCCTAGCAACGTCCCGTATCCTCTGAATCTCCTCTTTGCTCCCCCGACTTCACAGGGTTGACGCGCCGTAATCTTGGGTTCAGAATATTGTCGGCCTATACTCACGAAAACCTATCGACATCAGATCCATGGGGGCTGACTTTCGGCACCTTTACTCCTCAGCTGTTTGAAGGGTCATAATACTTGTGTGAGTGCTGCGGTCTTTTCATTGTTTACATTGGTCTGCATACCTTCTACCGTGAGGTGGAGGTGCAAGGTATTTCAGCTTTGTCTCGTTCACTTCAAGCTGATTAGCAGGGTGCTGAGTGTTGGACCCCTGCTGATCTACTATTGATGTATGTTATGTCTACCCAGAGGATAGGACATGAAAGGGGTTCTATTGGAATTTAGAAAATGAAAATACTTAAATATTGCTTTATTGTAAATACACTGCTCAAAAAAATAAAGGGAACACTTAAACAACACAATGTAACTCCAAGTCAATCACACTTCTGTGAAATCAAACGGTCCACTTAGGAAGCAACACTGACTGATAATCAATTTCACATGCTGTTGTGCAAATGGGATAAACAGGTGGAAATTATAGGCAATTAGCAAGACACCCCCAATAAAGGAGTGGTTCTGCAGGTGGTGACCACAGACAACTTCTCAGTTCCTATGCTTCCTGGCTGATGTTTTGGTCACTTTTGAATGCTGGCAGTGCTTTCACTCTAGTGGTAGCATGAGACGGAGTCTACAACCCACACAAGTGGCTCAGGTAGTGCAGCTTATCCAGGATGGCACATCAATGCAAGCTGTGGCAAGAAGGTTTGCTGTGTCTGTCAGCGTAGTGTCCAGAGCATGGAGGCGCTACCCAGAGACAGGCCACTACATCAGGAGACGTGGAGGAGGCCGTAGGAGGGCAACAACCCAGCATCAGGACCGATACCTCCGCCTTTGTGCAAGCAGGAACAGCAGGAGCACTGCCAGAGCCCTGCAAAATGACCTCCAGCAGGCCACAAATGTGCATGTGTCTGCTCAAACGGTCAGAAACAGACTCCATGAGGGTGATATGAGGGCTCGACGTCCACAGGTGGGGGTTGTGCTTACAGCCCAACACCGTGCAGGATGTTTGGCATTTGCCAGAGAACACCAAGATTGGCAAATTCGCCACTGGCACCCTGTGCTCTTCACAGATGAAAGCGGGTTCACACTGAGCACATGTGACAGACGTGACAGAGTCTGGAGACTCCGTGGAGAACGTTCTGCTGCCTGCAACATCCTCCAGCATGATCGGTTTGGCATTGGGTCAGTAATGGTGTGGGGTGGCATTTCTTTGGAGGGCAGCACAGCCCTCCATGTGCTCGCCAGAGGTAGCCTGACTGCCATTAGGTACCGAGATGAGATCCTCAGACCCCTTGTGAGACCATATGCTGGTGCGGTTGGCCCTGGGTTCCTCCTAATGCAAGACAATGCTAGACCTCATGTGGCTGGAGTGTGTCAGCCGTTCCTGCAAGACGAAGGCATTGATGCTATGGACTGGCCCGCTCGTTCCCCAGACCTGAATCCAATTGAGCACATCTGGGACATCATGTCTCGCTCTATCCACCAACGTCACGTTGCACCACAGACTGTCCAGGAGTTGTCAGATGCTTTAGTCCAGGTCTGGGAGGAGATCCCTCAGGAGACCGTCCGCCACCTCATCAGGAGCATGCACAGGCGTTGTAGGGAGGTCATACAGGCACGTGGAGGCCACACACACTACTGAGCCTCATTTTGACTTGTTTTAAGGACATTACATCAAAGTTGGATCAGCCTGTAGTGTGTTTTTCCACTTTAATTTTGAGTGTGACTCCAAATCCAGACCTCCATGGGTTGAAAAATTTGATTTCCATTTTTTTTATTTTTGTGTGATTTTGTTGTCAGCACATTCAACTATGTAAAGAACAAAGTATTTCAGAAGAATATTTAATTAATTCAGATCTAGGATGCGTTATTTTTGTGTTCCCTTTATTTTTTTGAGCAGTGTATATTCCTATATACATTTAATTATTTATAATGGCTCATTTTGTTTAGGGAGCAATCATGGCAGCTTTTTTTTTCATTTTTTTTTTTTTTTTTTCAAAAGACCTCCTACTTTTCTCTGTCTGTGCATGCCTGGCAGGTGCGTAGTAATAAAATCACAGGAGCTCACCTCCTTCGAACTGGCATTCATCAGCGTTTTCAGAACCACTTTTCAGTCATAGTTTATCTGTGAAGTTTGTATTTCAGATTAAAATGCCTTAAATGCTATGGAGGTGTTTGGAGCTTTTTTCTTTTATTTTGCATTGTACTTTCATTCCTGAGTGCTCTAGCTCTAGCTGCTAGCTGCATTCAGGAGAAAGCAGCATCTAAAGCAGCCCTCCCCCTCCTTTTTCTGCCGGAGCCCAGGCACTCAGGGCTGTGCTCCTCCTCCCAGTGCTCTCCCCAGGCACTCAGGGCTGTGCTCCTCCTCCCAGTGCTTTCCCCAGGCACTCAGGGCTGTGCTCCTCCTCCCAGTGCTCTCCCCAGGCACTCAGGGCTGTGCTCCTCCTCCCAGTGCTCTCCCCAGGCACTCAGGGCTGTGCTCCTCCTCCCAGTGCTCTCCCCAGGCACTCAGGGCTGTGCTCCTCCTCCCAGTGCTCTCCCCAGGCACTCAGGGCACTTAGGGCTGTGCTCCTCCTCCTCCCAGTGCTCTCCCCAGGCACTCAGGGCACTTAGGGCTGTGCTCCTCCTCCTCCCAGTGCTCTCCCCAGGCACTCAGGGCACTTAGGGCTGTGCTCCTCCTCCTCCCAGTGCTCTCCCCAGGCACTCAGGGCACTTAGGGCTGTGCTCCTCCTCCTCCCAGTGCTCTCCCCAGGCACTCAGGGCACTTAGGGCTGTGCTCCTCCTCCTCCCAGTGCTCTCCCCAGGCACTCAGGGCACTTAGGGCTGTGCTCCTCCTCCTCCCAGTGCTCTCCCCAGGCACTCAGGGCACTTAGGGCTGTGCTCCTCCTCCTCCCAGTGCTCTCCCCAGGCACTCAGGGCACTTAGGGCTGTGCTCTCCCTCCTCCCAGTGCACTTAGGGCTGTGCTCCTCCTCCTCCCAGTGCTCTCCCCAGGCACTCGGGGCAGTGCTCCTCCTCCCAGTGCACAAAAGCATGTGTACAGCAGGGTGTACTATACCATTAGGGTATAAAAAAATAAATAATCTGCAGTTACACTGTAAAGGGCTGTTCTGGTTAGATGAAGTTATCCTCTATCTTCAGGACAGGAGATAATTATTAGATTGTTGGGGGTGTGACTATCCTCAGGGAAGGCAATAAATATCTGATCGGCAGGGGTCTGAAACATCCACACCACTGCAATCAGCTGTTTCTGAGCATCCCCAGTGTCAGAACTACACAGCTCAAGTTAGGGTACTTTCACACTAGCGTTTTTCTTTTCCGGCACAGAGTTCCATCACAGGGGCTCTATACCGGAAAAGAACTGATCAGTTTTCTCCCCATGCATTCTGAATGGAGAGTAATCTGTTCAGGATGTCTTCAGTTCAGTCATTTTGACCGATCAGGTAAAAGATAAAACTGTAGCATGCTGAAGACTTGCCTGAATGCCGGATCCGGCATTTTTCACCATAGGAATGTATTAGTGCCAGATCCGGCATTCAAAATACCGGAATGCCGGATCCGATGGGCAGACCGGTAAAAATGTGATAAAAGATACAAGACGGATCAGTCTGTCCGCATGACAAGCGGAGAGACGGATCCGTTCTTGCAATGCATTTGTGAGACTGATCCGCATCCGGATGCGTCTCACAAATGCTTTCAGTCACATCCAGATCGTCGGATCCGGCGGGCAGTTCTGACGACGGAACTGCTTGCCGTATCACACTGCTGCAAGTGTGACAATAGCCTTAGCGGACATAGTTGGTTACATCAGCCCTGCTCCTGTTCATTTCAGTGGGAGCAACCTGCTCTGCCCCCCACACTATGGAAGGAGCAGAGCAGTTCTGGCAATGGAGCTAATGCAGAACAGCTGATCAGCCTGACCTGAGGATAGGCCATCACTTGTAAAATTCTGTAGAACCCCTTTAAGACCTGAATTCCTTCATAAAAGGCAAAACATACACTGACAACATTGGCAACTCTCATACCTTGCAGAATAAGAAATAAAGCTTTACCCTTGCTTTTTGATTTTGATGCTGTGGGGTGGTGATGCCACCATATCAGTCTTTTCCTGTGCACTTGCTCTATGATGTGCTGTGAATTATTCGAGTCTGCTCTTCACATGGCTTTTGCGGGTGCATTATACATGCATATAGCTATGTTAAGCATGAGAGTCCTGCATGCAGAAGCTGTGGGAATGTGGCCATCAAGGGGACATCACAGAGACCAAGCACGTGCTATTCAAGGCTGTATTTATAGAAGTGACTTCTGGCTTGTGTCCATGTTCTGTGTGGCGCTAGACGTTGCTAAGCTTTCTTTAAAGGGGACTCTAGCAGTGTATGTAAAAGTTCAGTTGTGTCTAAAATACTCCTCCTGTCAGTCGTTTTAATAGCTGAAACTATAGAAATAAATAAATGTCATTAGTGCGGCACCTTGAAGCCCTTTTAATCCACGACTTGCCAAGAGCTGTTCAGTGTGAAATTCCTACAAGATAGGCCTCATGTACACAACCGTTGTGTGTTTTGCAGATCCGCAAAACACTGATGGCGTCCATGTGCGTTCCGCAATTTGCGGAACGGCACGGACAGCCATTGATATAACTGCCTATTCTTGTCCACAAAACGGCCAAGAATAGGACATGTTATATTTTTTTTGTGGGGCCATGGAACGAAGCAACGGATGCGGACAGCACACTAAGTGCTGTCTGCATCTTTTGTGGCCCCATTGAAGTGAATGGGTCCGCATCCGAGCCGTAAAAACTGTGGCTCGTATGCGGACCAAAACAACGTTTGTGTGCATGAGGCCATACAAGCACAGTAAAAAATCTTCAGAGTACAAAAAGAAAATCCCAAGACTTACGAAATAGCCCAGGAGCGTTTTTCATATAGTTTTTTCATATATTCCATATGAGGGAGACAAGAGTGAAATAATCCCTTTAAACATTTAGTATAGTGGCTCTTCTGATATGGTGACAGTACAGCTTTCAGCCACAGCTGGACAGACATCAGTTGCAAGACCTCCTCCCTACACTGGTAATACCCAGTTGCAGATTCATTAATAAACTTAGTAGCAATAACTGAGGAACGGATCAACATGGAGTTATATAAGATGTTCCAGAATCATTCTTGCTTGGCAATACAATTATTTTGTAAAACACGTCTGGTGAGGTGACTGGTCCTCTTTAAAGAAACCCCCAAATTTGGGGTGGAACCAGTGTTGGCTATACAGCCGGCTGGATACTGCCGTTCACAGCCAGATCCCGTTGACTACAATGGAATCCGATGGTGATCGGTCTGGATTTGGTTATGAGTACCGGATTTTGGCTGGACAAACTTTTTCATGCGTAGTTTTTTGTCCGGCTGAAACCTGGCACTCATTCTGGAAACCGTCCGGATCCCATCATGGTCAGTGGAGTCCGGTGGTGGACGGCAATATATACGGCTCGCTATTCCATTGCCAGATTTAAAGTTCAGATTAGCCTAAAGTTTCTCAAAGCAGGCATAAATTTATTTCATAAAATCTGACATGACCAGTCCTTATTTTCCCTGGATGAATCGGGACACCCTCATGCACAGTACATACTGGGCCGCTGATGTCTGTTGTGTATAGCCAGCTCAGCACTCAAGACCTTGATTGTTAGTAGTAGTAAGGACATACTATGAAAGTGTGGCATTGAGTAAGCATTATAATTACTGTTAGGATTCATAATGTTCTTATGTTACCTGCTTTTAACCTGTCTGATCTCTTATATTATTTTTTCTGCTAATTAGCTGTTTCCAGTTTGTTGAAAAGCACAGATAATTTATTATAGACCGGCCAAATTGTATTGTAGTTTATTAGAAAGCCGTTACTCACTTGATACTGTACTTAACAGGAATTGGCCGGGTTTTAGGTATTGATGACCTGTCCTCCCATTCCCTTGAATGCAGCTGAACCTGTGGCCACTACGCAGTGGACTGAGCTTTCTGATTCTGGCCCCATCTACCGTGTTTAGGTCATCAACATGGATAGACTCTTTTTAAAGAGAACCTGTCTCCTGACATGCTTATTTTGGAAACTACTTGCATTCCCCATGTAATAATAATTCAGGGGCATCTATTTTTAGGACTCTGTTGTACCGTTCCTCTCTTATTCCTACTATTAGTTTATTAAATGAATTGCCAGCAGTCAGCAAGAAAGGTCCATATGGGTGACCACGCACAGTCTCACATTGGCAGCTCTGATTGGATAATATCATAGTTTGCAGGGACACAACACCCCTGCCCCCAACTGGTAACACCCATCTGGAACTCCATTGCAAATTGCTAGCGATGTATTCATAACTCCTAGCAGGTTTAATAAAGGAATGGCACAACATAGTCATAAGAATAGATGCTGCAGAACTGGGAAATGTAAGTAGTTACTAAGGATAGTTACACACTAGCGGTAAGAGACTGCCAAGATCTCTCTCTCTCTCTCTCTCTCTCTCTCTCTCTCTCTCTCTCTCTCTCTCTCTCTCTCTCTCTCTCTCTCTCTCTCTCTCTCTCTCTCTCTCTCTCTCTCTCTCTCTCTCTCTCTCTCTCTCTCTCTCTCTCTCTCTCTCCCTCTCTCTCTCCCTCTCCCTCTCCCTCTCCCTCTCCCTCTCCCTCTCCCTCTCCCTCTCCCTCTCCCTCTCCCTCTCCCTCTCCCTCTCCCTCTCCCTCTCCCTCTCCCTCTCCCTCTCCCTCTCCCTCTCACTCTTCCTCTCCCTCTCCCTCCCTCTCCCTCTCCCTCTCTCTCTCTCTCCCTCTCCCTCTCTCCCCCCCTCTCCCCTCTCCCTCCCCGCTCTCCCTCTCTCTCTCTCTCTCTCTCTCTCTCTCTCTCTCTCTCTCTCTCTCTCTCTCTCTCTCTCTCTCTCTCTCTCTCTCTCTCTCTCTCTCTCTCTCTCTCTCTCTCTCTCTCTCTCTCTCTCTCTCTCTCTCTCTCTCTCTCTCTCTCTCTCTCTCTCTCTCTCTCTCTCTCTCTCTCTCTCTCTCTCTCTCTCTCCCTCTCTCTCCCCGCAGAAAACTGGCACAAATGAATATAAATGTCTCGGGCCCGCTGACCCTGCCCTCACAACACCCCCTTTTTGGCAAGTGGCGAGGGCACCGTAAAAACTCCACTTTGTTACTTTTCTATGCCAAAAAAGTGGTTCAGGGAGATACATGTCCCTCAAAAACATTTCTGACTGGAGGAACTGTAACTAAAATGCAGAAAGAAGACCTACTGAAGGGCCGTAAATATCTGAACGTTCGCTTTTTCCTTGGAAGTAAAATACTTACTCTTTTAAGCTTTCATTTATGTTGTAAATGTGAAACATTTAATGGTTTCCCAGATATGATTTCTGCTATGTCGAAGATGTTACTGGGTTTTCCAGTTGTTAAAAATGGATGGCCTCTCCCTAGGGTAGGTCATCGGTATTAAATTGGTGAGAGACCAATTCTCATCAACTCCTGCCAATCAGGTTTTGGAAGGGGCTACAGTGCTCTGCCGATGGTGCAGAGAATAGGTTTTGCACTGATCTATTCCTACTGATAGGCCATCAGTTTTGAACAACTGATAAACCCCTTTAGAGTACGTCCACAAAGGATAGATACGCTGCGGGTTTGCAGTACTGGTTGTGTGGATGCGATAAAAAAATTAATTTGACCTGTCGTGCAGATTTTAAATCCACAGCGTGCCAATTTATGCTCTAATATCCACCGTGATTTCACAACTTGCAATGCATAGGGTGATATCCATGGCAGATCTGCAGGGGAAATTCCTCCCCTTGTGGCCGTACCCTGAATGTAAAGCTATGGCCCAGAATGTAGACTACTAAGTACTTGACTGATGGTGTATCCAGAATACCATTCATGGGTTTACGTCTTATCGGTTTCTTCTAGACCACATTATGATAATTATGATTTAAAATCTATTTATATTTTTAACTTAAATTTGAATGTCTATCAAAGGGAAAGTAACTCTTGTAAAAAAAAAAAAAAAACATAAAAGGGAGAAGCGCTGCTCACTCTGCACCTCAGGCTTTCATTGGTTTAAAAGGAACCTGTCAACTTTATGCTGCCCAAACTAACGGCAGAATAAAGTAGAGATAGGTGAGTTGATCTGTCATTTATAAGGCTACTTTCACACTGACGTTTTGGCTTTCCGTTTGTGAGATCCGTTCAGGGCTCTCACAAGCGGTCCAAAACGGATCAGTTTTGCCCTAATGCATTCTGAATGGAAAAGGATCAGCTCAGAATGCATCAGTTTGCCTCCGTTAACATCAGGCTCATTTCATCAACATGTTTCGGATCAACATATATTACAGATCCTTCCTCATGACTATTATCCGAACTGATCCGTCTGTGCAGATCCTTTACTGATCCGCATCAAACGCGAGTGTGAAAGTAGCCTAAGTTAAAAGTAAGTGGTTGCCGAGAATCAACATCACAATTATTGCAGACTGGGCCTGGAAAAGAGTCCCGGCCACCTGAGAAGAGTCATGGATATTCATGAAGTCCTGCTCTCCTGCTGATGACTGACAGTCTTCTACCTAGTTTTCTCCCTTTCTCTCTAGGAGAGAACTGCCAATCATTAGTAGATGGATGAGGGAGCAGGAGATTAGGAATAACCATGACTCTTCTCAGGTAGATTTGACTCTTTTTCCAGGCCTGGGCTGCAATGATTATGATGCTGGTTCTCGGCAACCACTTTTAGCTCATGAGTAACACACCGCTGAAATCAGCATTTCTGTCACTAACTTATGCTGCCCTCAGTGAGGTTAGCATAAAGTTGATGACAGGTTCCCTTTAACTAAGCTGTGTAGCCATAGAAAGTACCGTATATGAGGTCCGTACTGCACATACTCGAACATCTAAGCAGAAGTTATGAAAGCCAAGTTGCAGAGTGCTCAGAACAGCACTTTTGCTCCTTCTTGTGTGTTTTTTTAAGTTTACATACCTTTTAATAGAGGACCTGTGCAGTAGTAGTGGTTATTATGTATGTTCCAGACTAACGAGGCTTTACTACTAATTTGAATGAGCTTGGTATATGAGAGCTGTACTAATCCACATGCCTGTTTGAATGTTTGCTACAGGAAGCGAGCAGCTGCAAAGCATCTAATAGAACGCTACTACCACCAGTTAACTGAGGGCTGTGGAAATGATTCCTGCACGAATGAGTTTTGTGCTTCCTGTCCCACTTTTCTTCGTATGGATAACAATGCAGCAGCCATTAAGGCCCTCGACTTATATAAGGTTAATGCAAAACTCTGTGATCCTCATCCCTCCAAGAAAGGAACAAGCTCCTCTTATCTAGAGAACAACTCCAAAAGTGCCCACAACAACCCGTGCTCGGAAAGAAAGATGAACAAGAAGGAAGTACACGGACCCAGGGATGACTTCAAAGGTAATGAGTCACAATGATGAGCTTGAATACACACTGCATATTATTGACCTGGGCTAGTTTGAATTGTGTGTATATATAGCCAAAGGGCCCTTTACACTGTCTGAAAATCCACTAGATAATCGCTAACAAGCGTTCATAGGAACATTCATTAGCGATTATCTGATGAATGAGTGAAACGCTCATTCATTGTGTAATCGCATAATTCACCTGGACACCTAAATCGTCATTTGAAGGCTATGGGTCGTGCTGCATAAGCAGCCTCTGCTGCCGGCAAACAGTGATTCTTTATGGGGGGATGACATTAGTGATCACTCCTCCCAATACTGTGGAGAAGATCATTTACATGTAGTGGTTTCCTTCCCGACAATCTCCTGACAAACCCCTTTAAGCCAGAATATTGGTGCATTTAACGTAGTAAATCTTCCGTTTTTTCAGTATTCGGGTACATTCACACGACCATATTTATGGGCCCGCATACGTTCCACAATTTTGCGGAACAGATGCGGGCCCATTCATTTTAATGCAGCCCCACAAAAGTACTTCTGTTCCGCTTCCCCGCCCAAAAAAAGAGAGCAGTTTCAAGAGCAGTTGCGGACAAGAATAAGCTAAATGCAGAACGCACGAGGCTGGTATCCTTGTTTTGCGAATCCGCTATTTACAGACCACAAAACACATATGGTCATGTGAATGAGGCCTTAGTTTAAATTGGCTCAGGAACCTCCGGCACTCCAGCTGTTGTAAAACTACATCTCCCAGCATACACGCTCATTTGGCTGTGATTGGACCATGCTGGAAGTTTTAGGTTCACAACAGCAGGAGTGCCAGAAGTTTCTCACCCTTGTTTTAAATGATACCCGGTGGTTACTTCCATTGAATTGGCTGTTATGGGCAGTTTGTATTTTATGGCCTGGTGCTCTGTCCTGTAATGTTTGGGAGGAGCAGGCACATGTGATGTTAACATACATCCTTTTCAATATTACTATTGCACAAGAAGAGCCCAGCAGCCTAAGGGTCCATTCACACGTCCGCAATTCTGTTTGGCATTTTGCGGACCCATTCATTTCTATGGGGCCACACTATGTGCTGTCCGCATCGGGACTTCCGGGTCCACAATTCCGTTCCCGAAAAAAATAGAACATGTCCTATTCTTGTCCGCATTTGAATTAGGCATTTTCTATTATAGTGCCGGTCATGTGCGGTCCGCAAAATGAGTAATGCACATTGCCGTTGTCCGTGTTTTGTGGATCCGCAAAACACATACGGATGTGTGAATGGACCCTAACATTGGCTACCAGACATGTTGTTCACAGCTTGTGCATTGTTAATTGTATGGCCAATAAACTGTATAAAGAAGTGATTATTGTTTGTAGCTGTTCTCATACCTGATTCTTTTTAATTATCTTTTCTAACACTTAAAACTGATATTACATTGGATCTGAGCTGGATTTGTTTTACAGATCATTTTGTCGTGTTAAGCCAGCCATGCTTTAACATAACGTCTGTCTCCCGTTTTCCGCCATACATATGGATGCTCAGCTCAGCATGTGAATGGGAGAGTGGAGAAAGTTGATGCCACACTCCCCTGGCAGCCTTATTTCTCTCTGAGAACAAAAGGATCAGACATGTTGAACTCCACATCTCTCAGCGGAGAGTCAGGAGGCTGACATACATCTAATGTATACAGCCAGGTTTAGTCTTCCAAATCTCATGTCACTGTCTTCAAAGCATTTACCACACTGCTTCCTTACTGCAGCTTAAAACCTACCCTGGTTGCTGTCACCTTACTTGTAACAAGCTAACAAAGCTACGGTTGTAGTCCACAGTAAGTTAAAATAGCTTTCACAGCATATGCATTCTTTTCAGAAAGAGCTGTCACCAGTCTGGATCCCAGTAAACGGCTAATTTTGCTAGTGAAAACAGTATCCAGAGAAGGGTAGTAATACATGGCAGCATTTGAAAAGAATGCACATCCATGTAATACTTAGATGGCTCCTCCAGAACTGCATCTGCTCTAGTAGACTGGCTCTCTACAGGGCGAGTCCTCAGAAGAACACCACCTAGGACGTCCATCTGCTCTCGTAGGGCAATGTGGAAACGTTAAACAAATGCATTCACTGGAGCCTCCTGCGCCGTGCTCCTGTCCTCCTCACCAGGGGTTGTTTTCCTGCTTGCAGTGGGGATGTCCTGTACACACCACATCACTGGTCACATGCCCAGTCTGGGATAGTCATGCTCTACATTATATACTCAGACTGACTTTACTTTTTGAGTTAATCTTTTACCTGTACTCTTTTAAAACAGGGATCAGCAACCTTCGGCACTCCAGCTGCTGTGAAACTACAACTCCCACCATGCAAACATGCTTGGCTGTTCTTCTAACTCCCATAGAAGTGAATGAACCATTCTGGGAATTGTAGTTTCTGAACAGCTGAAGTGCCGAAGGTTGCTGTTCCCGGGGAGAAAAAACCTCCCAGGCTTTGAGCTCTGCGCTGCGATTGGCCAGCGCTACAGCCTAGGAGAAGGAGACGCCCAGGAGAACAAGGGCAGACTCCGCCTACTATAACCAAGTCACCGAACATACCGGAGGACATAATGGGAGAATGGAGAGGCGCCCAGGGATAATATACAGCAGTGCCCAGGGATCTCACTGCACTTACTATGTCATGATACTTAGTTCACAATGTTTGGACCGATGAAAGGTCCTGTTTGTGTATGACTACACACCAACACTGGTCGTGCAAAAGCTGTAGCCAGGATTGCAGAGGCATCTCTACATGGGTTCGTAGCGCAAGTCGTATGTGTGCTGCAACTGTGACCCCTGAATCGCAAAAAAATCTGTTTTGGACCAATTCATTCCTATGGGATAACCCTGCTATCCTGGCCTTAACAGCTGTCGCTGTGTAGCTGTACCATTACATGTACACAGCAACTTGTCCATGTGGGAGCCTGTGCCTATTTAATGGTATTTTCCAGGTGGACTATCCTAAAGATAGGTCATCATGATCACGTCTGTGAGGGTCTGACACTCCACACCCCCACAGATCAGATGTTTGAAGAGGCTGCAGTCTCTTCACAGCTTACCAAGCACAGCGCCATATATTGTATGGTGGCTGTGTTTGGTATTGCTTCTTATCCCCATATACTTGAATGGTACTGACTTGCACCTAGGCCATGTGACCAATGTAAGGAAGAAGCCTAAGCGCTCACTGAGCACCCCGCGACCTCTTTGAACAGCTGATTGGCAGGGGTGCCATGAGTCAGACCTCCACCGATCTGATTTTGACGTATCCTGAGGATAGACCATCAATAATATTAGTCTTTATATAGCGCCAACATATTCCGCAGTGCTTTACAATCCCTTAAATGTTTAAGTCCCAAAGAACCACCTCTGTATGCTGAATGGTCATCCTTGACGTTTTCTTATGGACTTCCATTCTATTCTTTCTGCCGATGCTGACTTATCTTAGAAACTCTTCTATCTTCTCCTTTTCAGATGTGACTTTCCTCTCTGAAGAAAAGGTGTATGAAATTCTTGAACTATGTCGAGAACGGGAGGATTACTCTCCTCTTATTCGGGTGATAGGTAGAGTGTTTTCCAGTGCTGACGCCTTGGTTCAGAGCTTCCGAAAAGCAAAACAACATACTAAGGAGGAGCTGAAGTCTTTACAGGAGAAGGATGAGGATAAGGATGAAGATGAGAAAGAAAAAGCAGCTTCATCTGCTGCTGCTATGGAAGATGATTCTGCAGCTTCATCCTCCAGACTGAATGATGGTACACAGGGAGATAACAATATACCGAAACTAGGCCCAGAAGAAGTATCTCTAGACATTGAAGCAGTTAGACGGGTCTACCACACGTTACTTTCTAATGAGAAAATAGAATCTGCCTTTCTTAATGCACTTGTGTACCTATCTCCCAATGTCGAATGTGACTTAACTTATCATAATGTATATTCAAGGGACCCCAACTATCTCAATTTATTCATAATAGTCATGGAGAATTGTAATCTCCATAGCCCCGAGTACCTGGAGATGGCTCTACCATTGTTCTGCAAAGCTATGAGCAAATTGCCATTGGCGGCGCAAGCAAAGTTGATCCGGCTATGGTCAAAATACAGTGCCGAGCAGATAAGAAGAATGATGGAAACGTTTCAGCAACTAATAACTTACAAAGTGATAAGTAACGAGTTTAACAGTCGCAACTTGGTGAATGATGATGACGCCATAGTGGCTGCATCAAAATGCCTGAAAATGGTTAACTATGCAAATGTTGTCGGAGGAGAGATTGAGACAGATCACAATGAAGAGGAAGATGACGAACCCATCCCAGAATCTAGCGAGTTAACCCTGCAGGAGCTTTTGGGAGAGGAGAGAAGAAATAAGAAGGGGCCCAGAGTAGACCCCCTTGAAACAGAACTTGGTGTAAAAACTATTGATTGCAGGAAACCCCTCATCCCCTTTGAAGAATTTGTTAATGAACCACTCAATGATGTTCTTGAAATGGACAAGGACTATACTTTCTTTAAAGTAGAAACTGAAAATAAATTCTCTTTTATGACCTGTCCCTTCATCCTGAATGCTGTAACGAAAAATCTGGGACTGTACTATGACAACAGGATCCGCATGTATAGTGAAAGAAGAATCACCGTGCTTTACAGTCTTGTTCAAGGACAGCAACTCAATCCATACTTAAGGCTTAAGGTTCGAAGAGATCACATCATTGATGATGCTTTAGTCAGGGTAAGTTTTACTGACTTTCTTTCCTTAAAATTTGCATCTTTAAAGGGAACCTGTCGCCTAAAAAACGCCTCCCAAACCACCAGCATTACCTTAAAGTAGCCAGCAGTATGTTCCTAAAGATCCATTTCTTCCTCCGGCCAGATGCACCAAAATCCTGAAAAACGAACTTTAATCCCCTGCACGCACTATGTAACAGCAGAGTTTGAAGTCAAGGGGGCAGCGGCCTCCTCGCTTCAAGTCAAGATGACCGCGCTCCCTTCACCTCAGATTGACAGCCGCGCACGTGAACGTCACACTCGGCTGGCTTTGCTGAACAGCTGAAAGCTATCGGCTGTCAATCAAAAGCGAAGGGGCAGGGAAAGTGGCCGTGGTCATCTTGACTTGAAGCGAGGCGGCCGCTGCCCCCTTGACTTCAAACTCTGCTGTTACATAGTGCGTGCAGGGGATTAAAGTTTGTTTTTCAAGATTTTGGTGCATCTGGCCGGAGGAAGAAATGGATCTTTAGGAACATACTGCTGGCTACTTTAAGGTAATGCTGGTGGTTTGGGAGGCGTTTTTTTAGGTGACAGGTTCATTAATGATTTAAAATGGCCTCCAGCAACCTTTTCTAGAATGAGTAGGACTGGTTGCTTGCACTTGCGGAGCTGCCTAGGGAGGTGACCTACAGTGCTCTATAATACATAATAATGATGTGATCCTACCTACGATATGTTGTCATGGCTGAGCAGCCTGACAGGAACGCTCAGTAATGTGTAGTATATGCAAGTACCTGAGCGTAGTGCATAGTGAAGCCTCACCCTTCCATCCCCTATGCAGCTCATCAAGTGGAGGCAACAAGTCCTGCCTACATTCTAGAACAGGTTGCTTGTGGTCATTTTAAATCATTCCTAGAGAACCCATTTAAAGGGGAAATGTCCTCTCTCCTGACATTTCATCTATAGTAAATGATTTCATTTTCTGTATTATAACTACGTTATTCTATTCCCCTTTTGTTCTTAGTAGAAATGTATGAATAAATTGATAATTGGATGTTATCAGTTGGGGGTGTTTGCACACTCTCAGGATGTATTACACCAGCAGATTATCTCATATATTTTCTGACCAATCATTGGTCAGATTACCATTAACACACACAGATATTTTGGTATAGACCCCATCTATTGGTCTGATTGAACAGAAATTGGTCAGATAATCTGTTGGTGCAAATGCACTCTTATACTGTCAAATAAGCGCTGGTAATGTTAACAAGCACTTGTCCATTTATTCATGGTTATCCAGGGTAGGGTTGCACCGGGTATCGAAGTATCGATACTCATCAATACTTTTAGATCAGGATTTGATACTTACCTTATCAGTTAGTGAACATGGCGCTCGCCGCTCTCAGAGCATGTCCTGTTCTTCTCAGCAGCACAGTGGAGAAGGAGGCAAGTCTGTGCCTCCCTCCGCAGTGTGCTGCTGCTGCCACCAATGAGAGGAGGGGCAGGGCAATGGCCACCGCGCCACCAATGAAGATAATTAACCTGTTAATACAAGTGTAGGATGCGGGTGCCAGCAGTAGTTTCGCATACCTGGCACCCGACCTCTATGACAGGGCGCTGCAATCCGTAGTAATGAACTCCTCATTGGTGGCACAGTGTGCCCCCCAACCCCCCCAGTATTATAATCATTGATGGCAGTGGCCACAGGGTCCCCTCTCCACTCCTCATTGGTGGTGCAGTGGCAGCTTCTGATTGGAGCCCCAGGATTAGGGCTCCGATCGGTTACCATGGCAGCCGGGACGCTACTGAAGCCTTGGCTACCATAGAGCTCTATTAGGGGGAATAGGACAAGGGATCAAAAGATCACAGGTTCTAGTCCCTAAGGGGGGAAATGGTTATTAAATAAAAAGTATAAATCGCCCCTTTCCCAATTTTACATATAAAATATATAAAAACAATAAATAAACATAACCTATCGCCACGTCTGAAAAGTCCAAACTTTTAAGATATAAAAAATATATCCTATGCGGTAAGCGCCGTAACAGAAAATAAAATAAATAAAAACTGCGCGAGTATTTTTTTCGCGTGGCATCGAGTATCGCAATACTTTTATATGGTATAGAAATCGAATCAAAATGTTGATATCGTGACAACCCTACATGCATGCATTTACATAAGTGGGGTCTTTGATAAATAGACAGCAATGTACAACATACTAAGCCAGTCTTTCTTTACACCAGTTTTGATAAATCTCCTCCAGTATGTTCAGCTTATAGTCCTCTTTCCTGGGCGATCATAAGGCTACTTTCACACTGGCGTTTTGGCTTTCCGTTTGTGAGATCCATTCAAGGCTCTCACAAGCGGTCCAAAACAGATCAGTTTTGCCCTAATGCATTCTGAATGGAAAAGGATCCGCTCAGAATGCATCAGTTTGCCTCCGTTCTGTCTCCATTCCGCTTTGGAGGTGGACACCAGAATGCTGCCTGCAGCATTTTGTTGTCCGTCTGACGAAACTGAGCCAAACGGATCTGTCCTGACACACAATGTAAGTCAATGGGGACTTTTTCTATGACACAATCTGGCACAATAGAAAACGGATCCGTCCCCCATTGACTTTCAATGGAGTTCATGACGGATCCGTCTTGGCTATAGAAGACCTAATACAACTGGATCCGTTCATGACAGATGCATTCTTGTAACGGAGGTGTTTTTGCAGATCCATGACGGATCCACAAAAAACGCGAGTGTGAAAGTAGCCCAAGTTGAAACTAGATCCAAAATACAATTCCTCAGACAGATTTAACCAATCACCCTGGCCATTTCTGTGGTATGACCCCTGTATTGGTTGTCTGGCAGCTCCCCTATACACTACAGTGCGGTATTACATGTCTTGTGCTGTCCTCGGTCTGTAGCAGGATGAGATGACGGTTGCTGCATGTTATTGTCTGGTACACTGTGTGTTATACAGGACTCTGAAGAAGCTCCTGTCCTCATAGGAAGTGATTTACAGCTTCCAGCATCTATTACTGACTGCTATGTGTAAGGACTTGCTGCCTCTGTCTGGTTTTTCTTAAAGGGGTTGTCTCCTCTCTCCGTTACTAAGGCCCGCCACCATCTGGCTGAGTAACAGTAGAGCGCTCCAGCGCGTGCTGTTTCGGTAGCTCCCATTGTGGTTCAGATCGGGGAAGCAGCTCCCATACACTGTGCGCTCTGCTGGTGGTCAGGACTGTGTCTCATCTCGCCTTAGTAACAGACAGACCAGACTACTCTTTTGATTCTTCATTTTCTCCTATTTTGGGATGATATTTTTGGGCTTTGAAACCAAAGCGAGTTTGCCATAGAGTTATGGACTTGAGCTGCAGTAATTTCAACCTACAATGGTCGTTCTGGAACCAATTAATATTGTAACTTGGGAGAACACTGTATTTGATGTATTCTGGCCAGAGTAGACTCCTCCTCACTGATTTGTCTGTTTCTGCTCACATTGCAGTGTGAATTTCTCATGGAGGAAGTGTCGTTAGTGTTTCCTTACTGGTATATTCAGAGCAGTTGTGAAGTGTACTGCTGGCCTATACTCTGCGCCAGCTGCTAAGTGAGATTGGTCTATTGTGCACGGGTAGCTACTCTTGAATAGTGTGATAACCTCTTTGTAAGGCTGCCCATCAGACATGAGTAAATTCACAGGCTGTAGCCCACAAATAAATATTAATTTACTGTTGGATAACTGTAACCAGAACACATTTTCAATTGGACCCATTTATCGAAAACTTCCCGTGTATAGAGACTGCGGGCTCCTAAAGAACTCCAGGGGTTCACTTGTTAGCTAAGGGTACTTTCACGCTTACGTTAAAGTTTTCCGGTATTGCGTTCTGTCCTAGGGGCTCAATACCAGAAAAGAACTGATCAGTTTTACCCTAATGCATTCTGAATGGAGAGCATTCTATTCAGTGTGCATCAGGATGTCTTCAGTTCAGTCACTCTTTACTGTATTCGGCCGGAGAAAAAAATGCAGCATGCTGCGGTGTTTTCTTCATCCAAAATTCCGGAACTCTTTCTGGAATGTTGGATCTGGCATTATTTTCCATTGAAATGCATTAATACCGGATCCGGCACCAAGTTATCAGGCAAAACGCATGCGCAGACCTTTTTAAAAATGCAAAAAAATAAATACTGGATCCGTTTTTCTGGATGACACCGGAGAGACGGATCCGGTGTTTCAATGCATTTGTTAGACGGATCTGCATCCAGATCTGTCTACAAATGGTATCCGTTTGCACACGAATTTCCGTAGCCGGAACTGCCTGCCGGATCCGGAACAGCCTGCCGGATCTTCACAATGAAAGTACCCTAAGCTAGCTAGTGGGGACCTCACTAAGGTGTTTTTTTCAGGGCCAGGTATGGCCCCAGCGGCAGCTTGATGGTATGGATAAATGAAAAGGCAAAGTGTGAAATGAAAAGTAAATCGTAGTAGGTGACGTTGTTAATTTTCATTTTGACTCTTGGGCCTCATGCACATGACAGTATGCATTTTGCGGTCTGCCGAATACAGATACCTGGGTGTGCATTGTGCACTTTCTCAGTCCCTATTAAATAAATGCATATTCTTGTCCGGAGAAAAGGAAAAAAAAATTACACATTCTAGAATTTGTGGAATGGCTACACAGATAACACCTGTGTGCTGTCAGGATTTTTTTGTCACACATTAGCCATGCTTGAATGAAAAAATAAGTTGAAAAAAGTGATTTTATTTTTAATTTTATCATGATATTTTCACTCAAAAAGCCCTATTTACCCAACTGCAGCGATGACATCATTGTGACAACATTTGAACTCTGCAGCCAATTACAGGCCTCAGTGGTGCACCTGAAGAGGCCAGTGATTGGCTGCATTGGTCACATGTTGTTGACGTGAGTTCACTGCTGCAACAGCAGTGTGGGATCTGTCAGGTAAGTACTTGCCACTTATTTATTGCAGTTGGATCCCGAGGGTTGTCTGGTTTCAAGAGGAGACCTGACAACATTAAGGCTAGTTTCACACTAGCGGCAGGGGAGTCACAGGGCGAGAGGCAGCCGGACTAAAAGTTCTGCATGTCGTACTTTTAGTCCGGCTGCCTCTCGCCGTGCTGCCCCCGGAACTCCGCCCCCATTATATTCAATGAAGACGGAGCGGCAGTCCGCGGGCACACGTGAACTAGCGACAGGACGGATCTGACAGGCTGTTCACCCGCCGGAACAGCCTGCCGGACTTCCCTGCCGCTAATGTGAAAGTAACCTTATTCCTCTTCCTTCAGTTTTAAAACTCTGGCTTATTTTATGGCGTATTTATATGTGCCGACTGAGCTGAAAATGATCAGGAAGGAACCATATTTTCTCGATAATTGATTCTGCTGCATTAGAATGAGCTAACACTTCTGCCATCCTCATATACAGATTTATTGTCCCTGTTTACACAGCACAGTCTGCTGCCCCGAAATGATGATTTTAGTGTACAGTATAATGACCAGCAACACGTTTACATAGGCCAGTTATTGGGAAAGAACGTGCGTACCTGATAATCTGCCCGATAATAGTTCTGTGTAAAGGGTCCTTCAATGATGTATCACCCCTGTGTACAAATGCTCTGCTTTTCTCGCTCATTAATTCGTATACCAGAGCCCCGAAAGTTTTCAAATATCGTTTAGTTTTTTAGGCAGTAAATGTATTACTCCTATAATAATTTTCTGCTTTTTAACAAAAAAGTATTAAAGTTCACAGATTTTTCTGGCTAACATGGTACAACGGGAAATTCCACTATTGAGTGTCTCTAAGATCATGTTCAGACGTGTGTATTAGAGGCGCGTGAAAATGGTGCATATTGCACCAAAAGACGATCAGGTCCTATCAGGGCAGTGCAGGCAAACTGCTCCATTTTAAAGAAATAAAATAAAATAAATTCTTTGTTGCTATTATAAGTTCTGATTTGGTATTTTTGTGCTACATTTAGGACTCCCACACGCAGAGCTCGTCTATAATATCTGAATAATCTCTAACCAGCCGCCAGGATGAGTCAGTGTAGCATTAGAGTCATGAAGGATTGGTGACCTGAAACATTACCATACCTTTCTTGTGAAAATCCACTTCTCTAATCCTAAAAAAATGCTGCTTTTTATTTTTATGTAAATAATATTTTTGGTGCACTGTGGGTGGGGCCACCCCATTTGGTGCACTCACTCCACCATAACTCCTCCCAACGTTTCCCCCTCTTGCTTGAGTGACTGTCCCTGAGATCTCAGAACCAGTAGCAAGGACATAGGGAAGCCCGTTGCACCACATTAAACGGCCATGCCCACGGTGCACCGAAAACCTTATTTACATAGAAATATAAGGAGCCAATTTTCAGGAGCAGATTGTAAAATATATGGTCCTGTTTCAGAGCACATACACTACATGTCACTATGCTAACTTTGAAGCCGGCTTTGGAGGTGACAGACTCCCTTTGTGATTAGAAGCCTTTACTTAGAAAGGAACCAGTTAAACTGTTTTTCTGTGACCGCATCAACTTCCGACGAATGAAGTGACATGAATTTTGCTAATGACTATATATCCATATGCCTGTTCCCTCCCTTCAGCTAGAGATGATTGCTATGGAAAACCCGGCAGACCTAAAGAAGCAGTTGTATGTGGAGTTTGAGGGCGAGCAGGGAGTAGACGAAGGAGGAGTTTCCAAAGAGTTTTTCCAACTGGTTGTTGAGGAAATATTTAACCCTGATATAGGTAAGTGTCACTAGTCCTAATGTATTTCAGTACTTATGCTTGTAAATGAACATATGGGTTGTTGGCAGAGGTCGCAATAACGCCTGTACAAGCGTCATAGGCTCCTGTTCAGGCCATTTTACTCCCTGGTAAAAAAGTCTAAGGTGTACCAATACGCCTTAGACTTTTCCCTGCCATTCATCAGTGCAGTGAGCGCTGTGAACGGCCCAGGCAGCGCAGCGATGCTGCTGCCTGAAACAACCAATAACAAAGCTCCTTACAGTAAGGCTCCATTCACACGTCCGTAACACAGACAGCGGCAATGTGCGTTCCGCATTTTGCGGACCGCACATCGCCGGCACTAATAGAATATGCCTATTTTTGTCCGCAATAGTGGACAAGAATAGGACATGTTCTATTTTTTTTTTCGGGAACGGAAATGCGGACCCAGAAGTGCGGGTCCGCATTTCCGGAGCCGGGCCGCACGATGAATGGGTCCGCAAAATTCGAAACGGAATTACGGACGTGTGAATGGACCCTAAGGAGCTTAGTGATTGGTCGTTTTGAGCGGGCTGCCGGATCTTATAGCACACCGCTCTGAAGGAAGGAGGCGCAAGATCCTCACTGGCGGGGTAAGGGGCCTTGCTGTGAAATATAGTGGGGGTCCCAGATCTGAGCGCCTTGTTTTTCTCTATAATGATGTGAAGCGCTCAGCCGAGCGCAGTCTCTCCTCCCTGCTGAGTGCAGTACTGAAGACGGCCTCAATAGAAGGTCTAGGGGACAGTCTTCACTACTGCGCTCAGCAGTGAGGAAAAGTGGCTGAGCGCTTCAGACTCCTGCTTATAGAAGTCAGCGAGGGTCTCGGCGCTGGACACACCAACAGGAGACCAGCAGCAAGCAACACCAACCTCAGACTTGGGTCTGACCACCAGCTGCAAGACAGCGAGGACATGGGAGGTAGACCCTCAGGGCAGGTCATTCTATTGTCCCGTAGCCAGAAAAATAAAGGAGGAGCAGCTTATAGATGCAGCAGACTGTGATGTGCCTGTGTACCCGATGCTGGGCCCAGCACAAGCCTCCTGGCTGATACACAGATGTCACAGCATGACTGACTTACAGATACCCCTACTCTCATTGCCAATGCAAATCCTGGAGATGGCAGGGGGAGAAGAGAGGATGCTGCAAGCACCATGAAACAAGAGGCTGCATGAGGGGCAGGGTCGGGTTCACACACAGACAGTAGTGGCCAAGGAAAAGCATCACTGTCCCACTTTTTACCATACACTATTAAACAATGTGCACTATAGTCCAGGACACTATCACACTATATACCGTATAACTATGTACACTATAACAGTATGTACAGCACATTATCACACTATGTACTAGGGATCGACCGATTATCGGTTTGACCGATATTATCGGCCGATATTCAGGATTTTGAACGTTATCGGTATCTGCATCTATTTTGCCAAAATACCGATAACGTATTGGGAACCCAGAACGCGCTGCTCTCAGCGCTCTCTGTGTTCCCTCCGCAGCACAGGGGAGAAGGAAGCAGTGTCTCCCTCCCCCTGTGATGCCGCTGCAGCCAGTGAGAGGAGAGAAGATAAGAGAAGGGGAGGGGCTGTGGCCACCGCTCCACCAATGAAGATAAGTCTTTCATTAATTCATATACAGGAGGCGGGAGCTGGCTGCAGAATCACATAGCCGGCTCCCGACCTCTATGAGCAATAGCTGCGGTCTGCGGTAGTTAACCCCTCAGGTGCAGAGGATCGCAGCTACCGCTCATGGAGGTCGGGAGCCGACTATGTGATTCTGCAGCCAGCTCCTGCCTCCTGTGTATGAATGATTGAGAGACTTATCTTCATTGGTGGCGCAGTGCGCCCCCCCCCCCCCCCCAAGCCCCCCAGTATTAATCATTGGTGGCGCAGTGCGCCCCCCCACCCCCATCCCAATCACAAAAGTAAAAACATTGGTGGCGCAGTGCGCCTCCCCACCCAAGCCCCCCCCCCCCCCAGTATTAATCATTGGTGGCAGTGGCCACAGGATCCCCTCTCCCCTCCTCCTCCGATCGGAGCCCCAGCAGTGTAATGCTGGGGCTCCGATCGGTTACCATGGCAGCCAGGACGCTACTGAAGCCCTGGCTGCCATGTTCAGCTCCATGCTGCTGTGTGCACAGAGCACAGAGCAGCAGGGACAGTGCGAGCTCCTATTCACCCTGATAGAGATCTATCAGGGTGAATGGGACAAGGGTTCTAGTCCCTAAGGGGGCTAAAAGTTAGTAAAAAAAAAAAAAAACACAAAAATATTAAGTATAAATGAAAAAGATTTACAAAAAAAAAATACACATTAACAATAAACATATTAATTTTCAGCAGATTTGTGTAGGAAATTTTTTGTTTTCTCAAAAATGAAAATTCCCAGAATATCGGTATAAATTATCGGCTATCGGCCTGAAAGTTCACAAATTATCGGTATCGGCCCTAAAAAATCAATATCAGTCGATCCCTACTATGTACATTATAATAGTATAACAGTACACAATCACACCTACCCTAAGCCTACCACCCTGTGCCACCCTGACCCTACATAGCCTCATTCTTTGCCACCCTGACCCTACATAGCCTCATTCTGTGCCACCCTGACCCTACATAGCCTCATTCTGTGCCACCCTGACCCTACATAGCCTCATTCTGTGCCACCCTGACCCTACATAGCCTCATTCTGTGCCACCCTGACCCTACATAGCCTCATTCTGTGCCACCCTGACCCTACATAGCCTCATTCTGTGCCACCCTGACCCTACATAGCCTCATTCTGTGCCACCCTGACCCTACATAGCCTCATTCTGTGCCACCCTGACCCTACATAGCCTCATTCTGTGCCACCCTGACCCTACATAGCCTCATTCTGTGCCACCCTGACCCTACATAGCCTCATTCTGTGCCACCCTGACCCTACATAGCCTCATTCTGTGCCACCCTGACCCTACATAGCCTCATTCTGTGCCACCCTGACCCTACATAGCCTCATTCTGTGCCACCCTGACCCTACATAGCCTCATTCTGTGCCACCCTGACCCTACATAGCCTCATTCTGTGCCACCCTGACCCTACATAGCCTCATTCTGTGCCACCCTGACCCTACATAGCCTCATTCTGTGCCACCCTGACCCTACATAGCCTCATTCTGTGCCACCCTGACCCTACATAGCCTCATTCTGTGCCACCCTGACCCTACATAGCCTCATTCTGTGCCACCCTGACCCTACATAGCCTCATTCTGTGCCACCCTGACCCTACATAGCCTCATTCTGTGCCACCCTGACCCTACATAGCCTCATTCTGTGCCACCCTGACCCTACATAGCCTCATTCTGTGCCACCCTGACCCTACATAGCCTCATTCTGTGCCACCCTGACCCTACATAGCCTCATTCTGTGCCACCCTGACCCTACATAGCCTCATTCTGTGCCACCCTGACCCTACATAGCCTCATTCTGTGCCACCCTGACCCTACATAGCATCCAATCCGAGACCGCTGCAGAGGGGGAAGCCCTCATGAGCCCGTGCTTTGTACCCAGTTGCCCCTAAACTCCATTTCCGCTGAGTGTAACAGTGTCCCCAGCTTTAGGTGTTGGAGGAATGACTGTAATAAGGCATCTACTGTTCGCATCTATACCTGCAAAAACTGGTGGCCCTGTTTAGGTGGCTGTGGTCTTATGTTTTGTATATGATGTCAGCTAAATTTAAAATTGTCTAAATGTGCGATTTATGCATGGAAGACAGTTCTAGAGTACTAGTAATGGTTTCCCTGCATAAATAGCAACCCCTTAATGTTATGTAGGCCTTCGTATTAGCCATTTCAATTACTGTAACTTTCGTACTCCTCATTGGCTGAAAGTACTCCTCAAAAATGGTAAGACGAGTATTTTTACTCTTCCAAAAAAAAAATTACCGCGACCTCTGGTTGTTGGTATACAGCATTTTAGGATTTTTCTACTTTATTGATATTTTTGTTATTGTGCACCACTATTGCATTCATCTGGTTCTGTGCTGGCAGTGAAACATTTACATGTAGAAGTGTAAGGGGTTGTCTGACTATTTGTAACTGATGACCAGCATCTTTTTTGAGAAGTATAGAAAGAATGGGCACTCGTATACCTGGTTCACAAGGTTAGCAAAGTGACACTAGTTTATTAATAACAATTCATAGGTATACAAATCGTCACCATACATAAATGAAAATATATGTCCTAGACAGAATGTTACCCTAAAAAATGCTGCAATAAAACATCAAATAAAATATTAGATAAAATAGCAAATGTATCAGTCCACTGATATAACTACTAGACGGGGAAGTGGACCTGTGGGTCCGGCCGAAGTTAACCAGGCTGCATAGGAATAAGCGGACTGTCTGTCCTCTATTAATTATAGCAGTGGCCGATGCTGAGGAATTCTCCAGACAAAAAACGTGAAAATAATTATAAATCAACGTGTGTACGTATAAAAATCAATGTGATGAATAACAATAATTGTATAAAACAGTTCTATAAAGTGAAAATGCCTATAAGGAAAAATAAAATAATTATGTGACTAAATATATAGCGGTGCTCAAATTATTCAAGTGTTTGCCTAGATAGACACACAAAGTGTCGCTGGGGACTCGGCAGTAATAAAGGACGGTAAGTCTCACTGATGGTTCTATTCCTAAAAAGCGATCTTCCTGTTGTAATACAGATCTCCTAGGGATCGGCTTGATGTAGCACTGTTCAGTCGGCACAGTTCGTCAGAGTGCACTATATTACACAAAGTTGCGATCCAGCGATGTAGCTAGTTAAGCAAACTTTACATTCCAAAGTGGCAGTGCCGTGTAGATGGATTAATTGTGCAGCGATACATATAACTGCAGCAGTATTCAGTTCGTTACTCACGTACAGTCCTGTAAGCCCCACCGTGAACACCTACTCCAATTAATGAAACTGAATGTGAATCTGTGAATCTATAGCGCAAGAGAACGAGCGTCTCTATTCACAGCCGGATCTGCAAAATTGAAAGACCCTTTGCGCAGCACCTTTATCCAGCAGTAAGGCAGCTTTTTAATTTGCTGCCCACAAGGAAAACTCACCCTGATTCTACACCACGTGGGACGCCACGGTGGGGCTCACAGGACTGTACGTGAGTAACGAACTGAATACTGCTGCAGTTATATGTATCGCTGCACAATTAATCCATCTACACGGCACTGCCACTTTGGAATGTAAAGTTTGCTTAACTAGCTACATCGCTGGATCGCAACTTTGTGTAATATAGTGCACTCTGACGAACTGTGCCGACTGAACAGTGTTATATTAAGCCGATCCCTAGGAGATCTGTATTACAACAGGAAGATCGCTGTTTAGGAATAGAACCATCAGTGAGACTTACCGTCCTTTATTATTGCCGGGTCCCCAGCGACACTTTATGCTTCTATCTAGGCATTCAAACACTTGAATAATTTGAGCACCGCTATATATTTAGTCACATAATTATTTTATTTTTCCTTATAGGCATTTTCACTTTATAGAACTGTTTTATACAATTATTGTTATTTATCACATTGATTTTTATACGTACACACGTTGATTTATAATTATTTTCACGTTTTTTGTCTGGAGAATTCCTCGGCATCGGCCACTGCTATAATTAATAGAGGACAGACAGTCCGCTTATTCCTATGCAGCCTGGTTAACTTCGGCCGGACCCACAGGTCCACTTCCCCGTCTAGTAGTTATATCAGTGGACTGATACATTTGCTATTTTATTTGATGTTTTATTGCAGCATTTTTTAGGGTAACATTCTGTTTAGGATATGTTTTCATTTATGTATGGTGACTATTTGTATATTTATGAATTGTTATTAATAAACTAGTGTCACTTTGCTAACCTTGTGAACCAGGTATAAGAGTGCCCATTCTTTCTATTTTTCAATTGTTCTTTGGTGATTAGGGTACGACATCTGTTTGGCGCACCTTGCCATCTTGAGCCAGAGGTGAGCCGTCCTTTACCTTTGTATAGTCTTTTTTGAGAAGGCCTGGGGCACCTGTGAGTGCCGCGGCTTTCACACTGCTTGCCCTAGGTAAGAGAGGCCGTGGCCTGGGCACAGCTCAGACCCATTCTCTTGAAATAGTCGGATAACCCCCTTTTAAAACATCATATTGGCCCAAATCTGTCTGTGACGGTTGCTAGGAGGACACATGACTCAGCACATCGCCTATCAATGGCCGGGTCTGCTTTGGACCTCATCCATTCAGAGATGACATAACATAACTTTAGCTGTTGAGTAGTGGTGGCTATTACCTTACTTGAAAACTAGCTTTCCATAGAAAAAGAAGAAGCAGCAGTTATTAATAACACAGTAGATAAATTTAATACGGTCTGGCAGCCTTGGGATATTTTCTTTGATGTGAGCGACTAGGACCCCCTTCCCCTTTTCTTTTGTCTCTCCTCTCGTGTCTTGTCTTGTCTCTTAATTGTTTTCTCATACTATTTTTAATATCATAACAGAGTATGTAACTCATTTTCCCGATTCTCGGGATTTCTTAGGATAAGACGTTATTTGTCTGGACTTGATTTGAGCTGCTTTTTGATGCTGTATCTGTAATGTCATTCCTGTTGCTTTCTCATTTGGAATGTCTGATTGTCTAATGATCACAGGAGGAATTGTACATGTATACTTTTATTATTGTACCTTTTTTCAATAAAAAAGATAAAAGAAAAAGAAGCAATGCAAGGAGGAAATGTAAAGAACACGTAAGGCTTAGGCCTCTTTCACACGGGCGTGGCGGGAAAAGGTGCGGGTGCGTTGCGGGAACATGCGCAAAACATTATGCGCTTTGCACTCGCGTGACAAAAATAGGCATGTTTGGTACCCGAACGTTTGGGTTAGGTGCTGGGTAGATTGTATTATTTTCCCTTATAACATGGTTATAAGGGAAAATAATAGCATTCTTAATACAGAATGCATAGTACAATAGCGCTGGAGGGATTTTAAAAAAAAATGATTTAACTCGCCTTAATCCACTTGCTCGCGCAGTCTGGCTTCTCTTCTGTTGTCTTTGCTGTGTGCAGGAAAAGGACCTGTGGTGACGTCACTCCGGTCATCACATGGTCAATCACATGATCCATCACCATGGTAAAAGATCATGTGATGGACCATGTGATGACCGGAGTGACGTCACCACAGGTCCTTTTCCTGCACACAGCAGAAATCGAAGACAGAAGAGATGTCAGCTGCGCGAGCAAGTGGATTAAGGGGAGTTAAATTATTATTTTTTTAACCCCTCCAGCGCCATCGTACTATGCATTTTGTATTAAGAATGCTATTATTTTCCCTTATATCCATGTTATAAGGGAAAATAATAATGATCGGGTCTCCATCCCGATCGTCTCCTAGCAACCGTGCGTGAGAATCGCACCGCATCCGCACTTGCTTGCGGATGCTTGCGATTTTCACGCAGCCCCATTCACTTCTATGGGGCCTGCGTTGCGTGATAAACGCACAATATAGAGCATGCTGCGATTTTCACGCAACGCATAAGTGATGCGTGAAAATCACCGCTCATGTGCACAGCCCCATAGAAATGAATGGGTCAGGATTCAGTGCGGGTGCAATGCGTTCAACTCATGCATTGCACCCGCGCGGAAAACTCGCCCGTGTGAATAGGGGCCTAAGGGCTTCTTTTGGGGCAGTTTTTTATCATTGTATTTAGCTCATTTTGGAATAAATCACGTTTTCATTTCAACAGTTTTTCCTCTACAGCTTTCATTTTTTAATGCCTCTTCTCAGTGAATCCATGCTCTGACGGCTGGATTTTTAGCCCTTATGTGTCAACTACTGACAGCTCATAAACATCATCTAAAACTCATTTAAGCAAATTGATGAAAAGGTTGCTGTCTAGGAGTGTATAGGAGCGCTTAGGAAAGTACAGATAAGGCCCCTTTCTTGGAACCGTATTTTTGGTCTGCATCCAGGATACAGATCCAGCCGACAGAGCTGCTCTGTGACAGATTCAGTTAATGTCTGCAAATGCACTGAAAGTGGAAATTGTACAGTTAAGGCCTCATGCACACGACCGTTAAGTTTTTTTAGGTCCGCAAACCGCGGATCTGCAAAAAGCAGAAGCCCATTGTAGAAATGCCTATTCTTGTTCTCAAAACGGACAACAATTGGACATGTTTTTTTTTGCGGGCCCACGGAACGGAGCAACGGATGCGGACAGCACATGGAGTGCTGTCCCATCTTTTGTGGCCCCATTGAAGTGAATGGGTCCGGACTCGAGCCACAAAAACTGCGGCTCAGATGCGGACCCAAATAACGGTCGTGTGCATGAGGCCTAAATTAGTTGAAATATTGTATTAAAGCCTAATTCAAGTGATTTAAAAAAAAATTGCAACAAAGGTAGCACTTTTGCACCCCTCCAATCTATCCTCAACTCTGCTACCCGACTAATCCACCTCTCACCCCGTCACTCCTCTGCCTCTCCCCTCTGCCATTCCCTTCACTGGCTCCCCATTGCCCAGTCCACAACCTGTCCCCTCCCTACATCTCTGAGCTACTTTCCCGATACATCCCCACATGCAATCTCCGATCCTCACAAGACCTCCTTCTCTCCTCTTATCACCTCTTCCCACAATCTCCTCCAAGATTTATCTCGTGCATCCCCTATACTCTGGAAATCGCTACCCCAACATATCAGACTCTCACCTACAGTGAAGTCCTTAAAAAAAAAAAAAAAAACTCTTCAGACAAGCCTACAACCCGTGACCCTCCTGCCTCTATACCGCCATGACCAGCTTCACCCTCACCTACTGTGTCCTTCTCCCATACCATGTAGATTGTAAGCCCTCACAGGCAGGGCCCTCTCTCCTTCTGTACCAGTTTATAACTCCTCTTCTTCATGGTTAGTGCAATTGTCTGTATTATGTATGTATACCCCTTAGGCTACTTTCACACTTGCGTTCGGAGCAGATCCGTCTGGTGTCTGCACAGACGGATCCGCTCCTATAATGCAAACTATGGTATCCGTTCAGAACGGATCCGTCTGCATTATATTTCACAAAAAAATTGTGAAAGTTAGTCAGACGGATCCGTCCAGACTTTGCATTGAAAGTCAATGGGGACGGATCCGTTTGAAAATTGCACCATATTGTGTCAACTTCAAACTGATCCGTCCCCATTGACTTACATTGTAAGTCTGGCGGATCCGTTTGGCTCCGCACGGCCAGGCAAGCACCAGAACGCTGCAAGCAGCGTAGGATGTCTGCCTGCTGAGCAGAACGGAGGCCAAGTGGAGCTAGACTGAGGCATTCTGAGCGGATCCGCATCCACTCAGAATGCATTGGGGCTTGACGGATGCGTTCGGGGCCGCTTGTGAGAGACTTCAAACTGAGCTCACAAACGGAACCCCGAATGCAAGTGTGAAAGTAGCCTTATCATATGTACAGCACTATGGAATGAATGGCGCTTTAATAATAATAATAAGATATCCATAACTTTTGTGACTAGTTTCTTCTCTTTGGAGGAGGGCTTTTTGCATATATCCCAAGAGGGACTGCCTGAAATCGGAAAGTTCTGATTCTCCCTAATGAGACTAGCAATTTCCCAAAAAATGATCATCATTTTATTTGAAAAGGTTTTCCAGGGTTTACATGACCTTTGTGCAGCTCGGTCCCATTCAAGTGAATGAGATTGAGCTGCACTACACAATGTAGGACATTGTGCTTGGTACACCATGAAGAGTTTGCCGAACTGCCCCTTCAGACATCTGAGGGCAGGTCATCAATAAGTCCCAGAAAACTTCTTTTGATGAAAATTATTGTATGGCTGTTCAGTGGTATGCCTAGGTTGTTTGGCATTCGGGGCAGATCCTTTCTCTGGCATTCCCCCACCCCCAAATACTTTAAAAAAATTGTACCCCCTCATTGTACAACCTTCACAGTAATTTTGTACATATGTGTGCCCCCCTAACAGTACTTATCCCTACATTGTGCCCCCTTCACAGTAGTTATGGTTTCTCTGTGCCCCCTTCACAGTAGTTATGGTTTCTCTGTGCCCCTTTCACCGTAGTAATGCCCTATCTGTGCCCTCTTCACTGTAATAATTTCCATTGTGTCCTTCACTGTAATAATCCCCATTGTGCCCTCTTCACAGTAATAATCCCCATTGTGCCTCCTTCAAAGTCTTCCTGCTTCACCATTCAGCGCGCTCCCGGCCTGAAGGAAAGGAGGAGAGCAGGGAGCTGAGCAGTGAGTGACCAGACCGCAGCTCCCTGCGCTCCAGCAATGAGCGCTTCTGTCTGTATTGATGGAAGCGCTCATTGCTTCTGGGCTCTGGCACCCCCTGAGAGTTGGCACCTGGGGTGGACCGCCATGATGTCCCCCACCCACCTTCCTTAGCACGCCACTGTGGCTGTTCATATTAACCAGTACAGTTCCATGTAGCTATAGAAAGTTCTATAAATTTCACAAGCGCTAGAGATTGTATGGAGATTCAATTTTTCCCTTCGTCCTATGACAGCACCAGGAGAGAGGATCCTCTGACCAGGACAGGAAACCCACAGATATTTAAAGAGGTTCTGCAGTTTTTTTAAATTGATGATCTATCCTCGTGATAGATCATTAGCATCAATCAAGGGCCTGGGCGAGGCTAAGCTCCATTCAAGTCAACAGAGCTTAGCTCCGCCCAGGCCATTAATACTAGTCGTGATGTCACTGGGCCTGCGGTAAACAGCGAGAAGGCAGTGGCACTACTGCCGGTGCCTTCTCAAACAGCTGATCGCCAGGGGTCCCGGGTGTCGGACCCCCGCCGATCAGATGCGGATGATCTATCCAGACTGTAGGGCCCCCCCCTTTTTTTTTTTTCCTTGACATGTGGGTTTATGGTGGCATATTGTCTTTTAGGATAAACCCAGGAAGGTGTCGACTAAGACAAAGCATAAGGAATGTGGAATATGTAAAGCCAAAGTCCCCCTCAATGTTCAAATGTATGAAAAAACTGATTAGAGGAGAAGTGGGTAATGCACTTAAATCTAAAAAAGACCACCATAGAAAGAAAGACAGATCCCCTTCTGTGCAGAAGTTTTCGGATGTCTCTAGTTCAGATGAAAATACCTTGGCGGTAGAAAGTGGGGAAGTTTTATCCGACTCGTCCTCGGAGGAGGGTAGGGGTGGTAGACCGTTCTTCCCCATTCAGGATGTTGATCAACTTCTGAAAGCCGTTAGAGCTACGTGTACAATGAATATTGAGGACCCCAAGGAGGTGAGATCAGTACAGGATGTAATGTTTGAGGGGTTGGAAGGGAGAAAAGAGATTATTTTTCATTCACAAAACCGTGGCAGCTATGATAACGAACGAGTGGAAGAATCTGGACAAGCGCAGCTTTATTCCCTCGTCGGTTAAGCGCCAATACCCCTTTCACGCCGCGGATTCAAAACTCTGGGACCGCGCACCGAAAATTGACTTGCCAATTGCTAAGGTTTCGCGCAGATCGTCTTTGCCTTTTGATGATCTAGGGCAGCTTTAAGATGCCCTAGACAGGAGAGCAGATGGCTTCCTAAGGCGAACATGGGAATCAGCGGGGGCTTCCCTTAAACCATATATCGCGGCCCCATGTTCTGCTAGGGCCCTTATTTTATGGGTTAAGCAGTTAGAGGACCAGATTAGGGATAAGACTCAGAGACCAGTTATTAGAAGCCATCCCTGTTATTGCCAAGGCAGCTGACTTTCTGGCGGATGCTTCCGTCGATGCTGTTAGTTTGTCTGCTCGTTCATCTTCCCTGGCTAATTTTGCTCGTAGAGCCCTTTGGCTTAATGATTGGTCGGGGGACGTGGAGCGGTATCTACTTTGTGGGCAGAGAGAGCGGTTGCATCTATCCACGATATTGCAAAGCGGCTACCTGGTCTTCTGCTCTAACCTTCTATAGGCACTATAGACTAGACCTCTCTTCTGTCTCTGACCTTTCTTTTGGTCTTAAAGGGGTTCTGCACTTTCATTTAACCGATTATCTATCCTCTGGATAGATATCAGCTTCTGATCGGCGGGGGTCCGACACCCGGGACCCCCGCCAATCAGCTGTTTGAGAAGGCAGCGGCGCTCCAGCAGTGCTGCGGCCTTCTCACTGTTTACCGCTGGCCCACTGACATCACGACTAGTATCAACTAGCATGGGCGGGGCTAAGCTCTGTTCACTTGAAAGGAGCTTAGCCGCGCCCACGCTAGTTGATACTAGTCGTGATGTCAGTGGGCCGGCGGTAAACAGCGCCGCTGCCTTCTCAAACAGCTGATTGGCGGGGGTCCCGGGTGTCGGACCCCCGCCGATCAGAAGCTGATATCTATCCAGAGGATAGATAATCGGTTAAATGAAAGTGCAGAACCCCTTTAAGGTCTTGCAGGCTGTTATCCCACCCTAACTCTCTATCTTTGGGATCTCTCCTGGTGCTGTTATAGGACGAAGGGAAAAATGATGATGACTCTTACCGGTAACTTGATTTTCCAGAGTCCATGACAGCACCATTATATTCCCTCCCTTTGTTGTTAGTGTTGACGATGGGTCTTGTTATGGTGCGCAAATAAATAAAAATAAAAAAAGTTTGCATTAAACTCGATGGATTCAGATGAATCAGAAGGCTGGATATCAAGGATGCTCTCTTTAGTCTCTGAAGGCCACTGAGCAATGGAGGGGCCCCTCCTTCTTAAATATCTGTGGGTTTCCTGTCCTGGGCAGAGGATCCTCTCTCCTGGTGCGTAATCATCATTTTCCCTTCATGTGGAGTTTTTGCTCTAATATGGAGACGTTTTACCCAGGTTCAGTGTCGGACGGTGTTTTTCTTCATGTACGATTCCACGAATTTGCTACATTGCATTGTGTTAACATCTCTCTGATTCTCTCTAATTTGCAGGCATGTTTACCTACGATGAGTCCACAAGATTCTTCTGGTTCAATCCATCTTCATATGAAACTGAAGGACAGTTTACGCTCATTGGAATTGTTCTGGGCCTTGCAATTTACAATAATTGCATTCTAGATGTGCATTTTCCAATGGTTGTTTATAGAAAGCTGATGGGGAAAAAAGGAACGTTTCGTGATTTGGCCGATTCTCACCCTGTAAGTCTTGTTATAAAATTTCTAGTGTCCAAAATGTCTTACTGCTTTCTGAGGTTGTATGTTCTATGGACCATAAGATGCCTGTAGCAGTGCAGTTGATGTAGGGAAGGAAATGCTTCCGTGGTTTTTGAGTAGATTTGATGTTAAATACATAAAAAGTGAAATGAGCTGTGTATTCTTTGTCATTTTAAAGGGGTTGTTCAGCACTAGTATATATTGATGATAACCTATTCTGAGGAGAGGTCATCAATATCACATCGGCAGGGGTCTGACTCCCGACAACCTTGTTGATCAGCTATTTGAAGAGGCCGTAGCGCTCTTGTGTGTGCTCCAGCCTCTTCACTGTTTAACTGCACACCATCTAACTTGTAGTGGCGGATCAGTGCAAATACAACTGCTCTTCACATTGGCTTGGATGGGGCGAGCAGTAGTAGTTACACTGCACCGCTTCTACTAGTTAGATGGCCTGCAGTAGACAGTGAGGAGGCCGGAGTCCTCACACTAGTGCTGCAGCCTCTTAAACGGCTGATCCTGAGGTTGCTGGGAGTCAGAAACCTGCCGATCTGATATTGATGACCTATCCTGAGGAAAGGTCATCAATATACTAGTGCCTTTAATGTATTTTGCATACGTTTCTCATTTTTGTGCTTCCTGTTGGCTCTTTTTAGAGGGATTTTGAGCCTTTAAAGGATAACTGTCCTATTTTCACTCAAAATGCAATTTTCATATATGTTGTTGCTGCTGTGGTGATAATCCATAATTACTAATTATTGTGTTCACATACCACTTGTTTAATAAGATTCTGTCCATAGCAACCGCTCCCCACAAGACTTCTTTCTGACTATCTTCTTAAGATGGCCACTGATGCCCTTACCCTGAGACTAAGACCTCCCTCCCTCCCTAACTACCCAGAATTCATTTGGCTCTTCTCAGGAACACGCACCCCAACCAATCGTCTTTCTCCAGACTTAAACACGCCCTCTTCCTCCTGAGTAGTTGATCGTGAATATTCTAATCGCAAATTATTATTGCGCATATCGGCACTATCCCTGTCCAACAGGAGCGCGCATGCAGCGTTCGGGACTGCCCACTACTACGTCCTCCGTCTTCTGTATATAGAAGATAGGAGACGGAGGACACCTAGCAACGCTGTTTTAGCCGCACCACTGAAGTGCCTGGGGGAGGAAAGAACATGCTGCAATTACAGGTAATATACTTGCGCCGCTCCTGGTTCCCACACCACCGCTGCTGCTTCTCCCTGCACACCGATGAAAATATCTTGTGTCGGGAGGGGGGGGGGGGCGCCTCCCTAGCATTGCGGGTGACTCTAGGGAGGCTCGTCCCTGCCTGCCATTGGCTGCTCACCCCCCGACACCGGATCAGTGTGCAGGGAGAAGCAGCTGCGGCAGTGCGGGGACCAGGAGCGGTGCAAGTATATTACCTAGGAAAAAATGCGTATAGCAGCACAACGAAAAATTAAAGTCTTATCTTGTGGTGGTGCCAGCCGTGTTGGGAGCCAGTCAGAAGTTCCCCCTTGGATGCGTCATATAGAAGAAACCGCAGCACTCTCCTGTCTTCAATTCAGGGGAATTTATTTCACCAGCAAAAAAAAAGTGACGTTTCGACCGTAAAGGTCTTTCTCAAGCAACATACAGAGTGAATAGTAACAGACATATATACCCATTCAATCCCTCCCAGTAAGTCACATGTCCCAATTAAACATGTAAATGAAGTGAAAATTACACCAATATAGTGCATCCTCTTTTCATCCACCTGTGATTAAAACCAATAATATATTCCTCCTCTCGATCTACACAGTGACAAAATCATATACCATTAACATGGTGTTTACTCACAAAGATCATTGCAAAGTCTGGCTGGCACATCACGCAAGTATATTACCTGTGAGGGACCCAACACATTGGAGGGGGGGGGGGAATTGTTTCTGAAATAGGATAAACCATTGTTTCTGGGTCAAATTCAATCTCAAGGACTGTTCAAATCTTTTACTCAGCTTCAGGAAGAATTTGGCTTACCCAAGAGGGCATTTTTTCAATTTCTCCAATTGAGGCATGCTTGTCATATACAATTTCTGAAGGGGATGGTGGTTGCCACCCCCATCCTCTAGTGAAACAGCTACTGTAGGGCAGGTCCACAAAAGGTCTGATATCACGACTATATAAATTTATACTTGACGCCAATGCCTCCTCAACTCCCTTGGTGGTAAAAGGAAAATGGGAAGAGGACGTAGGAACAATATCTCAAGAACAATGGACTGACGTTCTGGCTTTAACAACTAGTCTCACATTGAATGAATCCCAGCTATATCTAATACACAGTGTGTATAGAACCCCAAAATTTATATTCAAAATTGGCGCTCGACCGGACTCCTCATGCCCTCGCTGTGGAGAAACAGAAGCAACATTGCTTCATATGGTTTGGAACTGCCAAAAACTGAAGAAATTCTGGGAAGATATACGTGAAATCATAACCGTTACGACCCAGATACGATTGCCTAATGATCCAAGGGTCTGTGTATTGGGTATTCTAGAATCTTCAGAAATAGACAAGCTGTCACTGTGCATTCATAGAATGCTGTTCCAGGTGAGGGTTTTACTTGATAAATACTGGATAAGAAGTAATCCGCCCAACAAACAGGAGTATATAAATAGGCTGAATACAGTTTTATGCCTCGAAAGAGGAGTCTATATCAAGAGAAAATGTCCCAACAAATTCCTGTCGATATGGAGGGGCTGGGTGGAGAATGGGAGTTGGGTTTCTGCGGCTCTATCAAGAGATTGCATACGAGGGCAGTTTTCCCTATTGGGTCAGTTATCATAGCACATGCTGTTGAAGGGGGACGTCGCTAGATCACTTTAATCTCAGCTCTCATTGAAATGGCCTTCCTGAGACGTAATTAATAGAGAAATAAAGGTGCTGCAACGGCCTCTCTGTTGGATCAAGTAAAGGGGGGAGGGAGGGGTTGGTTAAATGTTAAGTTTTACAATAATTTAATATTATACAATAATCTAATATTAATTATGCAATGTCCTGTATTATAATAACATGTACCTGTCTTTCTATTCTGTACTATGATGCTTTCATGTTATTATGGCGACAGCCTCATTATGCTGGAAAGACGCTAATGTATGGACTGACAAGATATTTGTTGATGTATACAAAAAATTTTTTTTTTGTGAATACCTTTATTGAAAATCAATAAAAACGATTTTGATCAGAAATCGGATAAACCCTTTTATGAAACATGCAGTTCTCTAATGTACTAATCTGCATGAGCAGAGGGTACGTTTCTGCATTTTTTTTTTAGCTGATAAATTATATGTAATAATAAGACGTGTCTTGCAGGTCCTCTACCAAAGTTTAAAAGATCTATTGGAGTACGAAGGCAACGTTGAAGATGACATGATGATGACATTTCAGATATCTCATAATGATCTCTTTGGAAATCCACTGATGCACGACTTAAAAGAAAATGGAGATAAAATCCCAATTACAAATGAGAACAGGAAGGTAATGACTCTTGGCACCTGACTAATGTCACACACATTTACTAGAACTTTCTTTGTGTGCACTGAAAATTTGGGGCGAGCACTGAGCCACTGCAAATGTCCAAACTATGGCAGGCGGCCATTGTGTGTATTTAGCAAATTTTTCTTCTTGCACAGTTTGCCGCACTTACAAGTGGGACTAACCCGTGAGTCAACTTGTCCCTGGAGGGATTTTCTAATGTCTATTTGCAATTTTGCCATGTTTAGCTTTCAGTTCAATCTTCCCTCCTGAAAAGAATGTTTCATCCAAAAATGATACATTATTTAAAGAGGTTGTCCCAGTTCAGAGCAGAACATGGACATATCCCCATTTTCACCCCTATCACCCTCCTGATATGAGCATCGGAGCATAAGATCAATGAGCTTGAGGCTTTAATGGCATCTGAGAATATAGATGTAGTGGCTGTTACTGAGACGTGGTTCAAGGGGAGTAATGACTGGGATATATCAATACCAAGGTTCTCTCTATACAGAAAAGACAGAGAAGGCAAGAAGGGGGGAGGGGTGGCCCTGTATGTGAAAGATAGTATAAAATCGAATTTGATACAAGTTAGCGAGAACAATTTAGAGTCAGTTTGGGTTACCTTGCAGCTTGATAATCATAAGGTAACTCGTGTAGGTGTTATATATAGACCGCCTACCCAAGTCAAAGAATTAGATGATCTACTAGTTGAGGAAATAGCTAAAATGACATTGAAGGGGGAAGTTATCATTATGGGAGACTTCAATCTTCCAGATGTAAACTGGAAAACCAAAATAGCTAGTTCTGCCAAGAGTACAGATATTCTAAATTCCCTACTGGGATTATCTCTACAGCAAGTAGTGGAGGAGCCAACCCGGAAGGAGGCCATTTTAGATTTAGTATTCACAAATGGGAATTTGGTATCTGATATTACTGTAGGGGAAAGCTTGGGATCTAGTGATCACCAGTCAGTGTGGTTTACTATAAGTACAGTGACTGAGTCACACCACACAAAAACAAAAGTTTTAGATTTTAGAAAAACTGACTTTTCTAAAATTAGATTAGTGGTATATGAGTCCCTATCAGACTGGAACAGTTTCATTGGAGTCCAGGAGAAATGGGACTACTTAAAAGTGGCACTATTGAAGGCAACAGAAGATTGCATTAGGCTTGTCAGTAAAAGCAAAAAAAGGAAGAGACCACTGTGGTACTCAGCAGAAGTGGCCAAAATCATTAAAAACAAAAAGATAGCATTTAGGAATTATAAAAAAAAAAAAAAAACGAGGATGACAGACAAATTTATAAGATTAGGCAGAGAGAGGCCAAACAAGTTATAAGAGCTTCTAAAGCACAGGCAGAAGAGAAATTAGCTCAGTCAGGGAAAAAAGGCGATAAGGCATTCTTCAGATACATAATGAAAAAAGGAAACTAAAACAAGGAATTACCAAATTAAAAACTAAAGAAGGAAGGTATATGGAAGAAGATAAAGAACTAGCTGACTGCCTCAATGAATACTTCTGTTCAGTTTTTACAAAGGAAAATGAAGGAGAAGGACCTCAGTTGGGAAAGAAGACTAATGAATCTTTTGACGCATGTGTCTTTACAGAGGAAGAGGTTCTAAGTCAACTGTCTAAAATTAATACAAATAAGTCACAGGGGCCTCATGGGATACACCCAAAGCTATTAAAAGAGCTCAGCGGTGAACTAGCAAAACCATTAACAGATTTATTTAACCAATCACTGGCAACAGGAGTCGTCCCAGAAGATTGGAAATTAGCAAATGTTGTGCCCATTCACAAGAAAGGTAGTAGGGAGGAATCGGGCAACTATAGGCCAGTAAGCCTGACATCAATAGTGGGGAAATTAATGGAAACCATACTTAAGGAGAGGATTGAGGAACATCTAAAATCCCATGGATTGAAAGATGAAAACAGCATGGGTTTACTTCAGGGAGATCATGTCAAACTAATCTTATTGATTTTTTTGATTGGGTGACTAAAATAATTGATGGAGGAGGTGCAGTAGACATCGCTTATCTAGACTTTAGTAAGGCTTTTGATACTGTCCCACATAGAAGGCTTATCAATAAAGTGCAGTCATTGGGCTTGGACTCCAATATTGTTGAATGGATTAGGCAGTGGCTGAGGGACAGGCAACAGAGGGTTGTAGTCAATGGAGTATATTCAGACCAAGGTCTTGTTACCAGTGGGGTACCTCAGGGATCTGTTCTGGGACCCATATTGTTTAATATCTTTGTCAGCGAAATTGCAGAAGGCCTCAATGGTAAGGTGTGTCTTTTTGCTGATGACACAAAGATTTGTAACAGGGTTGATGTTCCTGAAGGAATACACCAAATGGAAAAGGACTTGGGAAAACTAGAGGAATGGTAAAAAATCTGGCAACTAAAATTTAATGTTGATAAGTGCAAGATAATGCACCTGGGACGTAAAAACCCAAGAGCAGAATATAAAATCAGTGATACAGTCCTAACCTCAGTATCTGAGGAAAGGGATTTAGGGATCATTATTTCAGAAGACTTAAAGGTAGGCAGACACAGTGTCACAGAGCAGCAGGAAATGCTAGCAGAATGCTTGGGTGTATAGCAAGAGGAATTACCAGTAGAAAGAGGGAGGTGCTCATGCCGCTCTACAGAGCACTAGTGAGACCTCATTTGGAGTATTGTGCTCAGTACTGGAGACCATATGTCCAGAAGGATATTGATACTTTGGAGAGAGTTCAGAGAAGAGCTACTAAACTGGTACATGGATTGCAGGATAAAACTTACCATAAAAGATTAAAGGACCTTAACATGTATAGCTTGGAAGAAAGACAAGACAGAGGGGATATGATAGAAACTTTTAAATACATAAAGGGAATCAACAAGGTAAAAGAGGAAAGAATATTTAAAAGAAAAACTGCTACAAGAGGACATAGTTTTAAATTAGAGGGGCAAAGGTTTAAAAGTAATATCAGGAAGTATTACTTTACTGAGAGTAGTGATGCATGGAATAGCCTTCCTGCAGAAGTGGTAGCTGCAAATACAGTGGAGGAGTTTAAGCATGCATGGGATAGGCATAAGGCCATCCTTCATATAAGATAAAGGCAGGGGCTATCCATAGTATTTAGTATATTGGGCAGACTAGATGGGCCAAATGGTTCTTATCTGCCGACACATTCTATGTTTCTATGTTATGGTCCAATGTTCTCCCTTGCCCTACACTTACCCATGGAGAGCCTAGTAAGCCACCGGATCTCCAGAAAAAGCCTTTGTCCTGTGCGATTCAGCGCAGGGCAGAGGAGAGCATCTAATCCTGAAATGGTCCAATGCTGATATAAGAGGGCTGCGTGGGTGAAAATAGGGTTGTCAATATGTATATTTAAACAAAAAATATAAAATCCTGCAGTTTTCATACTGGCCACTAAGAATGATAATAGATGCCACATCTTGGTCTGTACAGATCACTTTACTGCGTTTATCTGCTTATCTGTATAGAGAGGTGATATCATTATAGGCAGGATTATAATGATAGATAATACATGATCCAGCAATAGGTGATTGTCAAAGCTGATCTATTCTTTTCTCGTACAATGACCTTTGCACAGGTCAGAGAGCATGTCTAGAAGACTCTCCCATAGAAGTCAATAGGGTCCCCTACTGACTATTGTGTCTATGGACCATGGGGCTGCCATAAAGCAATTTTATAAAGAAAAATAATCAGCATTCTGAAAATAAAGAGATTAGCAAAAAAAAGGATATGTGTTTATATCGGTTTTAAATGGAAGAAAAAAAATGGAAGTTGTCATTAGCATTCACACTATAAGACACACAAAATTTTCAGGGGTCTCTTTAATTATTTTCCTGATCTGTATAATCCAGTTTTTACTGCAGCTATTCCATACACACAGATGCTATGTAGGAATGGAATTATATTCTATCTATTTTCATGTTTTTGACATTTCTCTGACAATTAGACATCTCACCTCATGTCAAGTGTTTATCATAGGTTTTTTAGAAATGTTTTTTTGTTTCTTTTGAAACATTTAAGACACTTTTTTTCCCAAGTCCTTTAAAGAAGCCTGGGAAAATACATACAGCATGCTATAAACCCACAAAAAAACAAGAACCTTGTGTCTGTAGACTTCTCAAGAATTGTTCTATAGACATTAAAGTGACATCTGGGTGCAGCATAAAAAAAAAAATATACTGTTTAAAACACCAGCAAAAATATAGAGAAACGGGTCAGATATCCAAGTCTTCTATTTTTTATGAATTTCCTCATCTTTTTTTCTTCCAGGAGTTTGTCAATCTCTATACGGATTACATTTTAAATAAATCTGTGGAGAAACAGTTTAGGGCTTTCCGGAGGGGATTTCACATGGTCACCAATGAATCCCCTCTCAAATATCTGTTTAGACCAGAGGAAATTGAACTGCTCATCTGTGGAAGTAGGGTAAGTGATTTTTGCGTATTTCCAGTGTCACACAGCACATTCCATCATTCAAGACAGTTGCTTATTCCTGTGTTTTCTCCACAGAACTTGGACTTCCAAGCTCTTAAAGAAACAACTGAATATGATGGAGGCTACACCAGAGATTCTCAAATTATTAGGTGAGGGGACCAATGATTACAGTGTTGCGTAAAAGGAATTTGTCACCTCAGACAAGTCCTAATAAGTACAGTAATACATGTATTGCTGACTCCAGATCTGTAATTTTTATGTCGATATTCACCCCCTGCTCTGTGCCCTCAAACCAGCCATAGAATGCATTGAGAGGACTCCTGTGCATGCATGCATAATTGAGAGGACTCCAGGAGAAGTCTTTTCTATGCATTCCATAGCAGTTTGCGTGCACACAGCAGAACGGGTATCTGCATACAAATTATTCATCTGGAGTCACGACACATGTCGTCGTGTAGCCCTAACCTTATAGGGCTTTTCCTTTCATCTGGGAGGCATTAAAGTGAACATCTTATACTTTGCTTCATTGCAAAGGTTCTTCTGCAGGTTTTATGTCCACAAACATACTACTTTCAGGTTCTTTTTACACAAATTTAGAGACCTGCTATGGGGCAGATTCACTCAGACTGGCGTCTTATATGCCAGCTTTAGTGAGCACGCCGTTTCAGTAAGATGCAGCATATTTACAGTATTTTCTGGAGTTCCATGCGCCAGAAAATCAAATCTATGGCATCTTATTAGCTGCTATAGATTCAAACTATAATTTCTCGTTCATTCCATTGGGGGACACAGACCATGGGTATAGCTTAGAGATATTACTAGGAGGGACACTATGCAAAAAAAGAAGCTCCTCCTCCTCGGGCTATACCCCCAGGCACCTCCAGGAGAACTTCAGTCTTTGCTTAGTGTCCGTCCAAGGAGGTTGACTCTTACTCTTCTCCTGTTTGTTATTTTCTGTTTTCAGATGGGGAAGCAGGTCAGCATTGCGCTTTCCTGGCCCCTGTGGAGTGTCTGCCACGGTCTTCTGAAGGTTCCTGGCTACCTCCCATTCCCCCACAGAAGAAAAGTGGATCCAGGCTCGACATGTAAGCTCTGGCATCCCACCAGCTGCTGGGACACCTGCTGCCTACCCTCCCCAGAGCACTGCCCTCCCTTGGAGTCAGATGTCTGAAGAGGTGACTCCCTGCTGGTCTGGACATTGAGGGAGCATGCTGAGCAGATAAGTATTGCCTACTTCAATCTCCCTTCTCTCTCTTCCCTCCCCCCTATCTTCATGTCGTTTGTCTGGCACTCTGAGGCCGCCTGGGTGAGCTGGAAAAGGACCTGCTGGGGGCATTTTTTCCTAGGGGAGGGGGCCTTCCGGGTAGGGCTGATGATTCCCTATCTTCATTTTTCCTACCTGCCTACAGCTCAAACGGCAGCTTAAGATCGGCAGAGACAGGACGCCTCTGCATATGATTATTTCTGTTCCTTTAGACTGCGGCCGCTGCGCTCTCTGCAGCTCCCCGCCGGACCGCTCCGTCATTCATTAACCCCCGCCGCGCCGTACGGCTATGGGGTGTAGTTTGAATCGCGCGCGCGCTTTTTTCGCGCTGCAATGACGTGCTCAAGGGGGCGGAGCTTCGGCGTCCGGCCTGTTTTCTCCTTACTCCGGAGACTCTGCTGGATTGTGGCCGTGCAGCTCCTCAGTGACCGGAGACTTCTGCTGTTTGCCTGGGTGGTAGGAATTGCAGCAACCTGGTAGGAAATCTGATTTACATTGGAATCCATCATGCCTAAACCTGGGGCCCCTAAGCCTTCCAAGGCTCCCTCTCAGGCTCCACTGGAGTCATGTAAGATATGCCTTAGGCCTTTTTCTGTCACTGGTTCTTGTGACTCATGCCCTGCTCCTATACAGGATCAGCCTCCTTCTCTTGCTCAGCCCGGTCCTCCCTCTGCCCCTGCGGAACCAGCGGTACCCGCCTGGGCCTCCGCCATGTCTAATGCGGCAGCTGATCTGGCCTTAGTTGCCAAGGCAGCCATGTCCTTCATGGAGCGCATGGCGGCTACTACCCCTGTGGCAGCCACCACTCCATCTCCTCTCAGTGACTCTCACAGAGGGCGTCTGACTTCTAAAAGGCAGCGTGAGCGGCAGCATTCTTCCTTGGATGACTCCGCTTCTCCCCCTCGCCTTGAGGCATGCCCGGTTGACTCTCCCCCCCCCGCAGGGAGCGCAAATCCGAAGGGGAATTGTCCGGATCGGACGAAGTCACGGAGCGGGAACCCCTGCCTAAGCTTTCCACCATGGTAACCGAGTTGGTGGCAGCCGTCCGTGACACTTTTAATATACAAGGGGATTCTCCTCCCTCCACTAGTCGGGAGTTCTCCCTTTTTCCACCTAAGAAGCAGGAGTCCGCTGTGTTCCCTATTCATGAGGAATTCACTGCGGTCATATCAAAAGCTTGGGATCATCCTAATCAAATATTTTCGGCCACCAAGCGTATGGATACACTGTATCCTTTTCCAGCTGACACAGTGGAAAAGTGGACTTCTTCCCCTAAGGTAGATCCTCCGGTGGCCAGGTTAGCCAAGAACACGGCCCTTCCCGTCCTAGTCGGTTCCTCTCTGCAGGATGCGGTGGACAGACGTTTGGATTCACTTTCCAAGTCTATCTTCTCCCTGGCGGGCGCTTCCCTGCGACCGGCCTTCACGTCAGCTTGGGTCGCCAGAGCCCTTACAATGTGGTTGCAGCGCCACCACCAGGATCTGTCAGAGCAGGACGCCTCTGCAGATACTCTGGATTTTATCATTCAGATGTCTCAAGCTTCCAAATATCTCTGTGAGGCTTCAATGGACATCGGCTCCCTCTTTGCCCGTATTTCGGCCCTCTCTGTCATTCAGCGCAGGGAGGTCTGGCTGAAGGTGTGGGATGCTGATGCCTCATCTAAGCGTTCACTCGCTAACCTTCCCTTTGAAGGGTCCAGGCTCTTTGGGGCTCAACTAGATGAATTTATTTCGGCTGCAACTGGGGGCAAGAGCACTCATCTACCTCAGCCCAGGACCAAGCTTCCCTTTCGGTCTCGGCCTTCAGGTTTCCAGCGCAGTCCTTTCGTCGCTTCTCCACTGCCAGGACGCCGTCGTCCTCATCGGCAGGGGGGTCCCAGGACTCCCGCAAGAAGCCTTTCTTCAAGCCCCAGCCTTCTTGGCGGCCTCGGGCGCAGTCAGCCCGTCGTCCTGCTCCCAAGCAACCCTCCGCATGAAGGGGTGCCCCCACCCCTCGTGGTGGGGGGACGTCTGCTCTCCTTTCAACAAGTTTGGAGGGCTCACGTTCTGGACGCCTGGGCTCTGGAAGTGGTGACGTCCGGTTACAAGTTGGAGTTCGCGTCCAGTCCGCCGGAACGTTTTTTCCCTTCTCGCGTTCCGGGGGATCCGGCCAAGGCCTCGGATCTCTTTTTTGCGGTCTCCTCTCTTCTGGACCGTGGTGTCATTTCCCCCGTTCCCCCAGAAGAGCAAGGAACAGGTTTTTACTCAAACCTGTTCGTTGTTCCAAAGAAGGAGGGGTCAGTGCGTCCGATCTTGGATCTAAAACTTCTCAACAAGTTTCTACGGGTGCGGAAGTTTCGCATGGAGTCCCTTCGCTCCGTTATTGCTTCTCTGAGTCCAGGAGAATTCCTCGCGTCTGTGGACATTCAAGACGCCTACTTGCACGTCCCTATTGCAGAGTCCCACCATCGTTTTCTGCGCTTTGTCATAGGGGGGGCGTCATTACCAGTTCGTCGCCCTACCTTTTGGGTTGGCGACCGCTCCTCGGGTTTTTACGAAGATTCTGGCGCCTCTCATGGCGCTTCTTCGCACCAGGGGCATCTCTTTGTTACCATACCTAGACGACATCTTGATAAAAGCTCCGTCTCTTCCACAGGCCGAGGACAGCGTCCGAATCACCGTTCAATCCCTGGAACGGTTCGGGTGGCTGATTAATCTTCCCAAGTCCTCTCTTCACCCCTCCCGGAGACTCTCGTTCCTGGGGATGATCTTGGACACCTCGATTTCTCGGGTGTTTCTTCCGGATTCCAAGGTTTCCCAGATTCGACTGGCAGTGGTGTTTCTTCTACGCTCTCCACGTCCCACCATTCGGGAGTGCATGCGGGTGCTGGGCCTTATGGTCTCCTCTTTCGAGGCGATTCCGTACGCCCAATTTCACACTCGTCCGCTACTACAAATGATCCTTGCCCTCTGGAACAAGAGCCCTCGGGGTCTAGACACTCCTGTTCTTCTGTCCCGGCAAGTTCGAACTTCTCTCCCTTGGTGGCAGTCTTCCCTCAACCTATCGTCAGGAAGGTCCTTCCTTCCGTTCTCCTGGACGGTAGTCACCACCGACGCCAGCCTCATCGGTTGGGGAGGTGTTCTCCGGAACCTCACAGTTCAGGGTGTCTGGTCGACGGAGGAGTCCCGTCTCCCGATAAACGTCTTGGAACTAAGGGCGATTTTCCACTCCCTCTCCCACTGGACTCCTCTCCTTGCAACCTCGCCCGGTGCGTGTTCAGTCGGACAATGCCACGGCTGTGGCTTATGTCAACCATCAGGGCGGGACCCGCAGTCGGGCAGTAATGCAGGAAGTAGCGAGGATCCTCTTATGGGCGGAGTCGCATGTTCCAGTATTGTCGGCAGTGTATATCCCGGGAGTCGACAATTGGACGGCGGATTTTCTGAGTCGCACCAGGGTGGATCCGGGAGAATGGTCTCTCCATCCGGGAGGTTTTCGAGGACATCTGCAACCGATGGGGCCGTCCGGACGTAGATTTGATGGCTTCCCGGCTCAACCACAAGGTGCCGGTGTATCTAGCCCGCGTTCGAGACCCGCGGGCGGACGGGGTAGACGCGCTGGTAGCTCCATGGCAGCGGTTCAGCCTCCTTTACGTCTTCCCTCCGATTCCTCTGTTGCCGAAGGTGCTGCGCAAGATAGAGGCGGAGGGGATACCAACCATTCTCGTCGCCCCGGATTGGCCTCGCCGCGCCTGGTTCTCCAGCGTCGCTCGTATGTTGGTCGACGTTCCGTGGCCGCTACCCGACAGAGAGGATCTCCTGTCTCAGGGGCCACTCTTCCACCAGAATTCACGGCAGCTGCGTTTAACGGCGTGGCTGTTGAGCCCTCCATCCTAAGGAAGAGAGGCTTCTCTGATGCGGTGGTAAGAACCATGATCGGAAGCCGGCTTCTTCACTGATCTATTATCGCACCTGGAAGGCCTTCCTGGTTTTTTGTGAGAAGTCGGGCTACCCGCCCCTACGTTTCTCTGTCCCAGTGGTGCTGTCCTTTCTCCAATCCGGCCTTGACATGGGTCTGTCGCTCAGTTCTTTGAAGGGTCAGGTTTCTGCTTTGGCTATCTTTTTTCAGAAGTCCATTGCCTTTTTGAGACCTGTGAAAACCTTCCTGCAGGGGGTGGCGCATTCTGTTCCCCCGTATGTGCCTCCCTTGCCCCCCTGGGATCTCAACTTGGTTCTGCGCGCCCTTCAGTCGGCGCCTTTTGAGCCTCTGAGGGAGATCTCTGGTTTTACTCACCTGGAAGGTAGTTTTTCTGGTGGCCATAACCTCCATCAGGCGAGTTTCGGAGCTGGCCGCACTTTCCTGCCGAGAACCTTTTCTGGTCTTTCACCAGGATAAGGTGGTGCTCAGACCGGTGCCTTCTTTTTTGCCCAAGGTGGTTTCTCCCTTCCACCTTAACGAAGATCTTGTCCTGCCCTCTTTTTGTCCTTCTCCGGCGAACCCCAAGGAATGCGCTCTCCACTCTCTGGACGTCGTCAGGGCTCTGAAGGTGTACCTGGAGGCTACTGCCTCCTTCCGGCGTTCAGACTCTCTCCTTGTGATTCCTGAAGGGTCTCGTAAGGGCCTGGCGGCTTCCAAGGTCACCGTGGCGCGGTGGATCCGTTCCGCTATTGCTGCGGCCTATCGCGCTCGTGGCCAGGTTCCGCCGTCTCGGATTACTGCTCACTCCACAAGGGCAGTGGGAGCTTCCTGGGCTAGACGCAATCGCGCATCCGTTTCCCAGTTGTGTAAGGCGGCCACTTGGTCGTCCTTACATACTTTCACAAAGTTTTATCAGCTACACTCTCTGGCCTCGGCTGATGCTGTTTTTTGGCGCAGGGTATTGCAGGCTGTGGTTCCTGTTTAACTGCGGGACGTTTATTCCAGGCGGTGTTGGGTTTGTTTCTTGTTCCCACCCCATGGACTGCTTTGGGACGTCCCATGGTCTGTGTCCCCCAATGGAATGAACGAGAAAAGGAGATTTTTGTGAAACTCACCTGTAAAATCTTTTTCTCGTCTTTTCCATTGGGGGACACAGCTCCCGCCCCTTTTTTTATGGTTTTTCGCCTTATGGTGTGCGGTGTGATGGTTTCCATTGTGTTTTATTTCCTTTCTCCTTCTCCTACTGCTTTTGCAACGACTGAAGTTCTCCTGGAGGTGCCTGGGGGTATAGCCCGAGGAGGAGGAGCTTCTTTTTTTGCATAGTGTCCCTCCTAGTAATATCTCTAAGCTATACCCATGGTCTGTGTCCCCCAATGGAAAAGACGAAAAAAGATTTTACAGGTGAGTTTCACAAAAATCTCCTTTTATACCAGTTTGTAACATAAATTATAGTGACTCTCTGCTCATTTTTCTTACCACTTTTGAAAAGTGCCAAAAAGTGTAAAAAGGTGCAGATTATATTGCACCATATTTGTGCCCTTTTATTCCCGCTATAAAAGTGTACAATCTGATAAATCTTCCCCTTTGTATCTAACAAAAGCAAGAAACTGTTAATACAGGACATTGGAAAACACTTTCCTGTCTTTTCAGTTTTATTGAAATAATTGTTTGTAAGATTGATAAGAGTAGACTTGTCACTTTTCCATATTTAAAATGTGTGACCCATTAATACATTTTCATTATTGTTCTTTTTTAGACAATTCTGGGATATAGTACATTCATTTACCGATGAGCAGAAAAGATTGTTCTTACAGTTTACAACTGGCACAGATAGAGCTCCTGTGGGTGGACTAGGAAAACTAAAGATGATTATAGCCAAAAATGGCCCAGACACAGACCGGTAAGGCCCTTTATGTATATAACATAGTGATACCATGCTTGATACACACTTCATGTGCACACGAAATGTAATACGGTGCTTGATGATCACCTGAAAGAGAATGGGTAATTTATTCTCTAAAAGGGTGTATTTCACCTGCCGGCAGATGATCGCTAATGTGCGTTTGTAGTAACGCTCATTAGCGATCATCTGGCAGTGTAATACGTCCGCCGATTGCCCGATGAACAAGCAAGCGCAAGTTCATGGGGCAGTACAAATGTTTTGACAAGTTAGAAAATCATTGTTTGCAGGCAGCAGATCGTGGTGTGTAATCACAATCTGCTGCAGACAAACAATGATTTACTATAGGGAAGAGCGATGGTATAATGATCGCTCCTCCCTATACTGAGGAGGAGATTGCTGCACGTAATAGCAGCGGTCTCCTCCGCTAACGATTGCCGGGAAGGAACTGAAATTTTTATCAGGATGATTCACATAAGTCTGCGGAGAAGTGAAGTTTCTAGCCTAGACAGAAAGGCTAAACGTCTAATACATACAATATATATCTTTTTCATTGGGTGTTTACATATGGATGTCTGTTTAGGGTGATATATTTACAGGTTGAGCCAAAAGTCTGGACATACCCTTTTAACTAGTGTCATTTGTAGAAAATAGACTTCTAACGTGTGACAGTTTTAAAGGGGTTGTTCGGGTTCAGAGCTGAACCCAGACATACCTCTATTTTCACCCAGGCAGCCCCCTGACTTGAGCATCGGAGTAGTTCATGCTCCGATGCTCTCCTTTGCCTTGCGCTAAATCGCTCAGGGCAAAGGCATTTTCAGAAGTTCCGGTGACGTACCGGGCTCTTCATGGAGCTTCCAGAAAGGCCAGTGATGTCACCAGCACTGATGGGCGTGCTTTAGCGCTGCCCTAGCCAGTAAAACGGCTAGGGCAGCGCTAAAGCATGCCCATCAGAGCCGGTGATGTCACCGAACACACTGCCGGGCGGAAGCCACCGCCTGGCAGTGTGTTTATTGTAAACAAAAGAGCTCTTGCCCTGCACAATCTAGCGCAGGGCAAGGGAGCGCATTGGAGCATGAGATGCTCTGATGCTAACATCAGAGGTGCTGCTTGGGTGAAAATATGGGTATGTCGGGGTTCAGCTCTGAACCCGGACAACCACTTTAATTGAGGGAGGCTACATTATTTGGTGGAGGACATGTTTTTGGCCGCCATATTGAATTCAGCTCAGGTGCTCAGTGGAAATGGTTTGTGCGATATATCAGTCTTGGCTAGAATTTATTTGGAAACACACCCGAAGTTTCATTTTTGACCTATCTTTACCTGTTTAGGAGTTGAACCAAGGTCAAGGCTTCCTAAATTTCTTTATATGATGTGTTCCATGTGTCCCCATTCTTCTGGATGCACATACAGGTGAAACTCGAAAAATTAGAATATCGTGCAAAGTTCATTTATTTCAGTAAGGCAACTTAAAAGGTGAAACTAACATATGAGATAGACGCTTTACTTGCAAAGCGAGATATTTCAAGCCTTTATTTGTTATAATTTGGATGATTATGGCTTATAGTTTATGAAAACCCCAAAGTCAGAATCTCAGGTACCCTTTGCTCAGGGGGTATGGATTAATTAGCTGACTAGAGTGTGACACTTTAAGCCTAAAATATTGAACCTTTTCACAAAATTAGAATTTAAGCTGCATTAATGCAATTCCTTTTCATTTGCATTACTGAAATAAATGGAGTTTTGCATGATATTCTAATTTTTCGAGTTTCACCTGTAGTTAAACATTTAGTCCACTATCACAGGGGCCAACTACCTAAAATATAACTTTTAATCAAAAATAGCTAAAAAATACACACACATACAGTACAGACCAAAAGTTTGGACACACCTTCTCATTCAAAGAGTTTTCTTTATTTTCATGACTATGAAGGCATCAAAACTATGAATTAACACATGTGGAATTATATACATAACAAACAAGTGTGAAACAACAGAAAATATGTCATATTCTAGGTTCTTCAAGTAGCCACCTTTTGCTTTGATTACTGCTTTGCACACCCTTGGCATTCTCTTGATGAGCTTCAAGAGGTAGTCACCTGAAATGGTCTTCCAACAGTCTTGAAGGAGTTCCCAGAGATGCTTAGCATTGTTGGCCCTTTTGCCTTCACTCTGCGGTCCAGCTCACCCCAAACCATCTCGATTGGGTTCAGGTCCGGTGACTGTGGAGGCCAGGTCATCTGGCGCAGCAACCCATCACTCTCCTTCATGGTCAAATAGCCCTTACTTTCAAAGTTTTCCCAATTTTTCAGCTGACTGACTGACCTTAATTTCTTAAAGTAATGATGGCCACTCGTTTTTCTTTACTTAGCTGCTTTTTTTCTTGCCATAATACAAATTCTAACAGTCTATTCAGTAGGACTATCAGCTGTGTATCCACCTGACTTCTCCTCAACGCAACTGATGGTCCCAACCCCATTTATAAGGCAAGAAATCCCACTTATTAAACCTGACAGGGCACACCTGTGAAGTGAAAACCATTTCAGGGGACTACCTCTTGAAGCTCATCAAGAGAATGCCAAGAGTGTGCAAAGCAGTAATCAAAGCAAAAGGTGGCTACTTTGAAGAACCTAGAATATGACATATTTTCTGTTTCACACTTGTTTGTTATGTATATAATTCCACATGTGTTAATTCATAGTTTTGATGCCTTCAGTGTGAATCTACAATTTTCATAGTCATGAAAATAAAGAGAACTCTTTGAATGAGAAGGTGTGTCCAAACTTTTGGTCTGTACTGTATGTCCCTCACATGGGGACTGATAGACATACAGAAAACACACACAGACAGAGCCAATGAAAGGACCAGGTCAGGAGGGCTAGGTGTGATGGTATAGCAGGGCCAGAATCACATGGGTCACTAGGTATATCCCTGTGCTTATCTCAGCCCAGAGATGCACCCTGATGGTGGGGACACTCCGTCCCCGTGCCTAACCTGCCTGTCCTAGCGTCCTAAATGGAGACAGGTAACGGATAAGTACTTTATCATTATCAGTAATGTCCACTTAGCTATGCTAGCTCTATTGCCTTAAAGGGTTTCTGTCACCCCATTAAACCGTTTTTTTTTTTTTTCTTTCCTAATAATCCCTATAGTGCGATCTCATGATACATAAGCAAATTAATCATTTTGGTTTAGTAGAATTTGCTAAAATTCGATTTTTAAAATATGCTAATTACCTTGCTACCAGCAAGTAGGGCGGCTACTTGCTGGTAGCAGCCGCATCCTCCGATGGTAATGACGCCCCCTCGGCATGCTGATTGACAGGGCCAGGGAAGGGAATCGTTCTCTGCTGGCGCTGTTAGAATTTGAAATCTCGCGCCTGCGCCGTACCTGTCTTCAATCAGCGCAGGCGCACTGAGAGGCGGCCGCTCGCTCGACCGCTCCATCCTCAATGCGCCTGCGTCGATGACGTCATCAAGTACACCCGGAAGAGAAGATGCCGGCATCGCTGGAAGGAGGCGGAGAGTCTGGTGACGTCGCTGGATGCTCGAATCAGGTAAGTATGTACATAATAAGCATGCTGCCACAAAAACCACCAACGAAATGGGAATAAATAATTTTATAAAAATGACAGTTATTAACACTATACCACCAACGATTATTAATAATAAATCTCTTCCGGGTGTACTTGATGACGTCATCGACGCAGGCGTATTGAGGATGGAGCGGTCGAGAGAGCGGCCGCCTCTCAGTGCGCCTGCGCCGATTGAAGACAGGTACGGCGCAGGCGCGGGATTTCAAATTCTAACAGCGCCAGCAGAGAACGATTCCCTTCCCTGGCCCTGTCAATCAGCATGCCGAGGGGGCGTTATTACGATCGGAGGATGCGGCTGCTACCAGCAAGTAGCCGCCCTACTTGCTGGTAGCAAGGTAATTAGCATATTTTAAAAATCGATTTTTAGCAAATTCTACTGAACCAAAATGATTAATTTGCTTATGTATCATGAGATCGCACTATAGGGAATATTAGTAAAGAAAAAAAAAAAAACGGTTTAATGGGGTGACAGAAACCCTTTAATCTAAGCAGTATAGTGCTGCATGGTGGTGCTCCAGTCACCTTGGTTTTTTCATTTCATTTATGTGGACTGTGATCGCGGACTTATCTTTGTCATCGTGACACAGTCGCTGTACTGATAAACCAGTGGTATGCAGTCGCCGGATTTTTGCGGCAACTTGTTCATCCATACACTGTGTCTATTGATGAAATTTTTACTGGTCTCCTGATGAACCACATCTTTGAGGGGAAACGCGTCGAGACTGAGATCTAGAGCACTGATTGGAGATCATCTATGTAAATTGTGACTCCGCTATTGATTGATCCAGATATCTCTCTGGATCTCCATTTAGGACGCTATTTTTGTATAGTAGCCTTTTCGGGACCCAGACATCCATATGGGTCGTTTTAAGGACAGGCAGGTTAGGCACGGGGACGGAGTGTTCCCACCATCAGGGTGCATCTCTGGGCTGAGATAAGCACAGGGATATCACAGGGATATACCTAGTGACCCATGTGATTCTGGCCCTGCTATACCATCACACCTAGCCCTCCTGACCTGGTCCTTTCATTGGCTTTCTGTCTGTGTGTGTTTTCTGTATGTCTATCAGTCCCCATGTGAGGGACATATGTGTGTGTATTTTTTAGCTATTTTTGATTAAAAGTTATATTTTAGGTAGTTGGCCCCTGTGATAGTGTTCCTACATACAACTACCAGATAAAAATTTACTCAGGTTTATATACCCAACATTTAGTCCAGCCTTCGTGAACACACTGAAGAACCGCAGGATATACTTCATAGTATTGTAGGTTTCTCTCCTTTTAGGTGAGCTGTTTTGGCTCCCCTGAAATGGCTCGCCTAAAATGACTAAATTTTAACCAAGATTGATATATTGATATATCACATGACTTTCTTCCCATTGGAAGAACCGGAGCTGAATTCAATATCACGAACTTCAAAATGGCATCCAAAAATGATTCCTCCACCAAATAATGCAGCCTTTGTCCCAATTAATACTTTCGTACATTGGCAGTCAATTTTCTACAAATTACACCAGTTAAAAGGCTGTGTCCAGACTTTTGTCTCACTCTGTCCTCTCCCTGCGTATAGCAGCCAAAACTAGTGTTTTTCATTTTACCATTTAAAAGTGGGATAAACCTTTAACCCCTTTAAGCAACAGCAAGTTTGCCGGAGCCCCATTTTTTTAATTTTGACATGTCACTTTATCCATTTCAAATTTTGTGATCTGTATGGGAATCTATTCTTAACTAGTGTTAAGCGAACTTGTGTTTTAACTTCTGCGCCCAAAGTTCAGGTTACCGAAGAATCCCATTATGGATTCCGCTACCACGGACCATAACTGAATTTGGAATCCATAACGGGATTCTTCGATAACCCGAACTTTGCACGCAGAACTTAAATTAAAACACAAGTTCGCTGAACACTACTCTTAACCCAAGTCACTATGTTAGAAGATGTGTTATCTTACTAATCTAAAACCCTTTTACTCGCTTATCTGAAGCACTTTCTCCCCTTCCTGTGGATGGGCAGCAGCTCACATAAGACAGTCAAGCACCTGCATCTCCGTGGATGCATTGCAATTAGCTTTTGGTAACCCCTTCCTCCCAAGAATAGGAAAGTCTCCCACATATCGCCCCCAGAGATACATATGGCATGTAATGTCCCAAGAGTTTCCTTCTCCACTGTCTAGAGAGACATATAGCTAGATATTTTTGTGAAATATGTCCAGGCACATCTCAGTAAATTAGAATATCATTGAAAAGTTAATCTATTTCAGTAATTCAATTCAAAAAGTGAAACTTTTATATTTAGTTTCATTACACAGAATGATCTATTTCAAGCGTTTATTTATTTTAATGTTGATGATTATGGCTTGCAACTAATGGAAACCCAAAAGTCAGTAACTCAGAAAATGTGACTATTGTGAAAAGGTTCATTGTAGACTCTCATGAAGTCACACTGTAATCAGCTACTCAACACACGACACCTGCAAAGCTTCCCTAAGCCTTTAATTGGTCCTTCAGACTGGTTCAGCAGGCTACACAATCATGGGGAAGAAAGACTGCTGACCTGACAGTTGTCCAGAAGACAGTCTTTGACACCCTCCACAAGGAGGGTAAATCACAAAAGGTCCTTGCTAAAGAAGCTGTTCAGAGTGCTGTATCCAAGTGTATTCATGAAAGTTGAGCATAAGGAAAAAAACAGTGTGGTAGAAAAAGGTCCACAAGCAACAGGAATAACCACAGCCCTGTTAGGATTGTCAAGAAAAAGCCATCCAAGAATTTGGGGGAGATTCACAAGCAGTGGACTGCAGCTGGAGTCAGTGCTTCAAGAGCTACCACACTGACATGGGCTACCACTGTCACATTCCTTGTGTCAAGCCACTCACGATCCAGAGAGAACATAAGAAGTGCCTTACATGGGCTAAGCAAATAAGACTGGACTGTTGCTCTGTGGGCCAAAGTCCTGTTTTCATATGAAAATAAAATTTACATTTCTTTTGGAAATCAAGATCCCAGAGTCTGGAGGAAGAGTGGAGAGGAACACAATTCCAAGTTGTGAAGTTTCCACACTCTGTGATGGTTTGGGGAGCCATGGCATCTGCTGTTGTTGGACCACTGTGTTATATGAAGTCCAAAGTCAGCTCAGCCGTCTACCAGGAAATTTTAGAGCGCTTCATGCTTCCTTCTGCTGATATCCTTTTCTAGCATGACTTGGCACCTGCCCACACTGCCAAAGTACCAATACCTGTTTTAATAACCATGATATCACTGTGCTCGATATTGTCAGAAGGAAGATGAGACACCAGACCTAGCAATGCAGACAAGCTGAAGGCCGCTATCAATGCAACCTGGGCTTTCATAACAACTTAGTAGTGCCACAGGCTTATCGTGTCCATTCCATGCCGCATTGATGCAATAATTCATGCAAAAGGAGCCCTGACCAACTATTGAGTTCATATACTGTACATAATGTCGGGATCTGTACTCAGGATGGGGTTGACAATGACAGACTTCAGGAGAGAAGGCAGGTTAAAAAGTCCAAAACGTTTTTTTCTCTCTGGTATCATTGGGGGACACAGGAAACTATGGGTATAGCTGTTGCCGCTAGGAGGAGACACTAAGCAAAAAAGTGTTAGCTCCTCCTCTCGGCTATACCCCTTTTGCATACACTGAGCTAAACCTTTTTTCTTATTTTAGTTTTTTACCTTTTTCCCACTTAGGCATGGGAAGCAGAGACGCCTGGCCTCTCTGTTTACCTGGGGAGGAAGGCCAGTGTCGGTTCAGAGTATGACAAAGGTAACTGGGCACTCTCAGGATATCTGAACCATATGGAATTTATTAGCATATAAAATTAATATGTAGTTCAATTTGCGGCAATATATAACAGCGGTCAATGGTGAGCAATATAACATGGATAACTAAAATGGCATACCTGAAGTGCATAGGCTAATAGTAGGAAGCAGCAATCGCTAAAAATACATCGTAAAAACGAATAGGATACAATATATCATAAAAAAATCGAGGAGTAGATAAAATGGAAAAATCGATTCACAGTAGATAGGTTGATGTCGATTAGTGCAAATGGTATAAATTTCAAATGGGAAAAAATCTCGAATCTATTGGCAGCGATATTGGTAATGTCCTAAAATATGCCCAATTCGATAAGTTAGCAGTAGTAATCGGATGTTCGAATGTCCCAGTACAGTATGAACAGGCAAGGCGTAGCGGCGTCCCGCTAATTACATGGACCAGCGGCGTCACACTGCAATGTTAGCAACGAAAGTTTTAAATTCTGCCGGAATAAAATCAAACAGTATTACCGTATCATTTGTCCATCACAGAGTCGCTCTGAACAGTGGTCCTGTGAGTGTGAAGACCAATAGTTTACGAGCGATATTCGTTCTTGCTTCCCATGCTGGCAAATGTTTGGCACGTGCAGTCAGACCTTCACTGTGGAATCAGGTCTTGCGTGTTGCTTTTCAAAATTACCATTAGTGTGGCGGACTATTTTTCTGTGTGAAAATCCGGTAAGTTATTCCAGCTTCTCAAGTAGTCCCAGACTTGGGGGTTCTGTCTTAGCTAGATGCGTTTCAGGGTATCAAATAACCCCTTCATCAGTAGCTACCAGTCCCCCAAAGACTCCTTTCTTATATAGTGGGTAAGGTATTCCAAAAACCTGGGATAGATCTTCTTTTTGGGCGAATGTTTTGTCTTTCCATATATTCCCATTTCCCCAAACTGCACAATAGAATCCTCATACTGCAATACATTAGTTATTTTCAACACAATTCAAACTGCCATATTTAGTACATTCAACTTAGGCCTCATGCACACGACAGTATTTTTTCACGGTCCGCAAAACGGGGTTCCGTTGGTCCGTGATCCGTGACCGGTTTTTCGTCCGTGGGTCTTCCTGGATTTTTGGAGGATCCACGGACATAAAAAAAAAAGTCGTTTTGGTGTCCGCCTGGCCGTGCAGAGCCAAACGGATCCGTCCTGACTTACAATGCAAGTCAATGTGGACGGATCCGTTTGACGTTGACACAATATGGTGCAATTTCAAACGGGTCCGTCCCCCATTGACTTTCAATGTAAAGTCAGGAGTTAATATACTATCGGATCGGAGTTTTCTCCAATCCGATGGTATATTTTAACTTGAAGCGTCCCCATCACCATGGGAACGCCTCTGTTAGAATATACCATCGGATTTGAGTTACATCGTGAAAACTCATATCCGACAGTAAATTCTAACACAGAGGCGTTCCCATGGTGATGGGGACGCTTCAAGTTAGAATATACTACGAACTGTGTACATGACTGCCCCCTGCTGCCTGGCAGCACCCGATCTCTTACAGAGGGCTGTGATCAGCACAATTAACCCCTCAGGTGCCGCACCTGAAGGGGTTAATTGTTTGTATCATAGCCCCCTGTAAGAGATCAGGGGCTGCCAGGCAGCAGGAGGCAGACCCCCCTCCCTCCCCAGTTTGAATATCATTGGTGGCCAGTGTGCGGGCCCCCCTCCCTCCCTCTATTGTATTATCATTGGTGGCCAGTGTGCGCCCCCCGGCCCCCCCTCTATTGTATTAATATCATTGGTGGCCAGTATGCGGCCTCCCCTCCTCCGCCCCCCCCCCCCCCCCCCCCCCCCCCCCCCCCCCCCCCCCCCCCCCCCCGATCATTGGTGGCAGCGGAGAGTTCCGATCGGAGTCCCAGTTTAATCGCTGGGGCTCCGATCGGTAACCATGGCAACCAGGACTGCAGTAGCGATTAAACTGGGACTCTGATCGGAACTCTCCGCTGCCACCAATGATGGGGGGGGGGAGAGGAGAGGCCGCACACTGTCCACCAATGACATTAATACAATAGAGTTGGGGCCGGGGGGGCGGCGCACACTGGCCACCAATGATAATACAATGGAGGGAGGGGGGGCGCACACTGGCCACCAATGATAATACAATAGTGGGGGGGCCGCACACTGGCCACCAATGAGAATACAATAAAGGGAGGGAGGGGGGGCCGCACACTGGCCACCAATGAGAATACAATAGAGGGAGGGGGGGCTGCACACTGGCCACCAATGATAATACAATAAAGGGAGGAAGGGGGGGCCGCACTGGCCACCAATAATAATACAATAGAGGGGTGGCCGGCGGATGGCCGCACTGGCCACCAATGAAATTAAAACTGGGGAGGGAGGGGGGTCTGCTGCCTGGCAGCCCCTGATCTCTTACAGGGGGCTATGATACGCACAATTAAACCCTTCAGGTGCGGCACCTGAGGGGTTAATTATGCTGATCACAGCCCCCTGTAAGAGATCGGGTGCTGCCAGGCAGTAGGGGGCAGTCATGTACACAGTTCGTAGTATATTCTAACTAGAAGCGTCCTCATCACTATGGGAACACCTCTGTGTTAGAATATACTATCGGATTTGAGTTTTCACAAAGTTAAAACTCATCTCTGAAAAAGCTTTTATGCAGACGGATCTTCGGATCCGTCTGTATGAAAGTAGCCTACGGATCACGGACACGGATGCCAATCTTGTGTGCATCCGTGTTTTTTCACGGACCCATTGACTTGAATGGGTCCGTAAACCGTTGTCCGTCAAAAAAATAGGACAGGTCATATTTTTTTGACGGACAGGATACACTGATCACGGAGGCGGATGACAAACTGCATTTTCCGAGTTTTAACGGACCAATTGAAAGTCAATGGGTCCGCAGAAAATCACGGAAAACGGAACAACGGCCACGGGTACACACAACGGTCGTGTGCATGAGGCCTTATAATGTATATATTATAAAAATTATGAAAAACAATAAAAACTGTAAAAAAAAAAATTAAAGCACATCGCAACTATATATTTAAAAATCCTGATGTACCTATGTGTATATACACTCACCTAAAGAATTATTAGGACCACCTGTTCTATTTCTCATTAATGCAATTATCTAGTCAACCAATCACATGGCAGTTGCTTCAATGCATTTAGGGGTGTGGTCCTGGTCAAGACAATCTCCTGAACTCCAAACTAAATGTCAGAATGGGAAAGAAAGGTGATTTAAGCAATTTTGAGCGTGGCATGGTTGTTGGTGCCAGACGGGCCGGTCTGAGTATTTCACAATCTGCTCAGTTACTGGGATTTTCACGCACAACCATTTCTAGGGTTTACAAAGAATGGTGTGAAAAGGGAAAAACATCCAGTATGCGGCAGTCCTGTGGGCAAAAATGCCTTGTGGATGCTAGAGGTCAGAGGAGAATGGGCCGACTGATTCAAGCTGATAGAAAAGCAACGTTGACTGAAATAACCACTCGTTACAACCGAGGTATGCAGCAAAGCATTTGTGAAGCCACAACACGCACAACCTTGAGGTCGATGGGCTACAACAGCAGAAGACTCCACCGGGTACCACTCATCTCCACTACAAATAGGAAAAAGAGGCTACAATTTGCACGAGCTCACCAAAATTGGACTGTTGAAGACTGGAAAAATGTTGCCTGGTCTGATGAGTCTCGATTTCTGTTGAGACATTCAAATGGTAGAGTCCGAATTTGGCGTAAACAGAATGAGAACATGTATCCAGCCTCTGATGGCTACTTCCAGCAGGATAATGCACCATGTCACAAAGCTCGAATCATTTCAAATTGGTTTCTTGAACAAGACAATGAGTTCACTGTACTAAAATGGCCCCCACAGTCACCAGATCTCAACCCAATAGAGCATCTTTGGGATGTGGTGGAACGGGAGCTTCGTGCCCTGGATGTGCATCCCTCAAATCTCCATCAACTGCAAGATGCTATCCTATCAATATGGGCCAACATTTCTAAAGAATGCTATCAGCACCTTGTTGAATCAATGCCACGTAGAATTAATGCAGTTCTGAAGGCAAAAGGGGGTCCAACACCATATCAGTATGGTGTTCCTAATAATTCTTTAGGTGAGTGTATATACCTAATGGTTCTAACTACAGACAAATACATATTCCATCCATGCCGCATTGATGCAATAATTCATGCAAAAGGAGCCCTGACCAACTATTGAGTTCATATACTGTGCATACTGTCGGGATCTGTACTCAGGATGGGGTTGACAATGACAGACTTCAGGAGAGACAGCAGGTTAAAAAGTCCAAAAAGTTTATTTCTCTCTCGTATCATTGGGGGACACAGGAAACCATGGGTATAGCTGTTGCCACTAGGAGGAGATACTAAGCAAAAAAGTGTTAGCTCCTCCTCTCGGTTATACCCCTTTTGCATACACTGAGCTAAACCTTTTTTCTTATTTTAGTTTATTTTACCTTTTTCCCACTTAGGCATGGGAAGCAGAGACGCCTGGCCTCTCTGTTTACCTGGGAAGGAAGGCCAGTGTCAGTTCCCTTCACCACCCGACCTGCTCCCCTGCATCCCAACAGCCATGGGGTCACCTGCATTTCTGCAGTCTCCCCCTCCACTTCAGCCTCACTACCACCTCGGTGCTCGTGGCTGAGGAGGTGACCCTGCTGGTACCCCGAGGGGGGGGGTGAAGAGAAGAGGATGAAGATAGGGTGAGTATATTTCCCTCCATCCACTCCACCACCCCCACTCGCCACCATCAACATCCCCATTAACCACCATCACTCACTCACTCCACTCCCCCTTGGCTAGGTACTCCCCTTCCTTCTTTTGCCGGGTGCTTGAGCTCCCCCCTCCCATCGCCTTGTACTATTCCCTCCACCTTCTTCCCTCCAGGACCCGCTAGTGCTGTTCCAAGATTCCATTCTTGGGGTGACGGCCGCCGCTTTCACCCTGAATATGCCCGTCCCTGATCTTCCTCGGTCCCATGGTTCGGGCAGTTCCACAGCTGTGTTTACCGCACCCTCAATAAGCAGGGTAATTGCTGCTGGATACCGTACACCCTGTAGCATTACCCCCTTCCATAGGCGGAGTAACGGCTCTACCACTGCATGTTGTCGTATTACCCTGCTTCCATAGGTGGAGTACTTGCACTACCATGAGATGCTGTTGCATTACCCTCTTCCCAGAGGCGGAGTGATTGGGCTACCACTGGATAAAGTGCTGTAGCATTACCTCCCGTCCATAGACAGAGCACTTGCACTACCATTGGATGCTGTACAGCCTGTCACATTACACACTTCCACAGGTGGAGTGATAGCTCTACCACTGGGCATGGTATATCCTGTTGCAAAATAATTGCACCACCACTGGATATCCTATCTTATTCCCTCCTTTTACAGGTGAAGTAATCACACCCACATTTGCATACTGTGACTACTACGCCACACTGAAATGGTGCTACTAGCACCGGATATGGTGCCTCCTATAATTATTCCTCCCCTTCCACAGGCAGAGTAATGGTGCTACCACGGGATACAGTTTATACTATCCCTTTATCTCCTTTCACAGGTTGGGCACTCATGCTATCAGGTGGTGTGATTACACCATAATTGGATATTGTGGAGTATTGGTCCCAGCAGCGGCTGCTATACTTCCTGTAATATTCCCCTAAAAAAAAAACTGCCCCCCCCCCCCCCTTCCACAGGTGGAGTGATGAGACTACCGCTAGATGCTTTATATTCTATCCCATCACTTTCTTTCGCAGGTAATCACCCTAATGAGTGGAGTGATTACCTTATGGTTAAATACTGTGAATGCTATGCCACTTAGGAGTATTGGTCCTAACTCTGGCTTCCATACTTCCCGTCATATTCCTTCCCCTTCACAGGTGGAGTATTGAAAAGAGACCTTACCTACTATTGCCTTATCCTCTTCAGTAGGTGGTGTGCGGGCGACACTGCTGGATACTGCACTACTTCAAAATTATCCTCTTCCTCAGATAAATTTTATGTATGTTGGTGTTGGGCAACTACATGTGTCCTCTGCCTGCTCAGGGTGTTTCCCTACACTACAACCTTTCTTGTGCTTTAAGTCCCGGTTGGAATCCACTTTACAATGGTAGTCATTGTCACCTCCAATAGGTGGAGCTGTGCTAGCACAGAATACGGTGGTTACTTCCACATTCACCCGCTTGGTGGGTTATGTATTTCGTTGACTCAGTATGCCATCTTTAAGTCCAGCGCTCCTCCTTCTCAGGTGGAGTATTTGCGCTACCACTACATACCACCATGACTGCTACTGTATGGCCTCTTCCTCAGGTGGAGATTCAGTGGCAACTACTGCGGGCCCTCCTTAGACAGAGTCCTATGCTGACACTAAATACCGTGGGATATGGCCTCCCCGTCAGGTGGAGTATTGCACTACCCTTAGGCGCTGTGGCTACTACTGTATGGCCTCCCTCTTGTGTAGGGTGTTGCACGAGCACTAGGTGCTGTGTTCTCTACTGTATGCCTCCCTTCTCAAGTGGACTTCTTTCGGAAGCCCTATGTTTTATGCCTACAACTGTATAGTTCCCTTCTCAGGTTTATTGCCTATGTTCTTCCTGAATGCTATCATGGCGCCCATGTTGCTTCCTCCCTTACATGGCACATTTGCACCAGGTATTGGATCTGTGATTTCTACCACATTGATAGATCCAGCTGATTAGCAGATACTTAGATCTACCTAGGTTAATTATCAAAATACCAAATTCCAGAAAAATATAACCCTAAAGTCTAATATACTTTATTTCAATTAATTTAAAATCTGGGAATCTGTCTCCCAAAAAAAGGACAGACAATGATCACTGAAGGTCTGATCGATGAGGACCAAAAGGAAGCACCTAAAAACATATATTGTAAGGGAAATGGGGAAACTATCCCTCGTCTTTCCCTACTCTTTTCCTCAGCCCAGGGACGGCCCCTAATGGTGGGGACTCCCTGTCCTCGAACCTGGGCTGTTATTACCCTCAACAGACCCTGAGGGGTATGGAAAGGAGGGTGAGTAAATTGATAACACCCTAGAAAAAGGGAAAGTGCTTACCAACAAAACAGATACAAAAAACACAACACCCAACCCTGTGTAAAAGGGCTTAATGGTGGATAACATTCATACTATCAGTCATGATGTTGTCGGGGACCTATGAATGAATGTATAATCCACCTCGTGATTAAGATGATATATGCAACCCCGATGCGTTTCCCCCTTTCACGGGTTCATCATGGGGTTATAGAATATAGGTGATGGTAAACGGGTTGGTGGACTAGGTCCTAAGGATAAAGATCACTGTATATCGAATAACAAAAACTACAGGGTTAGTGATTTCTTGATTGTGTTAAAACATAACTTTTACTATAGAATTTAAGAAAATTGGCCCAAAATACATATATACATAAATACAAATTTATAGTCAGAGCGGCGGTATGACAGGTAATCGTGCACGGCGGCACCCGATGATAAATTAAGGCGGATACTCGGCGGCACCCAAAAAGAACCCGTACTCCTACCGCTCTGTTGTCTGCGTCCAGGGTGCAGAATGCGTCCAGATGATGCCACGATGATGGACTCCAATGCAGACGCTCAACTGCTAAAGGGACGGCGGGGTACAACTGAGGCCCTGATTTGGCCCTGTAAAGTGATCTATGGCTTAACCTGTCATGCACTAGAACACCTTCCCAATTAAAATATATTTTATATTTTAATTGGGAAGGTGTTCTAGTGCATGATAATTATTCTTCCCTCACTTATATTTACTGCAAAGCGGTTTTTTGATATGGTATGGCTTAACCTGACACAGTGCCCTGTGGTTAGGCTGCTATCCCTCAATAGTATCAGGGTAAGCCATAGATCACTTTACAGGGCCAAATCAGGGCCTTAGTTGTACCCCGCCGTCCCTTTAGCAGTTGAGCGTCTGCATCATCGTGGTATCATCTGGACGCAGACAACAGAGCGGTAGGAATACGGGTTCTTTTTGGGTGCCGCCGAGTACCCTCAATTTATCATCGGGTGCCGCTGTGCACAATTACCTGTCATACCGCCGCTCTGACTATAATATGTATATATGTATTTTGGCCCAATTTTCTTAAATTCTATATTAAAAGTTATGTTTTAACACAATCAAGAAATCACTAACCTTGTAATTTTTGATATGGGTGATGGATAGTATGGCATCTGTAGCTAGATAAACAATATCAAATGATATAATACCAAGGCACCAATAATCATTGACAGGAGGAACTTTCATATTTTAGACAACAAAAAAACTGACAGTATGACCAAAGGACTAGCACAGGTCGGCAGTCATGCCCGTCCCGGGGCCTACGTGAAGTTCACTTCAGATATAGTCTGCATAGATTGCCATAAAGCGTAATGGGCTCACGGGTACATCCCAAGCATTCCTTCAGTCCATACAGATAGCCAGTAAGTTGTAAGTATAAGGATCCGGTAGTCCCAGTGCCTCCTCAGTCACTTACGGTAAGTGTGCCCTTAAGGCGATTAAATATATAATTTAATCTTGTGCTGTCTTGTATCTCGATCACGAATCCCCACGTCCGTGTTTCGGCCTAGTCATAAGCTACCGCGGGTTGGTTTCTCACCCTATATAATCCCGTTAGCGGACCAGGCTTATATCAAACGAGAAGCTGGTGGCAGTATACCCGGGCTGAGAAGGCGCTGTTTCACGGCGGCAGTGAAAAGGCTCTCAGCTCATTGCCTCTCTGTGCCCGCGTGGACAGGAGGTGTCTGTGTAAACTGTACCAAGCTGACCTTACCTGCCCCTCTCGCGGGCGTAGCGTCAGGAATAGAACAGACATTTATAGGACATTTCATCATTTTTCCAAATTCTTATGAAAATATATTCAGCACATACTGCATTGAACTAAGGCTACTTTCACACTAGTGTCTTTTGCGGATTCGTCATGGATCTGCAAAAACCCTTCCGTTACAATAATACAACCGCATGCATCCGTCATGAACGGATCCGTTTGTATTATGTCTTCTATAGCCGAGACGGATCCGTCATGAACACTATTGAAAGTCAATGGGGGACGGATCCGTTTTCTATTGTCAGAGAAAACGGGTCCATCCCCATTGACTTACATTGTGTGCCAGGACGGATCCGTCTTGCTCCTCACCACAATGCAGACAGCCTAACTGTACCGATTTATTATATATTTTTGGACTCCGATTCCACAGCCCTGCCTAATGGTACTGGTCGTCCACATTAATTTCTTCACCAGTATGTGCAATTGCATGAGCTGCTATAGCTAACGAGTCCCTCAGCTGATGTGACCCCCTCGTTGCTCTGACGCTCATCTACCGTATTTTTTCCTGCACAAGTGGGTCATTGACGCTAAAGGTTGACTCTGTGACAGCTTCAGCATTGCATCTCTTGGCAGATTGAGTAATGGCTTGGACATGTCCGGCTGTAGCGGACATACCTATTCACATGCTGTGAGTTGACTACATTCTCCTCTCTCCAGTTGAGCGGTTGTGCTGTCATTGGTTGTCACCGCTCATGGGGGGATCTGTTGCAATATTGAAACACCCTTTCTATTTTATGCCCGTCCACAGGCAAAGTACACTGCTCAAAAAAATAAAGGGAACACAAAAATAACACATCCTAGATCTGAATTAATTATTCTTCTGAAATACTTTGTTCTTTACATTTACGTTGAATGTGCTAACAAAATCACACAAAAATAAAAAAATGGAAATCAAATTTTTTAACCCACGGAGGTCTGGATTTGGAGTCACACTCAATTAAAGTGGAAAAACACACTACAGGCTGATCCAACTTTGATGTAATGTCCTTAAAACAAGTCAAAATGAGGCTCAGTAGTGTGTGTGTCCTCCACGTGCCTGTATGACCTCCCTACAACGCCTGTGCATGCTCCTGAGGCGGTGGCGGACGGTCTCCTGAGGGATCTCCTCCCAGACCTGGACTAAAGCATCTGCCCACTCCTGGACAGTCTGTGGTGCAACATGACATTGGTGGATAGAGCGAGACATGATGTCCCAGATGTGCTCAATTAGATTCAGGTCTGGGGAACGGGCGGGCCAGTCCATAGCATCAATGCCTTCGTCTTGCAGGAACTGCTGACACACTCCAGCCACATGAGGTCTAGCATTGTCTTGCATTAGGAGGAACCCAGGGCCAACCGCACCAGCATATGGTCTCACAAGGGGTCTGAAGATCTCATCTCGGTACCTAATGGCAGTCAGGCTACCTCTGGCGAGCACATGGAGGGCTTTGCGGCCCTCCAAAGAAATGCCACCCCACACCATTACTGACCCAATGCCAAACTGGTCATGCTGGAGGATGTTGCAGGCAGCAGAATGTTCTCCACGGCGTCTCCAGACTTTGTCACGTCTGTCACATGTGCTCAGTGTGAACCTGCTTTCATCTGTGAAGAGCACAGGGCGCCAGTGGCGAATTTGCCAATCTTGGTGTTTTCTGGCAAATGCCAAACGTCCTGCACGGTTTTGGGCTGTAAGCACAACCCCCACCTGTGGACGTGGGGCCCTCATATCACCCTCATGGAGTCTGTTTCTGACCGTTTGAGCAGACACATGCACATTTGTGGCCTGCTGGAGGTCATTTTGCAGGGCTCTGGCAGTGCTCCTCCTGTTCCTCCTTGCACAAAGGCAGAGGTAGCGGTCCTGCTGCTGGGTTGTTGGCCTCCTCCAAGTCTCCTGATGTACTGGCCTGTCTCCTGGTAGCGCCTCCATGCTCTGGACACTACGCTGACGGACACAGCAAACCTTCTTGCCACAGCTCGCATTGATGTGCCATCCTGGATAAGCTGCACTACCTGAGCCACTTGTGTGGGTTGTAGACTCCGTCTCATGCTACCACTAGCGTGAAAGCACCGGCAGCATTCAAAAGTGCCCTAAACATCAGCCAGGAAGCATAGGAACTGAGAAGTGGTCTGTGGTCACCACCTGCAGAACCACTCCTTTATTGGGGGTGTCTTGATAATTGCCTATAATTTCCACCTGTTTATCCCATTTGCACAACAGCATGTGAAATTGATTGTTACTCAGTGCTGCTTCCTAAGTGGACAGTTTGATTTCACAGAAGTGTGATTGACTTGGAGTTACATTGTGTTTTAGTGTTCCCTTTATTTTTTTGAGCAGTGTAGTTGCACAACTCCCCCTCCCCCCACAGCTGCTGTTTCTGTCCCTGACCAGTATTCATGTCTTGGGTTTACCCATGACTGCCCCGGAGCGCCCACGCTCCCGCCATTTTTTTCCTACATGACTACATGTCTTTTCACTTTTACTTCTGTGGAGGTGGACATCGACTTTATACTCCCCTTAGGACAGTGTATTCACCCATTTCTGGCCTCTTTGTGCATTCCTCTGGGCGGGAGATGGTCTGATGAGTCTGCCCTCCTCCGATGTTTCTAGCGTCGTCATCACTTCAGCCTGCCTTTAGTGCTGTCCGGTCCAGACAGTTTCGTCTGTGGTGTATCTCTTGTTAGGGAACTTACAACGATCCTCTGCGGCTCTGGGGGCATCTGCCGGCCATATTACCTTCTCAGGGAGTTTTTATTTTTTTAGCAGGTGTACGCTGCTTAATCTGCTTCCATGAGTGTACTCAAAGCAACATCCCCAGATATCCCTGGTTTAAGTCTGTGTTCTCTCACGCCTACTCTCTTTTCTCAGTGCAGTTACCCTGTCTCTGTTCTGCTTCCTAGCAGCTATCATGCTGTTGTCCAGGATCCGGCATCATTCAGTCTTCTTTTTGTCTAGTGACGGCAGTTCGTACGGCTCTTAGGCAGCTTTTTCTCTCAAGTGTGGCTGGGATATTACTTTTCCCTGAGGACACTAGTTTTTACTCCTGGACTACTCGCCATTTGCATATGGTTTTTCCATACCACCTATTCCGGTTCCCATTGTGGATAAATCTTCCGTGGCCATCCCTAATTTCGCTTATGAATTGGCCTACAGATGTCTCCTCCTCTACCGGGGAGGTCACTCCAGAACTGGTCCTCTGACTACTGCCTAGTTGATTTCTTTCAGATTACCATGTTTTTTCCCTATGTCCTTTCTCGGGAATTACACATTTGATAGTTTTGTCTGGGCCCTCCTGTTGCTTGTTGGCCTCGTCTCAGACATAACCGGATCTAACAGACCCATTTTTATTGGGTAGACCTCACTCTGTTTTTCCGTGCTGCCTATTGTCATGCAAGATATCCTGGCTTTCCAGTCCAGTCTTCCACAGCAGTTCTGTGGTATTCGATATCCACAGGTTCCATCTGGACATCAATTTCATTCGTCAGAATTGCTTATTCCTCTTGTGGATATTCTGTGCTGCTATCGACTTCTTCTGATGTAGCTTCAGCCCTTTGGCTTTATTTCACTGGGTTTTCTTCTGTCGGCCCGGTCTGCCGCTGCGTGTTATATTCTCTCTGGCTGGCCTGCCTAGTCTTGCTGTCCTATTCAGGGTTCCTGTGAATCTTTCCCCACATTTTCTGGCGGGATCTTATTGCCAGCCTTAGATTTGTTCTTGTTTTTTGTTCCCTCCCCATAGTACTGCTTTAGAACGTCCCATGGTCTCCTGTGTTCCCCCAATGATACGAGCGAGAAATAAAATTTTTGTGCTTACCTGTAAAATCCTTTAATCACTGAGTTCATTGGGGGACACAGCTCCCACACAATAAGTACATTGCTGGCTCTTCCTGGTGGGTCCCATCTTTCTTGGTTCTGACCCATCATCAGCTCTCTTCTTACTCTTATTTTCCATTGGCTTCTCCTGGCTGCTCCTACTGCCTTTGTACAAACTGATTAGCTCGGTGTATGCAGGAGGGGTATAGCTGAGAGTAGGAGCTAACACTTTTTTGCTTAGTGTCGCCTCCTAGTGGCAGCAGCTATACCAATGGTCTCCTGTGTCCCCTAATGAACTCGGCGAGAGAAGGATTTTACAGGTAAGCACAAAAAAAGCCTATTTTTCTGTTACACCGCATAACAAAAAACACATCCAAGTTATAACTTCACTTGGTTGAATGAAGCTGTGGCACCAACTCTTTAATATTGATTGGACCCTGCGAAAAAATTTACTTGGGCCCCCTGGATCCCGCCTTCCCACACCTTAGCAGGCAATCACGCCCTCCACCACAACACACACACATAAAATCCACACATCTGGTAGAGTACAGTGAATGACTGGAAATACTTCCAGTTCTGAAGACTCCAGCGGCTCAGGATCAGTGCTCTGGGCTCAGGCTGGAAGTGGGCACCGCTCTGCAGGAAGGAGACCAGGGCTCGGCTCACCCTAGTGTTACAGTGCACCCCAGCACCCCACAGTATGCAGTATAGCACCCTATAGTATACAGCAACCCACAGTATGCAGTATAGCACCCTATAGTATACAGCAACCCACAGTATGCAGTATAGCACCCTATAGTATACAGCAACCCACAGTATGCAGTATAGCACCCCACACTATACAGTACCCCACAGTATATAGTATAGCAGTCCACAGTATACAGCACCCCACAGCATACAACACCTCACAGTATACAGTAGAGCAGGATAGCACCTCACCGTATACAGCACTCCAAACTATACACGATACAGCACCTCACACTATACAGTAAAGCAGTATAGCACTCCACAGTATACAGCCCCCCACAGTATACAGTACAGCAGTATAGCACTCCACACTATACAGCACCCACACTATACAGGCCCCCCCCCCTCACTATACAGGCCCCCCCCACTATACAGGGCCCCCCCACACTATACAGCACCCCACTATACAGTAGTTTACAGTATATTAGCATAACAGCCCCTGTCACCTTTTTCTGATGTAATCTTCACAAAAAAAGCTCCACAGTTAAGGCAAACTTCTCCTGCAACACTCCTGATAGGACCTTGATGACCTCATAGCCATGTGACCAGTAATATTGCTAGGTTACTGGTCACATGGTGATGATGTCATCTAAGGTCCTAGATCACAGCTAAGATCCTAGATCACAGCTCACTGCCTGACACCCGGGGCAGTGGCAAGCAGGACTCAAGAGGCAGCTGCCTTGGGCCCCCCAGGAGCAACTGGGCCCAGGGCAGCTGCCCCTTTTGCCCCTTGGTAAAGACGGCCCTGCCAACATAACATAAACAACAAAATAAACTCCTTCCCGTCTGGGCACTACTGTGACAGGTCGTCTTTCTCACCATTAAAGCACAGTCCACACGGGGGAATCGGGCACACACTGCTAGTAGGTCAGCTAGCTTCCCGGGCTTTGACACTGAATGACAATCTGAGGCCTAATAATAATAATCTTAATATAGAGTGGATATAAAAAGTCTACACACCCTTGTTAAAATGTCAGTTTTCTGTGCTGTAAAAAAAATTAGACTATGATCATTTCAGAACTTTTTACACCTTTTAATGTGACCTACAAACTGTACCACTCAATTGAAAAACAAACTAAAGTCTTTTAGGTGGAATGAAAAAACAAAACTAAAATAATGTGGTTGCATAAGTGTGCAAACCCTCTTATAACTGAGGATGTAGCTGTATTCAGAATTAAGCAATCACATTCAAAATCATGTTAAATAGGAGTCAGCATACACCTGCCATCATTTAAAGTGCCTCTGATTAACCCCAAATAAAGTTCAGCTGCTCTAGTTAGTCTTTCCTGAAATTCAGAGGGATCTCATTGTTAAAAGGTATCAGTCATGAGAAGGGTACAAAAGAATTTCCAAGGCATTAGATATACCATGGAACACAGTGAAGACAGTCATCATTAAGTGGAGAAAATATGGCACAACAGTGACATTACCAAGAACTGGACGTCCCTCCAAAATTGATGTAAAGATGAGAAGAAAACTGGTCTGGGGGGGCTACCAAAAGGCCTACAGCAACATTAAAGGAGCTGCAGGAATATCTGGCAAGTACTGGCTGTGTGGTACATGTGACAACAATCTCCCGTATTCTTCATATGTATGGGGTAGAGTGGCAAGACGAAAGCCTGTTCTTACTAAGAAAAACATCCAAGCCAGGCTACGTTTTGCAAAAACACATCTGAAGTCTCCCAAAAGCATGTGGGAAAAGGTGTTATGGTCTGATGAAACCAAGGTTGACCTTTTTGGCCATAATTCCAAAAGATATGTTTGGCGCAAAAACAACACTGCACATCACCAAAAGAACACCCATACCCACAGTGAAGCATGGTGGTGGCAGCATCATGCTTTGGGGCTGTTTTTCTTTAGCTGGAATTGGGGCCTTAGTTAAGCTAGAGGGGATTATGAACAGTTCCAAATACCAGTCAATATTGGCACAAAACCTTCAGGCTTCTGCTAGAAAGCTGAACATGAAGAGGAACTTCATCTTTCAGCATGACAACGACCCAAAGCATACATCCAAATCAACAAAGGAATTGCTTAACCGGAAGAATAAAGTTTTGGAATGGCCCAGCCAGAGCCCAGACCTGAATCCGATTGAAAATCTGTGGGGTGATCTGAAGAGGGCTGTGCACCGGAGATGCCCTCGCAATCTGACAGATTTGGAGTATTTTTGCCAAGAAGAGTGGACAAATCTTGCCAAGTCAAAATGTGCCATGCTGATAGACTCATACCCAAAAAGACTGAGTGCTGTGCCTGTAATACAATCAAAAGGTGCGTCAACAAAGTATGAGTTTAAGGGTGTGCACACTTATGCAACCATATTATTTTATTTTTATAGTTTTTCTTCTCCCTCTACCTAAAAGATTTGTTTGTTTTTTCAATTGAGTTGTACAGTTTTTTTATAGGTCACATTAAAGGTGGAAAAAGTTCTGAAATGATTTCTTTGTCTAATTTTTCTACAGCACAGAAACCTGACATTTTAACAGGGGTGTGTAGATTTTTTATATCCACTGTATATATAGTGAGGAACAGAGGTAATTGAACACCCTGCTATTTTGCAAGTTCTCCCACTTATAAATCATGGAGGGGTCTCATAATATATCTATTTACAGAAATTTACTTTAGGGCTGGTGATTGTGATTAACCCCTTCCAGACCTCCACCGTACATGTCTCACGGAAGTTCAGCGGTTAAACATGGCACCCGCTCAGAAGCTGAGTAAGCACCAAAATTTTTTTTTTTTTTTTTTTTTTGTAATTGTGTATTTATTAAATAATATGGAAATGAAAATGCACATTTACAATAGAATAATGCACAATAGTACAAGGTAAAGGATGAAACATGAAATACATCACATTCATATTGATTGAGCACTTGTAACACTCGATAATAATCAGTGATGAAAAATGACACCGAGCAGAAATATAACAATAAAGTGTACTAATGGAGACTGTGTCTATCTGTAATCAGTCCGAAGGACTACTTAGCGTTGTATCCTAGACAAAAGGACATCGGGTAGTAGCGGAAGAGTCTTAGGGGGGGGGGGGGTGAGAAACACCTCTTTCACATGAGGTCATTAAGGTTGCCTTGTGGCCCAGTAATTATCCCACAGGTCCCATATGGCATTGAAGAGTGCTATTTTGTCCTGAAACATAGCAGTGGAATATTCCATTGTTCGGACCTTCATCACCCTAGCATACAAATCAGAAAACTGTGGCATTCGGGGCTTTTCTAAGCTCCGGAGATTAGACAACGAGCTGCTGTTAGTATCAATAGTAATAACTTGAGTGAGTGTTTAACTTGAATGGGGACCACATTAAGCAGGAAGGACATAGGATCAGGTCAGATTTCAACTCCAAAAATATCACTCGGGAGGGTGCCTACTCCGGTCCAGTAGGAGCATATCTTGGGGCAGTCCCAGAAAATATGAGGCAATGTACCCCTATGTAAGCCGCATCTCCAGCAGTCTCCCGGGACTACTGGGTTCATTCTATGGAGGAGGTCAGGAGTGTGGTACCAGTACATTAAGATTTTATATTGGTTATCCTGATGAAGTACCGACACAGAGGATTTCGCTGCCCTCCTCCATATAAGGTGCCAGAGTGTGTCCGGTAAGGCCCTCCCCAGATACTCCTCCCACCGCACCATGTAGGAATGCCTTTGAACCCGATCAGGGAAGGGAGTCAGCAATATGGAGTGAATCTCAGAAATTAGACCTTTCGCATGTACCTCTTCCCTGCAAAGGCGTTCAAAGGCAGTCGGGAGGGAGACTGTGATCCCTGAAAAAATGGACTGAGCGAAGTGACTAATCTGGATATAAAAGTAATTGGAGGAGGGGGGGAGATCATATTTGGTCTGGAGGGTAGAAAATGGCAAAAGGTCCCTAGTGAAGGGGTCCACAATATCTGCAAACCTAAACCACCCCCCCCCCCACACCCCCGCTGAAACCTCGTTGTGGACGTAGTAAGACTAGCAGGGAGCATAGGGTGATACAAAAAGGAGGTCATGGCAAAGTGATTGGAAACAAGAGGGAATTTGCCACTGCACTGCTGCCAGATGCGTCTGGTACAAGCCATGGGACCTAGGAGATCCTTGGCTGGTAGAGTCCTGTCAGGTCCGGACCATAACCTGGAGTTAGGATGTACAGGAGCTAGCCAGTCTTTCTACCTGCATCCAGACAGAGTATGGGTGCAAGGAAGCCTAGGCTGTGACAGAACGTAGCTGGGCCGCCCAGTAATATTTGGACAGATCCGTTTCCCCTAGTCCACCCTGATGCCTACTAGATAGAAGGACTGACTGTGGGATTCTATGTCGCCTTCCCGCCCATATGAATCTAAGGAGGTGAGATTGAGTGGATCTCAGATCCTTGAGGGGAACTATAATCGGTAAGGTCTCAAAAAGATACAGAAGCTTGGGCAAGATCGTCATTTTAGTCGCAGCAATAGGTCCCATGAGAGAGAGTGGGAGAGCGTGCCACTTATCCAGAAGACCCCTGATCTCCGCATATATGCGTGGGAAGTTAGCTTTATAAAGCTCCCCATATTGGGGAGTGAGGTCAACACCCAAATATCGCAGGCAGTCTGTCTTCCAATGGAAAGGGAAGTTAACCCTGAGGGAGCTCAGGGCCATCTGAGAAAGATTAAGAGGGAGGGCCTCAGTTTTATGGGTGTTGACCTTATACCCCGAGAGTTGACCAAACTCCTGTAGGATGGAGTGGAGGTTTGGTAGGGAAATATGAAGCTTGGTAAGGGTAAGAAGGATGTCGTCTGCATATAGCGATAGCTTAAACTCCCTGTCCTTGACCATAACAGCTCTGATGTCTGGGCATGCCCTGATCTTGGCTGCCAGGGGTTCGATACACATGGCAAATAGTAGGGGAGACAGTGGGCAGCCCTGTCTCGTCCCGTTAGCAATGCGTATGGGTCGAGATTGAGCATGAGGTAGTCTGATTGTCGCTGTGGGGGAGGAGTATAGGTTACGAATTGCCCTAACAAAGGGGCCAGAAAGGCCATAAGCCTGCAAGGTAGCAAAAAGGAAAGGCCAACCTAAACGGTCGAACGCCTTTTCAGCATCTAAACTAAGAAGTAATGCCTCCCCACCGAGCGAGATATGACATCTATCAAGTCAATGTTTCTTCATGTGTTGTCTGCCCCCTGACTGCCTGGGACAAATCCCACCTGCTCTTTGTGAATCAGGGAGGGGAGAAAAATGTTTATTTCGGGAGGCTAGGGCTTTGGTATAAATCTTAAGGTCTGAATTAAGCAGGGCAATGGGCCTATAATTATGGCATTCGTGAGGATCTTTCCCAGGTTTCGGAATCATCGTGAGATAAGAGTGAGACATTGGGGCAGGTACTGCGTTGCCAGCTAAAAAATGATTGAAAAGGGTTACTAAGTGAGGGATTAGTTCAGTCTTAAAAGTCTTATTATAATTGTACGAAAAGCCATCAGGCCCTGGGGATTTACCCTCGGGTAGATGGTTCACCACTTCTCCAATCTCTTCCGGCGTGATCGGACTATAAAGGGTGGCAAGGTAGGAAGGTGACAGGATGCCAAATAAGACCAGATTGTATTATCTCTAAGTCCCTCATCTGAGGGGAGGTCGGAGGGTAAATTGTACAGGGAGGAGTAGTAGGTCGAGAACCTCTCTGCTATCAATCTGAGGTCATAGTGGATTGTTCCATCAGCCCCCCTAATAGCACTCGGACCCGTTTGGGAATTGTGATTCCTGAGTTGTCTGGCCAGCAAAGTGTGAGGTTTGTTCCCCCAAGCATAATACGCTGTCGTGTGTAGAGTAATAACTTGCTGACACGACCTAAAGCTAGACTCTTCAATTGGGCCCTGGTATCAACAATTCGTCTGAGTGTGCATCGGGAGGGGTGAGCAGCCATCTTGTCTTCTAGTGTTAGCAAGCGAGACTTAAGGGTTTTGACCAAAGCAGTCGAGTCCTTCTTTAATTTTGAGCTCATTGCAATACAGTGTCCCCTCATGACCGCTTTATGCGCCTCCCACAAAGGACTGACATCCCCTACTGATCCCTCCTTTAGTTCAAAGTACGTTTTCAGGTGTTCGCAGAGTTCCTACCTAATGATCTGCTTCAAGAGGGAGTCATTAAGTCTCCAGTGGCAATGGCGAACGTGGCCCGACTCACTTCTAATGTCCACTAGTACAGGAGCATGGTCTGACCAGGAGATATGACCCATGTCCGCTCCTTCTAATATTCTGAGGGTCGAGATGGTACCAAAGAGGTAATCAATACTGTTGTGTGAACCATGTGGGGCAGAGTAAAAGAAGAAGGACCTATCAGTGGGATAAGTGAGACGCCAGAGGTCATACAGGGAGTATTTCCGCATTAGTCCCTGGCTAAGCGCTGCTGCGTCTAATGTATTGGTCTGCCCGGGAGGGCCATGCGATTCATCGATTCAGAGAACACTGCATTAAAGTCCCCCACCTAGGAGGGCCAGGGGCTCCGAAGAGTCCACTCCCTCAACAAAAACCTTGCGGAAGATTCCGCCGAGAAAGCAGATCTGGGAAGTGTTTGGGGCATAAATGTTACATAAGGTGATGGGTTTATCTGCTAAACGGCCACGGAGAATAATATAACTCCCCTGTGGGTCTATAATTGAGGATTCAATCCTGAGGGGACATCGTGCAGATACCAAGATGGCAACCCCCCGCCTTCCGACGGCTATGAGTAGAGTTTCCTCTTGGCGTTGAGCCCCTTGACATTGAAGGTTATGCACCGCATCATGTGAGTATGTGATGATATATAATATATGCAGAGTACAGCTCACCGAGGGAGTCCGTATACGTCAGTGGCTTCGCACTAGTTGGACAACGGATCAAAGGCAAAACTGAGGTACATGATCTCCACAGGCAAGGAAGTTCAGGCACCTACAACAGGAGAAAGGACACAAGGGGGGGGGGGGGGGGGGCAGACAGGACGAGACAACACAAAGACAGACAAACAACTATTCCCAGCGATATAATCCCTGCTAGGGGCAAATAAGAAGCCCCTTTGGGGGTGTAAGTGTCGGAGACCAACGAATTGAGGCTGGCCAAGGAGCCAACTACAAGTATCTGAGAGAAAAGAAACAAGTAACAACGAGGTGGGCCCCTTCAGATAGCCCGCACCGTAATGTAGCAACAGGAAAGCAATAACTGGCTTAACAGAGGTAATAAACAACCAATATGGGGGCCCATCAGAGACCGTCGATCCTGAGGGCTTAAAGGATTAAGGGCAAAGTTCTGGACGACCAAGTCCTCCAATCCATTGGCGGTCAGGCAGATGGACGATGCCCTGATGACGGAGGAGACCGCGGAGAAGAGGATGCACTTGGACCAGGCCTCCTTTTCCTGGTTACAGGAGACCAAATGTGTAGTGACGGAAGCACTGGAGACTCAAACTCCCAATCCGACATGTCGGGGATAGGAATTCCGAGTGATTCGCAAAAAGGGTGAAGATCCGAGAAGGAACGGAGAGTCTCAGTTCTTCCTTGATGACTGACAGTCAGTGCAAAGGGGAATCCCCAGCGGTAGGCAATCTGGCGGTCCCTGAGTGATGTGAGGAGAGGCTTGAGATGTCTCCTTTTCTGGAGTGTGAACCAGGATAGGTCAGGAAACAATTGTACCGGAGCGCCATCAAAGTCAATGTTGCGTAGAGATCTCGCCTTAGCCATGATGGCTTCTTTAAGGGTGAAGTCGTGGACACAACAAATTACGTCCCTAGAACATGCAGCAGAGCCCTTAGGCTTGAGTACTCTATGAGCTCTGTCCAACTTGATCTTATGTGAGGGTCGTTGTCCCAAGATCATGTTAAAAATGGCTTCCAGTGTAGCAAAGAGATCCTGGTCTCCGGAAGGCCCCGTCCCCGGATATTATTCTGGCGGCCTCGGTTATCCAAGTCCTCTAAATGCCGCCCCATGCCCCTGAGCACTGCCGTTTGGGCAGAAATTGATTCACGAAGAGTGGATATATATTGCCTGGTGTCATCATGGGAATTTTCCAGGGAGTCAACCCAGTGCACCACATGTTTAATATCAGTGCGAACTGCGCAATTTCAGCTCTACAGGCTTCTGTAACTTCAGAGATAAGAACCCAAAAGTCCTCTTTTGTAGGAAAACGGCTAAAATAGCTTGCCCAGGGCTGTGGAGGTTCAGGCAGGGGTGGGGGGTCCATAACAGCAAGTGATGGAGGGCTTGGAGATCTGGCCCAGAGGGGAGAGGAGAGCTGCTGTCCCCTTGGTCCCGCAATGGTGGGGCTGGGGACTGCTTATTGTGCCAGGGCTCATGCAAGGGGGTCCTAGGAAGGCTAGAGAAATCATGGAGGGGTCTGAAATTCACATTGTAGGTGCATTTCCACTCTGAGACAGAATTTAAAAACAAATATTTATTCAGGAAATCACATTGTATGATTTTTAAAGAATTTGTCTTGCACTGCTGAACATAAGTATTTGAACACCTGAGAAAATCAGTGTTAATATTTGGTACAGAAGCCTTTGTTTGCAATTACAGAGGTCAAACGTTTCCTGTAGTTCTTGACCAGGTTTGCGCACACTGCAACAGGGATTTTGGCCCACTTGTTCACACAGATCTCCTCTAGATCTGTCAGGTTTCGGGGCTGTCGCTGAGCAACACGGAGTTTCAGCTCCCTCCAAAGATGTTCTATTGGATTTAGGTCTGGAGACTGGCTAGGCCACTCCAGAACCTTGATATGCTTCTTACGGAGCCACTCCTTGGTTATCCTGGCTGTGTGCTTCGGGTCGTCATGTTGGAAGACCCAGCTGCGACCCATCTTCAATGCTCTAACTGAGGGAAGGAGGTTGTTGCGCAAATTCTCACAATTAATAGCCCCATTCATCCTCTCCTTAATACAGTTCAGTCGTCCTGTCCCCTTCGCAGAAAAGCACCCCCAAAGCATGATGTTGCCACCCCCCATGCTTCACAGTAGGGATGGTGTTTTTGGGATGCAACTCATCCTTTTTCCTCCAAACATGACGAGTGAAGTTTAGACCAAAAAGTTTGGTCTCATCTGACCACCTGACTTTCTCCCATGCATCCTCTGGATCATCCAGATGGTCATTGGCAAGCTTCAGACGGGCCTGGACATTTGATGACTTGAGCAGGAGAACCTTCTGTGCAATGCATGATTTGAAACCATGACTGTGTTCTACCGACAGTGACTTTGAAACTGTGGTCCCAGCTCTCTTCATGTCATTGACCAGCTCCTCACTTGTAGTTCTGGGCTGATTCCTTACCTTTCTTATCACCAGTGATACCCCACAAGGTGAGATCTTGCATGGAGCCCCAGTCCGAGGGAGACTGACAGTAGTCTTTAGCCTCTTCCATTTTCCAACAATTGCTATAACAGTTGATCTATTTTCACCAAGCTGCTTGGCAATTGCCCGGTAGCCCTTTCCAGCTTTGTGGAGGTCCACAATTTTGTCTCTGGTGTCTTTTGACAGCTCTTTGGTCTTGCCCATGGTAGTAGTTGGCGTCTGACTGACTGGGGTGGACAGGTGTCATTTAAAGAGCTCAGACAGGTGCTACTAAGTTAGATTAATGAGTGGAGTAGTGGTGGACTTTTTAAAGGCACAGTAACAGGTCTTTGAGAGCCAGAATGTTTGTTGTTTCTCAGGTGTTCAAATACTTATGTTCAGCAGTGCAAGACAAATAAATTCTTAAATCATACAATATGATTTGCTGTTTTTTTGTTTCGTTTATTCTGTCTGAGTGGGAATGTTCCTACAATGTGAATTTAAGACCCCTCCATGATTTTTTAAGTGGGAGAACTTGCAAAATTGCAGGGTGTGTGTGTATATAGATATAGAGAGGTGTGTGTGTGTGTGTAATATATATAAATTATATATATATATATATATATATCATATTCCGCCCCCTTTACAATTCAGGGGTTCATGTACAAACAGTCATAAATAACATAGTGAATAATTAGAACAAGAGGAATGAGGGTCCTGCTAGCAAGAGCTTACACTCTATCAAGAAATCTGTGAGGCCACATGTCATTCCCCAGTAATGATCCTAGCAGTCATACCTGAGATTACCTCAGGCTAGGAGAAATAGCCATGCTGGAAGGGTGTGGAAGTCCTACTAAGGCCTCTTGCACACGACCGTACGGCTTTTTCAGTACTTTGCATCCGCAAGAAACTGATAGGCAAAAAATACGGATGACGTTGTGTGGAATTCTATTTTTTAAGGAACAGATGGTTCCTGCTAGAACAGTACTATCCTTGTCCGTTATGCGGACAATAATAGGACATGTTCTATCTTTGAACGGAAACGGAAGGCATATGGAGTACCTTCCGTTTTGTTTTTTTGGCGGATTCATTGAAATGAATAGTTCTGTATACGGTCCATAAACGGGGGGGAAAAAAAAGTGTGTGCAAGAGGCCTAAGGTTCCATGCACACGTCCGTATAATGGGTCCGCATCCGTTCCGCAAATTGCGGAATGGGTGCGGACCCATTCATTCTCTATGGGGACGGGATGGATGCGGAGAGCACACTATGTGCTCTCCGCATTCACATTTCCAGAGCGCGCTCCCGATCTTCCAGTCCGCGGCTCTGGAAAAAAATAGAACATGTCCTATTCTTATCCGCAATTGCGGACAAGAATAGGCAGTTCTATTGGTGTGTCTGCCGCGTGTATTTTGCGGATTCGCATTTTGCCTAAGGGTCCATTCACACGTCTGCAAAATGGCTCTGCATCCGTTGTGCAGAACAGGTGCGGACTAATTCATTTTCAAAGGGGCCTGAATGTGCTGTCCGCATCTGCATTTGCGGATCCGCACCTCCGGATCTGCACTTCCATTCTGCAAAAAAATAGAACATGTCCTATGCTTGTCCGCAATTGTGGACAAGAAAAGGCATTTTCTATGCGAGTGCCGGTGATGTGCGTTCCGCAAAATGCCGGACACACATTGCAGGTGTCCGTGTTTTGCGGATCTGCAAAACACATACGGATGTGTGAATGGACCCTAGATCCAACCCAGACTAGAATCTAACCAAACCTGTCTCAGCAAACTACACTTTGCTGAAACCACTGCATCTTTCTGGATTTAATGTACCTCACCCATTTGAGGATACTGGGTGAAATATGCACCTTACCACAATACTTTTCAATGGGCCAGCATTTTTGTGTTTAAAAATATTTTTATTTTATTTGCCTTTTATAATCTAATTTTCTGAGAACTTTTGGGTTTTCATTAGCTGTAAGCCATAATCATCAACATTCTCCGGTTCTCCGGGCTTTTAATTTTTATGTCCTATCCTCGGGATAGGTCATCAATATCAGATTGACTGGAGTCCGAGACCTGGCACCCCCGCTGATCAGCCTTATAAAGAGACGCCTTGTGCAAGTGCCGTTTCCCGTCTGTCATCCTGCTCGCTGCTCCTTTATCTATGACAAAGCAGCAGCGAGCAGGAAGAGAGACGCGAGACGGCACTTGCACAGTCTTCTCATACAGCTGATCGGCGGGGGTGCCAGGTGTCGGACCCCAGTCAATCTGATATTGATAACATCCTAATGATAGGTCATCAATATTAAAATCCCCGAAAACCCCTTTAAAAGAAATAAATGCTTGAAATAAATCACTCTATATGTAATTAATCTATAGAATATATGAGTTTCACTTTTTGAATTGAATTACTGAATTTAACTTTTCGATGATATTGTAATTTATTGAGATGCACCTGTAGGTGAATGAATAAATGAAGGATGATTGAGCCGCTTCACTATGATATCACTACATCAGCACTGAGGCAAGGAAAAAAGGAGCTGGGAAAGTGGTGTTGGTCCACCGCTGAATGCAGGAGTAAGTGGACCAAAATGGTAAACAGCAGGGGGCGCTACCAGAGAGAAACTTGTAAAATGTACTTTAAAAATTTTTTACAATATTTTTATTGCATTTACTGTATATTGCAGTAATACTTAAACTGAAATGTCCTATTCATTACATAGGAATACTTTTCCTGGGATAACCCCTTCTTTGGTGGGGGGGGGGGGGGGGGATTTCTCATTTAACTGACTTTATAAAATGTCAGTGTCTCATGAATGTTTAGGTTGTATCAAGATAGATTTCCTTAAAATAATCCTCATTAAGAAATGATCAGCCAAATAGATGCTGGTAATGTGACTTAACCCTTTGCTGTATGTTTCCCTGCAGGTTACCAACATCTCATACATGCTTTAATGTCCTCTTACTTCCGGAGTATTCAAGCAAAGAGAAACTGAAAGAGCGATTATTAAAGGCTATCACGTATGCCAAGGGATTCGGCATGCTGTAACATGCAAGTCAAAGGAAGCTTAACGAAAGGGATAACAATCCGTGGTATTGAAGTCCCTATCCACAAAGGCCATAAGATAGTCAGCTACATGTAGTCAACTGTATGTGTGCCTCCCTCCTCCACTGGGACATTGGGCTGGAACAGCAGATTTCTGCTGCTTATATGAACAAAGTCTTTCTCCCTCCCCTTGCGTGAAAGTGTTGTACAATCTTTCACATGTATGTACAGAGAGGTTTTCCTAAATATTTATTTTAAGGGTTAAATCACTTTTGCTTGTGTTTAATACTGCTTGAAATTGAGCCTACTTGAGTCTTCGACCGATACTCTCATGAAATATGCTATCATTTACAGGAATTTCAAGACTTTCAAGTTACGGCTTCAGTTTGTCCTGCATCTACTTAAATCATGAACTGTTTTTTCTTTCTCTTTCTTTTTTTTTTCTTTTTACCTCCTCCCCCTCCTTTTTTTTCTTTTTTTACAGTTTGCTTATAAAACTTGAATTGATGGAAACAGTGTGAGACGATTACTGCTGTTCTAGCCCCAAAAATCATGTAGTCATTAAAGATGGAAGGGAGTACTTGGAATGTTATACTACAGCCTTGCAACCTTTTACTTTAGCCACAGCACAAAAAAAAAATACAAATTAAAGATATGGGAAAAAAAACATTTCATAATTTGTTGTCTTCACGTCTTGTAAGGTATATTGTGTTTCATTAGGAGATCCTTTATCTGGGTCTGTGAAAGGGGGTAGAATTTAGCGCTTTTACCTTTTTTTTTTTTTTTTTTTTTTTTTTGATTTGTGTTTACTGACAAGTGCATTTTCAGCCAAACTATGTACAGTAGATGGTGGGATGTCTGAGGAAAAAAAACCTAAAATGAACATTTGCACCCTAAATGAAAAAATAAGCTTGTGAAAGTGCACTTACATGAGAAATATGAATTGCATATTAAATAAACCTTTTAAATAGACAATCCAAAGTCTTCCCTATACATTGTCAGTATCCTATTCTTTTCATATGACTTGTACCCAAGGCACTAGAGCAGTGCCACTGTATCATCAGTAAGGATTTACCATGGCACTGAAACACACAACCTCCTTTTTTCAGGCCAATCTCTTTAAAGTGATGTACACAATTTTTTATAGACAATAATTATAACTAGACTCCTGATCTGTAATTGGATTAATTGTAGGTAACCTCAAAAATACTATACCCGAATGTATTTGTTTTCTCTTTCCTGGACTTCTTCGTGTGTATTGTTAACTCATGTTGCAATATGAAATAAAGGGAATATCCATTTTTAACTGACAACATAATTGGTTTATCATTTAGAAATCTACTGTGCATGTTAGGGTCCATTCACACGTCCGTAAGTGTTTTGCAAAACACGGACATTGGCAATGTGCATTCCGCAATTTGCGGACCGCACATCGCTGGCACTATAATAGAAAATGCCTAATCTTGTCCGCAATGTGGACCCATTTTGCGCACGTGTGAATGGACCCTTAGAGTAGCGGATTATGATTATTATCTGTAAAATGAGAACAGTAGCTTTAGGCTACTTTCACACTCGCATTTTGGCTTTCCGTTTGTGAGATCCATTCAGGGCTCTCACAAGCGATCCAAAACGGATCAGTTTGCATTCTAATGCATTATGAATGGAAAAGGATCCACTCAGAATGCGTCAGTTTGCCTCCGTTCAGTCTCCATTCTGCTTTGGAGACTGACACCAAAACGCTGCTTGCAAACTGATCCTTCCTGGCACACAATGTAAGTCAATGGGGACGGATCCGTCTGATGAAACTGAGCCAAACTGTTTTCATTGACACAATCTGGCACAATAGAAAACGGATCATGACTTTCAATGGTGTTCAAGAAGGATCCGTCTTGGCTATGTTAAAGATAATACAAACGGATCCGTCCATGACGGATCCGCACCAAACGAGTGTGTGAAAGTAGCCTTAGGAGAATAGAAAGCCTAACTGAAAGCTGGTGCCCCTTTCCCTGTGATTTTTTTTTTTGTAAAGATACTGTATATACAGTATACGTATAATTTAAATCACAAAATAGTGCCATTTCTGTATGATGGCTACTAGTGTTGAGAAAATTGAAGTGAAACAAATTGACTTTGATCCGAATTTCCTTCTGCTTCGAGGGAACAAATCATTTTGTCCCTAAAATGGCAGCTACTCGTTTTACAAAGTGAACATAAGAAGCCCGGGAACGTGATATGACCCATAATGCCGTGCAGCCAGCCAATAAGTAGATAACCATCCTCTGTAATGTCACAGCCCTATAAAAGCCTCATCCCGCGTGGTAGCCACCATTTCACTGTGAACTGAGCATAGGGAGAAATGTGGCAAGCGCTAGGGACAGTGTGTTAGAAAGCTTTTAATTGTAGAATTTTGGATAGGGACAGTGTAGGGAGAGTTTTTAGACACTGTAGGGAGAGCATATGTAGACTGAAGGGACAGTGCAGGCTCGGTGTAATCGCTAATCGCCCTGTGCATCTTGTTCCCCTGCTTCATCATTAATTTATTCTTCTTTTTTTTTTTTTTTTTTTTTTTTTTTTTTTTAGCTAATATAGCGTTACAATTTTTTACATTAAGATTTTTATTGAAAAAAAGTGTAAATGTACACATATTGTAAACATTGTACAAATGTAAGTGTTGAAATAACATGTACAATGCATGTTTCGAGAAGAAGGCAATCTTTGGATACTAAACAAAGCAGAAACAATCTCTGGAGGTCAGACATATTAATGCAAAGGAGTTCACAAAAAGTTCCTATAGGAGATCCATATTTTCCATTTGGAGCTAAAAAGATGTATCTTACGGCTTTCCCATGCTGCTTTCTCTTCAAATCTGTATATCTGGTCAATTTTCCCTATCCATTGGGATATGGAGGGGAGTTCCGTGGATAACCAAAATCTTGGGATTAAGAGGCGAGCAGCACTTAACATAATGTGGAAAAGCCGGGGAGGGGCTAAAGTAGAGTTGGATAGTGAGAGACCCAACAAGGCCAATTGAGGTGAAACTGGTATTTTTAATTTGCGTATTTTGTTAGCCATGTTAAAGATCTCAGACCACCAAGTCTGGATAAGGGGACATAACCACCATATATGAAAAAATTAGCCTTTTTGTTCTTTACACCTCCAGCAGGTATATGAGCCCTCTGGGTTATATCTGCACGTTATATCAGGGGTCCTATGCCATCGGGTTAAAATCTTGTATCCATTCTCCTGTGTTCGGACACATCTGGATGATTTTTGTGGAAGCAATAAGAGCCTCGAGACGTCGGCCTGAGAAAAAGAACCTAGATCTCTCTCTGAGGCCCACAAATGCTGGTTTAATCAAAGAAACTGGGTTACTTCATTTCTTATAAAGCTGGGTTATTAATCTAGTATGTTTTGAATGGTCGATTATTAACCCTTCGAGCTATGTCAGAGGGCGCATTAATGCCTCCATGGTGATGTTTTTGGAAACAAATGAGCGTAGAAAAGATAATAGAGGGGGAAAGGGCCTGAAATCTGGGAAGATTTGTAAAATGTTATCGTTGTTCAAAATCTACTCCATCTTCTCCATACAAAGAAAGTATCGGAAGTGTAGAGTTCCGAATAGCGTGTGGTAGGCATTCCCGCAGAGTTATGGGTGCATAAGCCAAAACGTCGCGTATTTGGATCAGTGGTGATGGTAGCCATTTCCATGCTGAGTGTTGCTTTCACAATTGGGTTTAGAGGTCTGCCTTGGGTTGGGAAATTTCCCTGTCCAACTAAAAGACCCAAAGGATCAGAACCTAGATCGCACTGCTCCATGCAAACCCATGGCTTCTCCGATGGCCTAGCTAGTCAATCGACTAACCTTGAAAGTAGAACAGATCTCCCATATAACTCAGGGTCAGGAAGTCCTATTCCCCCACATTGCTTGGGTCTGCAGAGAACAGAGCGAGCCAGTCGGGCCCTCTTCCCAGCCCATATATTAACGAGCTGATTTGCTTTTTTATTTTAGTATAATATATCTTTGGTACTGGAATAGGTAAAACCTGTTGGAGATATGTCAGTCGGGGCAGTACTAGGGAAGTAACCATATTTTTCTTACCAAACCATGACAACATTGGAGTTTTTAGCATGTTTAGTTGGTCTTTTATCGATTGGAGGAGTATAGTTCAATCTGAAAAGTGATGAAGGGTCGGGTCCTATCTTGACTCCTAAGTAACTGAGGGGTGTCACAGTTAAAAAGGGGAGTTGGCTTTCAATGTGTTTTTGATTGGGGTTGGGAGGTCTATACTAAGGATATGGGATTTATTCATGTTATCTTATATATTAGTGGGAGAGCAGTTACTGGGTTGGTGTTCAATATAAGTAGATCTGCGAAGGCAGCTACTTTGTATTAGCACTGACCTACTTTAATGCCCTCAATCTTTCCCTCTCTCCTGATTGTTTGCAAAAGGGATTCCATGACTAGGACAAATAATAATGGTGATAATGGACAGCCCTGTCTAGTGCCATTTCGGGTTATGAAGGATGGGGACAAAATGTCATTTATAATAATAGAAGCCGAGGCATGTGTATATAGAGAGAAGATAGCCTTGATATACTGATCGGGGAATTTAAAAGCTAAAAGTACTTCTCTCATATATTCCCAACTCACCCTATCAAAGGCTTTCTCAGCGTCCGTGCTAGGTAGGACCAATGGGCGCTTAGTCTTTTTTGCAAAGTAGACTTTAGCGGTATTATCTCTGCCCTCCCTACCACGGACAAAGCCAACTTGATCTCCTTTGATCAGACTGGGGAGAAATCTGGAAAGGCGAGTGGCTAGCATTTTAGCTAGTAGTTTAAGTCTAAATTTAGCAGGGAGATTGGGCGGTAATTAGCGCAATCAGAGCCATCTTTCCCCTCCTTACGGATCAGCATCATGTGAGCTCTGGTCATGTCTGTAGATAGCGGGATGCCTGACGAGCTATTGCATATTGAGAGTAAATATGGTCCTAGTGTATTGCGAAAAGTACAGTAATAATAAAGAGCTGGATAACCATCCTGACTTGGGCTCTTCCCATTTGGGAGTTGTTTAATTGCTGCCATGAGTTCGTCTAAAGTGAAAGATGTTGAAAGAGCATGGGTTTGGGTGTCTGATTAGGTCGGTACGGAAAGGGAATTGAGAAAGGATGACATCGATTCTTTCAGGGGAGGAACTGGGGGGTGCATGTGTTTGTTTCAGCCTTATGTATGTTATATAAGGAATAATAGAAGCTTTAAAATTGTTTAGCTATTTCTGATCCTATGAATATAATTATGGGATTTCCCCTGTTTGATGCAGTGCATCATGAACTTAGAAGCTTTATCACCGTGAGCATAATATTTAAACTGCCAGTGAAGATAGTATTTAGCTGATGTAGTATTAAGGAGGTTTTTTAAGGTTGTTCTTAATTCAGTTAGCTCTGCAAGATGAGTCCAACAGGGATTTTTTATGAAGGGTTTCTAGTCGCTGGATCTGGGATAAAAGATTCTCTGTACGAGCTTTCTTTTCTTTTTTTTTTTTTTTTTTTAAAGTCTTTCCCCCATGCTAATAAATTGTCCTCTCATGTAAGCCTTATGAGTGTCCCATAGTACATGTGGGGAGGTTTCCGTGTGAGAATGAAGAGAAAAAAATTCCTCCATTAGTGTTTGTGTGCGATTCATGTTTTCCTCTGTGGAAATAAGTTGTTCGTTAAGTCTCCATCTAAATTCTCGAGGCTCTAATGTGGGAGCTAGGATGGTGCGAGAGGTGCATAGTGCCTATGTAGGCTTGGGTGCATAAGTGTAGGTGTTCTTTAGACAGGAATATATAATCCAGCCGATGGTAAGAGCCATGGGGCGGGGAAAAGGTGTAGTCCCACGTGGAGGGATTGAGGATACGCCATGTATCACAGATAGATCCTTGATGTAGTTTTCTCTTAAGGTGTCCTAAGTGCTTTAGTAGAAATCGAGAATTTCTTGGATGATGAATCTGAGGGGTCAAGTGTTACGTTAAAATCGCCCCCAAGCGCAACCACACCCTCCTTATACGTTTCCAGGAGGGAGAACACCTCATCAAACCATGACACCTGATGAACATTAGGGGCATATACATTTGCAAAGGTATATAACTGGTTGGCAATACTTCCTTTAACAAAGATGTATCTACCTTCAACATCTTGGATGTGTGATACGTATGTGAAAGGGAGACCTCTCTGGAACCCAATGCTTACTCCTCTAGAAGCAGAAGAATTAGAGCCACAGTGATACCAATGTGGGTATGTTGAGCGAGTAAGATCCAGGTATTTGTTAAAGTCAAAGTGTCTCCTGAAGCATCAGGACAGAGCATTTTTCTTTTTTCGCATAAGCGAAAATTTGGCAACGTTTAGATGGGGCGTGAAAACCTTTGACATTGAATGAGGCTATGCCCAGGTCAGCCATCTTTTAGAAAGGTGACTGAGTGAGTACAGCTGCTGGTTGATTTAGTAATATATGTAAATAAACGTTGTGGGTACTTAGCCTCCCAAGATGGAGCTGCAGAGTTCCAAAGACGTCTCTCCTTCCTACGGGTATTTAGCAAAGCTAGTCGGTGGTACCTGTCGTAATAACAAGAACTTAGAACATAAAATAAAAAACAAAACAAACAGCAGTTTTGTAAATCGGGTGAGGATTGAGTAGTAGAGCATTTCTGCTCAGGCAACATAAGGGGGAATAGGTAAAATACCATGAGGCATTTCCCTCTTTGGAACTATTAATACTGGAGAGTTGCAATAACAGGAATCTGAAGGAATCTTCTATTTGTGGAAGATCGCAAATATTAAGGTTTCCCTAATTAATTGAAAAGGGGGTAAAACCCCCTGGCCCGACTGGAGTAGAGAGTAGGGTTTTACCGATATTCAGTATTTTGACCGTTATCGGCATCTATTTTGCCGATATTCCGATAACTTATTGGGAACACAGATCGCGCTGCTGACAGCACTCTCCGTGTTCCCTCAGCAGCACAGGGGAGAAGGAAGCAGTGTCTCCCTCCCCCTGTGCTGCAGCCGCCGCCAATGAGAGGAAGGAGGACAAGAGAAGGGGAGGGGTTATGGCCACTGCACCACCAATGAAGAGAAATCTCTCATTAATTCATATACAGGAGGCGGGAGTTGGCTGCAGAATCACATAGCCGGCTCCCGACCTCTATGAGCAATAGCTACGATCTACGGTAGTTAACCCCTCAGGTGCTGCGGATCGCAGCTACCGCTCATAGAGGTCGGGAGCCGGCTATGTGATTTTGCAGCCAGCTCCCGCCTCCTGTATATGAATGAATGAGAGATTTCTCTTCATTGGTGGCGCAGTGCAGCCCCCCAGTATTAATCATTGGTGGCGCAGTACGCCCCCCACCCAAGCCCCTGCTCCTCCGATCGGAGCCCCAGCAGTGTAGGCCTGGGGCTCCGATCGGTTACCATGGCAGCCAGGACGCTATTGAAGCTCTGGCTGCCTTGATAAGCTCCATGCTGCTGTGTGCACAAAGCACAGAGCAGCAGGGACAGTGTGAGCTCCTATTCACCCTGATAGAGATCTATCAGGGTGAATAGGACAAGGGTTCTAGTCCCTAAGGGGGCTAAGAGTTAGTAAAAAAAAAAAATATATTAAGTATAAATGAAAAATAAAGATTTACAAAAAAAAAAAAACTACACGTTAACAATAAACATATTCATTTTCAGCAAATTTGTGTAGGAATTTTTTTTTTTCAAAAATGAAAATTCCCAGAATATCGGTATAAATTATCGGCTATCAGCCTGAAAATTCACAAATTATCGGTATCGGCCCTAAAAAAAATCTATATCGGTCGATCCCTAGTAGAGAGTCTAGTGAGGTACTGATGATATGGGAGTGAATGCTCCCCCAGCTTTATGCAAAACGGTATATGCTATAATGCTAAATGCAAAGGGATGTGAACCCTGAGAACAATTCACTATTTGCAAGTTTGCCTTAGGCCTCATGCACACGGCCTGGATTCCTGTTGAGAGCAGGAGCGCACGGCGTCATTGGTTGCTATGACGTTGTGCGCTTCATGCCGCTGCTGCACTACAGTAATACGAGTGTATTACTGTAGTGCAGCGGCGGCATGAAGCGCACGGCGTCATAGCAACCAATGACGCCGTGCGCTCCTGCTCTCAACAGGAATCCAGGCCGTGTTGCCACAGACCGCTCTCTGCCGCGGAACACGGCCTTGTGCATGAGGCCTTAGACGGAAGATATGCAGGGAGGACTTCTACTGTCCCATATCGAACAGAGATTATATCTGGACTAGATAGTGTGGAGATAAGTACTCCTTTATCTCTGCTCAATAGGGAGAGCAATATGAGGCTGAATACGTAACGCTGTTACATTGTTAACAACTACTCTCATATAGTAAGTCCATAGACTATCTTTTTAAGCTAGATGAGAGTGATTGTGAACAGATTACTTATCCATAAGTGAGAGTCTCTTTGATGTAGATGGAAAGTTCCCTCTTCTGGTTCTTTGGAGTGCGAGGAAGTTCACATGGTGCAACTTTAGGTAATGGTGAAATCTGGAGGTGGTCATAGGCTTTATCCAGGTCGCTGTAGGAGGAGATAGTGATGTGGCGACCATAATGGAGGAATGAAAGACCAAATGGGAAGGTCCAACTGTAGATGATCTTGCGATCACGTAACCAATCTGTAAGCGGTTTTATTTCTCTACGTTTCCTAAGTGTTGATTGGGCTAAGTCCTGAAATATGGTGATAACATTGTCCTCCCATTCTAATGAGTTGGTGTTTCTGGCACTGGCCAGTATAGCTTCTTTAACAGGAAAATGTAGGAATTTACAGATCACATCTCTGGGGGGTTCTGTAAGTTGTGGCTTTGGGCGGAGAGCCCTATGTGATTATTACTTCATGAGCAGAGTCCGGCCCCAGTAATTTTAGACAGATCTGAATCACTGTTTCAGGAATATCGACCGGAGATATTGTTTCAGGAATGCCTCGGAAACGCAGGTTATTACGTCTACTCCTGTTTTCTTGGTCTTCTATGGCGTTATACAGGGAGTTGATGTGGTTTTGGCATATTGTCAGGCTGGTAGACACCTCGATTTGATGATTTATGATTACAGCCTGGGTTTCTTCTAGAGATTCCACCCTCCGGCCTATGTGGCGCACATCCTCTTTAGAGGAGAGATATTGGCTAAGGGGTCCCATCGCGTCTGCCAGGGCTTCCTTCAGGTTAGCCCGAGTCATAGGAAGGCAGTCTCAGTGGGATCTTCCCCTACCTTGTCAGCGCTTGCCGCTGCTGCCTGTTTGTGGCTTGCTGCGCGTGGAGTTCAGGGCGCCATCTTGGAGTCTTTGTTCACCGCTGCTGCGACTGCCTTTTTAATGAATTTCACCTGGCTGGCTCGAAGAACGGTTGTGTCCCGTCAGGTCTGTGGGCTTTGGGCCACCGATCTTGACCATTTTTGGGTCCAGTAGGCTGTTTGAAACAAGCTGTGAGGGATATGCTAGCAGGAGAGCCACACTTCTCACGTCCATCTATCTCCGGTGCTGGCTCCGCCCCCCTGCATCATTCATTCTTAATCTGTTCTGTTGTACATAGACTTACTGTGCATCAGACTCATTGTCAACAGGCACGTTTATCTAGTTCACTTGCCACGCCAGTAATACTTAATCTGTTCTGTTATAGATAGAATTGCTTATCTATTAATCAATATATGTGATATACCGGTCTCATTCTACTGTTTGTGCCGTTTCCACTTTGATTATTATATAAGCAATTCTATTAGGCCCTGATTCACAAATTTGAGTGATACACCTGTCTCATTCTACTGTTTGTGGCGTGTACACATTGATATCTAACTGCTTCTGTTAGCCAAACAGTTACTGTGATTTAGTGTTACAGAGCGGTCTTATTTAACGCCCTGTGGGCAGTGCAAATAAATTGATTCTTCGCACAGGAGTGTTGCCCACAAGTTGATAGTTAGTTTTTTTTCTTCTTGAAAAATTTTTCTATCTGAAAAACGAGTCTTGTAGTGAAAAAATTACTCTTTTAATAAATAAATTAGTCTGCTCCAGTATTACAATCCCCGATCCCTATGATGACTGTTGAGCGGGTAACCCGCACCTGTCAGCAAAGGGTAGAGACACAGCGATCCTTTCAGTGCAGTGCGTTTGCAGCCCTGGACATGTAAGGGGCGTCACAGAACAGTTAGTGCTGAACACTGCTTGGCCCTCCCGGAAGTTAGACATGAAACACCTGGGGTATAATAACTCTTTGTATTTGCTGGATGGATTAAACCTGGCAACTGGATTATTGCCATACGGGAGGAGTGCTGGTTATCGGAATGAACCACACAAATCACTCCACCAGCTGGACCCAAATTCATCGTAGCAAAAACGTTCTTTTAGCGAAAAAAATTTGTCTGCATCGTTGTTGTTATCGTTTATGGTGAGCACTACGATGGTGTTACCAGACAAATTGCAACACCAACTAGACCCAAATTCATCATTCCTAGCTACTACGTTCTGTTATGGAAAATGTTATTCTTTATCACTCTGACAGCCACGACAAATTTTAAACAAATTGTATGTCCCTGTGCAGTGCAACAAAAATTTTATTCCATGTGCATCCCTCTATAGGGTCCAGGAACCCTCCAAACTATGAAGTAAATGGTATTTTGTTTTTAACGTTTATTAGGGTTAACACCAGATGAGCCAAACTTGCTGGATGGATCAAACCTGGCAACTGGATTATTGCCATATGGAAGAAGTGTTGTTGGTTATTGGAATGAACCACACAAATTACTCCACCAACTCGACTCAAATTCATCGTAGCTAATATGTTCTTTTAGTCAGTGTTTTGCATCAGAATTTGTGAGCCAAAAGCAGAAGTGGATCCAAAACACAGATGAGATGCAAATAATTCCATTACATTTTATCTCTATTTTGGACCCACTCCTGTTTTTGGCTTACAATTACTTATCCAAAAGTGATGCAAAACACTGACAAAATGCTAACCCTCTGAAAGAGTCTTTATGGATGCTCAAAGTACAGGATTGTTTTTATTTTTGTTTTATGTTCTGACAGATCAGAAGAACGGAAACAAACAGTGATGTTAACCTAGCCTTACTGCCACTGCTGCTACCCCTCCTCCCACTCTGTCATGGGGCCATATTTGTCATGGTTACTGCTGCTGCTGCTGCTGCTGCTGCCACCGTCCCCACTCTGTCATGGGGCCACTACTTGAATCTTGGGGCAATGCACGGTTAAGTCCACAGCGATAAATTAGACCTGACAACTTAATTCACCTGTAATGCTGACGCACAGTAATTGCACAGTTTACAGACGGGATTAGCTATGAATCTTGGTGCCCTGCACAGTGATGTAGATGGTGATAAATTACAACTGCCTATAATACTGACGGCACAGTACCTACAGAATGGATTAACTATGAATGTGGGTGCACTAGAACGTAATGCACATGGTGATACCCTCTCCCTGCACTTGCACTCTACTGCACTCTACCTGCAGTTTAACCACCTAACTGTTTTTCCTGAGTCCAGCTCGGCAGTGGGAAAAGTAGCTAACTGGAGGGGGAGGGCTGCTTTAGATGCTGCTATCTCCTGAATGGTAGCAGCTAGAAACATGCATCTGGTCTTGTTTGAAAGCTGACCAAGCAACAGAGGAGAAATCACTTTTACTTTCACTTTCAACTCCATTCATAGCATCCCGATTTCTAACCGTGATAACTTCCCATGTACTGAACATATTGCTGTCATTCTGATATTGTCTGAAATCTTGGAATGTCAGCTTTCAAACAAGACCAAACAGTTGCATGTTTCTAGCTGCTTCCATTCAGGAGATAGCAACATCTAAAGCAGTCCTCCCCCCTCCAGTTAGCTACCTTTCCCACTGCCAAAGCTGGACAGTTAGGTGGTTAAGTTCCAAGCCTTCACACTAAGATTGGGCCACCAAGTGGGATGCATATGATTAGGCAGTGTGGCCTGGGTATACCAGATTTATCTAGATTTTGTGGAAAATTAATTTGGACCAAATTGAATTTCTTGAAGAACTTCGGCTTATCGCTAATGGCTACCAATGCCACCATGTGTACCCCGAGGTGGCCATAGCACTGTTTTTTTTTGTTTGTTTTTTCCTCAAATGTGACTGAATCTGCATCAGAGACTCTTGACTGAACATGGAGATGTAAACATTGACTTCTACAGTGAAATAGGAAGTACTACAGGAGTTGTATGATATTTTAAACAAAAAAAATAATCTATTCCCTCTCCCTAGAAACAATGCTGTGTCTGAGAAGAGGGTGTTGACTTCTTTTTAACGTCATCCAACCCCTTTAGACCAGCCTTGTACCTCATTTGGATTTAGAGATTCTCCCATTCGTTGTTGTAATTGCTCTGCTAGATTTATTTCAAGCTGGCAATTTAGGGGGCATGCCGTGTGTGAGGGATGAGAATACATTTTGTGCAAGTATTTCCTCCATCTTGTGCATATGTGGAAAATTAATGAGCCAGCTGGAAGGGTGTGGGGAGTTCTTTTATCAGAGTTTGACGTGCAAGAGAGTTATGTAGAGAGAATCTGATTCAGCTTGTGTCTGTGTCAGTTATCCGAGCGCTCATACATCCACATTAATTGGGACCACGACAATCATAGAGAGAGGGGGTTTTGCCCAAAAAAAACTTGGCGCCCAACATGGGGCTCGACTAAAGGACCTCCGACAACTTGGATAGTCCGGACCGGGATGGACAGATATAAAAGACAGCGCTGAAAGATAAGAGACTTTATCTTACATTATACAGTTGTATTCAAAATAATAGCAGTGTGTTTAAAAAAGTTAATAAAGCTCAAAATCCTTCTAATAGCTTTTATTTCCATACACACAAATGCATTGGGAACACTACACATTCTATTCCAAACCAAAACATGAAGAATAATATATCAAATTTGTGTTGTTCCTCAAAAAAAATTGAAGAAAAGTGAATATTAGACTGTTCAAAATAATAGCAGTGTTTGTATTCTTCTTTACAAACTAAAACATTTACTATTTAAACTGAAAAATGCTTGAAGATTTTGCTTTCCTTTGAATCACTTAACTAATATTTAGTTGTATAACCACTGTTTCTGAGAACTGCTGTACATCTGTGTTGCATGTTGGGTAACCAACTTCTGGCAACTGTGAACAGGTATTCCAGCCAAGGATGATTGGACTACATTCTACAGTTCTTCACTATTTCTTGGTTTTGCCTCACAAACTGCATTTTTTATGTCACCCCACAAGTTTTCTATTGGAATAAGATCCGGGGATTGGGCTGACCATGCCATAACGTCAATCTTGTTGGTCTGGAACCAAGATGTTGCACGTTTACTGGTGTGTTTAGGGTCGTTGTCTAGTTGGAACACCCATTTCAATGGCATTTCCTCTTCAGCATAAGGCAGCATGACCTTTTCAAGTATTCTGATGTATTCAAACTGATCCATGATCCCTGGTATGTGATAAATAGGCCCAACACCGTAGTATCATGAACATCCCCCTATCATGATGCTTACGGCACCATGCTTCACTGTCTTTAGTGTACTGTGGCTTGAATTCAGTGTTTGGGGTCATCTGACAAACGGTCTCCGGCCACTAGACCCAAAAAGAACAATCTTACTTTCATCAGTCCACAAAATGTCTCTTTAGGCCAGTCAATGTGCTCTTTGGCAAATTGTAACCTCTTCAGCACATGCCTTTTTTTCAACAGTGGGACTTTGTGGAGGCTTCTTGCAGATAGCTTGGCTTTACATAGGTGTCTTCTAATTGTAACAGTACTCACAGGTAACTTTAGACCTTTGATCTTCCTGGAGCTGATTATTGGCATTTTGGCTATTCTTCTATCCATTCGAATGGTAGTTTTTCGCTTTCTTCCACGTCTTTCAGGTTTTGGTTGCCATTTTAAAGCATTTGCAATCATTTTAGCCTATCATTTCTGCACTTCATTGTATGTTTATCCCTCTGCAATCAACTTTTTAATCAAGGTACGCTATTCTTCTGAACAATGTCTGGAACTACACATTTTCCTCAGAATTTAAGAGAGAAATGCACTGTAACCAGCATGTACAACATTTGCTGCCTTCCTTCCTTAAATAAGGGCAATAATTGCCACCTTTCAAAGAATGAATGACCTCACTCATTGAACTCCACACTGCTATTATTTTGAACATGCCCCTTTCAATTACACAGAATCAGCAGAATGCATGTCATGACTGTTGGGTCTGTTGGATTTCTATTACTCTACTACACTTGCTAGTAAATTATTTGCCATGGACAAATATCATTTCTACCAAAAACAGTGATTTATCAGGTTAGTGATGTCTGACTGTTATTATTTTGAACATAACTGTATCTGTGCCTCCCTGACCGGTTGTCTGGTTCAAGGGATTGTTGGAGAACCGTACGTATGAAGTCCTTTTACAGTCGAGTCCATATTGATAACCTTGAAAGTTGAAAATACCTATGATTGTTTGGTTTAGTTTCTGATCATGAGGAACTTTGATTGGGATATTTTTAGTCTCACTGTATATGTTTTGTTTGTTCTTTACTGTGTTTGTAAAATTGCAGAACATTATAGAAAGGGAAATCAAAGTCTTTGGACTCTGATGTCCGGTTTGTAGACATTTGATTTGTATAATAAATCTCAGAAACAGAGTACACTGAATATAGTGAGGAAGCTCTGAGGAAATAGACGTCAGAATTTTGTTACATTCTATAGTTGTTCTGGTACAGTTAGAGCAATGAGGAATAATCTTAGTACAGTATACCCGAAGGTTATAAGGCAGCCAAAACATTGGTGAAGGAAAGGGGTGGTAAAGAGGGTCTGAAGAATGTCGACAGAGTGTTGGAGAAGGCAGGGATGAAGTATTCTCGAATATCTTCTATATAAAAAGAATCATATAAAAGAGAGGATCATAAAAATTATATGATCCTTCAGGCGGACATATTCGCCTCTAAGTTCTTTTATCGAGTATCTTAATTTGATTTGTGCAAGCAGTGAAACAAAGGGATAGTCGTCTATGCAAAAATATATGTCATTTATTATATTATAACCAAGAATATAAAATCAATACAATTGCAAAGACAAACAATGAAGCTGTAAAATAATATCCAAAATATGCCACACGGTGGTGCTAACACACCACTATCTCACCAGCACCAGTGCAACTTAAAATTACTTATGACAAAACGCCAGTGTTATACTTTTAACAAACAGACCAATAATTTATATACCAGGAGAAACTTAGGATCTTCTGTTTACCAAACAGGCTATAACCAAACGGATTATACAGTAGAAATAAATGTTATCCCTCGACTCTGTTTCCCTATGACCAATCAAAAATATATGATATTAATATGATAAAATATTCAGCTCGGCAATCAGACTACGGAATATAACTTCTCAAGGGTTTAGAACTCTTTTTAAATAATGTCAGATCTTCCATTAGCAATATGCATCTTTGCTAAAAGAATAATCAGCATTATGGAGGCGCTTAACACTATATATTCATGTGGGTGGAAGATGATGTGGAGGACGATGAGGTCCTTGACCCCACATGGAATCAAGGTCATGCGAGTGACCGATGTAGTTCGGAGGAAGAGGCGGTGGTTGCACAGAGCCACCAGCACAGCAGAAGAGGGAGCAGGGTGCAAAAGCGGAGCGGCCGTCCTCTAGACAGTACGCCTCATACTGCCCACCGCAGCAAGGGACCAAGCACACCAAAGCCAGCTCCAAGGCGTTCCCTGGTGTGGCAGTTCTTCAGACTAGGTGCTGACGACAAGACAGGAGTGGTTTGCACGCTGTGCAATCAGAGCCTGAAGCGAGGCATAAACGTTCTCAACCTGAGCACAACCTGCATGACCAGGCATTTAAGTGCAAAGCACGAGCTGCAGTGAAGTAGACACCTCAAAAACCAAGAAAGGTCTCTGGCTCCTCCTGCTTCCTCTTCTGCTGCAGTTGCAGCCTCTTCATCCATCTCTGGAGTGATAGTGCCACCTGCCACCCCGCAAACAGAGAATCTGCCAGCAACACCAACACCTGGGTCACCAAGCATCTCCACAATGTCCCACGGAAGCGTTCAGCTCTCCATATCCCAAACGCTGGAGAGGAAGAGGAAGTACCCCCCTACCCACCCGCGATCCCTAGCCCTGAATGCCAGCATTTCTAAATTACTTGCCTTTGAAATGCTGTCATTCCATCTGGTGGAGACGGATAGTTTTAAAGGCCGTATGGCGGTGGCTGTCCCACAGTACGTCGTGCCCAGCTGCCACTACTTTTCAAGGCGAGCCATCCCTTCCCTTCACAACCAAGTAGGGGACAAAATCAGGTGTGCACTGCGCAACGCCATCTGTGGCAAGGTGCACCTGACTACGGATACGTGGACCAGTAAGCACGGTCAGGGCCGTTATATCTCCATAACAGCACACTGGGTAAATGCAGTGGCGGCTGGGCCTGAGGCGGATAGCAGTTTGGTGCATGTCCTTCCACCATCGAGGATTGCAGGGTGCTTCAGTTTGCCTCCTGTTACTTCCTACTACTCTGCTTCCTCATCCTCTACCAGCTCCTCATCCGGTCAGCGTAACACCTTGACCACCAACTTCAGCACAGCCAGGGGTATACGACAGCAGGCAGTTTTAAAACGTATCTGTTTGGGGGACAAACCCCACACTGCACAGGAGCTGTGGACGGGCCTTGAACAACAGAGCGATGAGTGGTTTGTGCCAGTCAGCCTCAAGCCCGGCCTGGTGGTGTGCGATAATGGGCGAAATCTCATAGAAGCTCTGGGACTAGCCGGTTTGACGCACATCCCTTGCCTGCGCATGTGCTGAATTTGGTGGTGCAGAGATTCCTTAAAAATTACCCTGACATGTCAGAGCTGCTGCATAAAGTGTGGGCCGTCTGTGCGCGCTTTCGGCGTTCTCACCCTGCTGCTGCTCGCCTGTCAGCGCTGCAGCGTAACTTCGGCCTTCCCGCTCACTGCCTCATATGCGACGTGCCCACAAGGTGGAACTCCACCTTGCACATGCTGGCCAGACTGTGTGAGCAGCAGCAGGCGATAGTGGAGTTTCAGCTGCAGCACGCACGGGTGAGTCGCTCAGCGGAACAGCACCACTTCACCACCAATGACTGGGCCTCCATGCGAGACCTGTGTTCCTTGTTGCGCTGTTTCGAGTACTCCATCAACATGGCCAGTGCCGATAACGCCGTTCTCAGCGTTACTATCCCACTTCTATGCCTCCTTGAAAAAACGCTCATGGCGATGATGGAAGAGTATGTGGCACAGGAGGAAGAGGGATCATTTCGTAGGGTTTCCGGCCAGTCATTCCCAAGTGGCTCCGAGGGTGGGTTCCTGCACCCACAAACCCAAGGTACACAATTGTCCAGCCAGGGCACAGTTCTGGAGGATGAGGAGGAGGAGGAGGAGGAGGAGATGCAGGAGGAGGAACCATGTTCACAGCAGGGTGGCACCCAGACCAGCTCATGGCCATCACTGGTGCGTGGATGGGGGGATACAGAGGACACAGATGATACACCTCCCACAGAGGACAGCTTTTCGTTGCTTCTGGGCAGCCTGACACACATGAGCGATTACATGCTGCAGTGTCTCCGCAACGACCGCCGAGTTGCCCACATTCTAACTTGTGCTGATTACTGGGTGGCCACGCTGCTGGATCCCCGTTACAAGGACAACGTACCGTCCTTAATTCCGTCACTGGAGCGTGATCGTAAGATGTGCGAGTACAAGCGCACGCTGGTAGACGCGTTGCTGGTGGCATTCCCACATGACAGCGGGGGCACAGTGGAAGCACAAGGTGAAGGCAGAGGACGAGGAAGAGGTCGCCAACACAGCTGGGGCATCGCCAGCACCTCAGAAGGCAGGGTTAGCATGGCCGACATGTGGAAAAGCTTTGTCAGCATGCCACAACAACCTGCACCACCAGCTGATATGGAACGTCTTAGCAGGAGGCAGCATTTCACCAACATGGTGGAGCAGTATGTGTGCACACGCCTACACGTACTGAATGACGGGTCTGCCCCCTTCAACTTCTGGGTCTCCAAATTGGGCACATGGCCTGAGCTTGCCCTTTACGCCTTGGAAGTGCTGGCCTGCCCTGCAGCCAGTGTATTATCTGAACGTGTGTTTAGCACGGCAGGTGGCGTCATCACAGAAAAGTGCAGCCGCCTGTCCACAGCCAACATGGACAAGCTCACGTTCATTAAAATGAACCAGGCTTTGATCCCACAAGACTTGTCTGTACCTTGTGCAGAATAGACAGTTATACCACCATCAAACATACATTCTTGTACTCAAGTCAAGTGCAATGATTCTTTGTTTTCTTTTTTTTTATTTGTCCCAATATTTTGGGGGCTACCTACCCCAATAAAAAAAAACTAAAAAACATTGTTGGCTACCTCCTCCTCCATTGCTGCCTCCACCTACAACACCACATTCACCGCCTCTTCAACCTCCGACTCCATATCCACCTTCTTCTCTGAGTTGCAGGTTAAAAATTTGTAATTTTAGTTATTTTATTTTATTTTAAGTTATTTCCCTATCCACATTTGTTTGCAGAGTAGTTGCCATGCTCTTAAGCACGTTTTACTGCCTTTTACATCCCCTTTTAGAGCCATTTTAATGCAAAAAAGTGCCAATTTTAGTGCCCTAAATTGAAAAAATTCTTATTTTTAATTGTCGGGTGACATTTTACCATTTTTGGCGTATACAAACCCCTGCTGTGCCTGGGTGACAGGGGCCTAAATCTCTCAAAATCCTCTGTTCTATTGCTGGGTGACATGAACCACCTTTTGCCGTGAATGAACCCCTGCTGTGCCTGGGTGACAGGGGCCTAAATCTCTCAAAATCCTCTGTTCTATTGCTGGGTGACAAGAACCCCCTTTTGCCATGAATGAACCCCTGCTGTGCCTGGGTGACATGGGCCTAAATCTCTCAAAATCCTCTGTTCTATTGCTGGGTGACATGAACCCCCTTTTGCCATGAATGAACCCCTGCTGTGCCTGGGTGACATGGGCCTCGTTCTCTCAAAATCCTCTGTTCTATTGCTGGGTGACATGAACCACCTTTTGCAGTGAATGAACCTCTGCTGTGCCTGGGTGACAGGGGCCTAAATCTCTCAAAATCCTCTGTTCTATTGCTGGGTGACATGAATCCCCTTTTGCCGTGAATGAACCCCTGCTGTGCCTGGGTGACAGGGGCCTAAATCTCTCAAAATCCTCTGTTCTATTGCTGGGTGACATGAACCACCTTTTGCCGTGAATGAACCCCTGCTGTGCCTGGGTGACATGGGCCTAAATCTCTCAAAATCCTCTGTTCTATTGCTGGGTGACATGAACCACCTTTTGCCGTAATTGAACCCCTGCTGTGCCTGGGTGACAGGGGCCTAAATCTCTCAAAATCCTCTGTTCTATTGCTGGGTGACATGAACCACCTTTTGCCGTGAATGAACCCCTGCTGTGCCTGGGTGACAGGGGCCTAAATATCTCAAAATCCTCTGTTCTATTGCTGGGTGACATGAACCACCTTTTGCCGTGAATGAACCCCTGCTGTGCCTGGGTGACATGGGCCTAAATCTCTCAAAATCCTCTGTTCTATTGCTGGGTGACATGAACCGCCTTTTGCCATGAATGAACCCCTGCTGTGCCTGGGTGACATGGGCCTCGTTCTCTCAAAATACTCTGTTCTATTGCTGGGTGACATGAACCCCCTTTTGCCATGAATGCACCCCTGCTGTGCCTGGGTGACATGGGCCTCGTTCTCTCAAAATCCTCTGTTCTATTGCTGGGTGACATGAACCACCTTTTGCAGTGAATGAACCCCTGCTGTGCCTGGGTGACAGGGGCCTAAATCTCTCAAAATCCTCTGTTCTATTGCTGGGTGACAAGAACCCCCTTTTGCCGTGAATGAACCCCTGCTGTGCCTGGGTGACATGGGCCTAAATCTCTCAAAATACTCTGTTCTATTGCTGGGTGACATGAACCACCTTTTGCAGTGAATAAACCCCTGCTGTGCCTGGGTGACAGGGGCCTAAATCTCTCAAAATCCTCTGTTCTATTGCTGGGTGACATGAACCACCTTTTGCCGTGAATGAACCCCTGCTGTGCCTGGGTGACATGGGCCTAAATCTCTCAAAATACTCTGTTCTATTGCTGGGTGACATGAACCCCCCTTTTGCCATGAATGAACCCCTGCTGTGCCTGGGTGACATGGGCCTCGTTCTCTCAAAATCCTCTGTTCTATTGCTGGGTGACAAGAACCCCCTTTTGCCATGAATGAACCCCTGCTGTGCCTGGGTGACAGGGGCCTAAATCTCTCAAAATCCTCTGTTCTATTGCTGGGTGACATGAACCACCTTTTGCCGTGAATGAACCCCTGCTGTGCCTGGGTGACAGGGGCCTAAATCTCTCAAAATCCTCTGTTCTATTGCTGGGTGACATGAACCACCTTTTGCCGTGAATGAACCCCTGCTGTGCCTGGGTGACAGGGGCCTAAATCTCTCAAAATCCTCTGTTCTATTGCTGGGTGACAAGAACCCCCTTTTGCCGTGAATGAACCCCTGCTGTGCCTGGGTGACATGGGCCTAAATCTCTTAAAATCCTCTGTTCTATTGCTGGGTGACATGAACCCCCTTTTGCCATGAATGAACCCCTGCTGTGCCTGGGTGACATGGGCCTCGTTCTCTCAAAATACTCTGTTCTATTGCTGGGTGACATGAACCCCCTTTTGCCATGAATGAACCCCTGCTGTGCCTGGGTGACATGGGCCTCGTTCTCTCAAAATCCTGTGTTCTATTGTTAGGTGACATGAACCCCCTTTTGCCGTGAATGAACCCCTGCTGTGCCTGGGTGACAGGGGCCTAAATCTCTCAAAATCCTCTGTTCTATTGCTGGGTGACAAGAACCCCCTTTTGCCGTTAATGAACCCCTGCTGTTCCTGGGTGACAGGGGCCTAAATCTCTCAAAATCCTCTGTTCTATTGCTGGGTGACATGAACCCCCTTTTGCCATGAATGAACCCCAGCTGTGCCTGGGTGACATGGGCCTCGTTCTCTCAAAATCCTCTGTTCTATTGCTGGGTGACATGAACCACCTTTTGCAGTGAATGAACCCCTGCTGTGCCTGGGTGACAGGGGCCTAAATCTCTCAAAATCCTCTGTTCTATTGCTGGGTGACAAGAACCCCCTTTTGCCGTGAATGAACCCCTGCTGTGCCTGGGTGACAGGGGCCTAAATCTCTCAAAATCCTCTGTTCTATTGCTGGGTGACATGAACCACCTTTTGCCGTGAATGAACCCCTGCTGTGCCTGGGTGACATGGGTCTAAATCTCTCAAAATCCTCTGTTCTATTGCTAGGTGACATGAAGTCCCTTTTGCCATGAATGAACCCCTGCTGTGCCTGGGTGACATGGGCCTCGTTCTCTCAAAATCCTCTGTTCTATTGCTGGGTGACAAGAACCCCTTTTGCCATGAATGAACCCCTGCTGTGCCTGGGTGACAGGGGCCTAAATCTCTCAAAATCCTCTGTTCTATTGCTGGGTGACATGAACCACCTTTTGCCGTGAATGAACCCCTGCTGTGCCTGGGTGACAGGGGCCTAAATCTCTCAAAATCCTCTGTTCTATTGCTGGGTGACATGAACCACCTTTTGCCGTGAATGAACCCCTGCTGTGCCTGGGTGACAGGGGCCTAAATCTCTCAAAATCCTCTGTTCTATTGCTGGGTGACAAGAACCCCCTTTTGCCGTGAATGAACCCCTGCTGTGCCTGGGTGACATGGGCCTAAATCTCTCAAAATCCTCTGTTCTATTGCTGGGTGACATGAACCCCCTTTTGCCATGAATGAACCCCTGCTGTGCCTGGGTGACATGGGCCTCGTTCTCTCAAAATACTCTGTTCTATTGCTGGGTGACATGAACCCCCTTTTGCCATGAATGAACCCCTGCTGTGCCTGGGTGACATGGGCCTCGTTCTCTCAAAATCCTCTGTTCTATTGCTAGGTGACATGAACCCCCTTTTGCCGTGAATGAACCCCTGCTGTGCCTGGGTGACAGGGGCCTAAATCTCTCAAAATCCTCTGTTCTATTGCTGGGTGACAAGAACCCCCTTTTGCCGTGAATGAACCCCTGCTGTGCCTGGGTGACAGGGGCCTAAATCTCTCAAAATCCTCTGTTCTATTGCTGGGTGACAAGAACCCCCTTTTGCCGTGAATGAACCCCTGCTGTGCCTGGGTGACATGGGCCTAAATCTCTCAAAATCCTCTGTTCTATTGCTGGGTGACATGAACCCCCTTTTGCCATGAATGAACCCCTGCTGTGCCTGGGTGACATGGGCCTCGTTCTCTCAAAATACTCTGTTCTATTGCTGGGTGACATGAACCCCCTTTTGCCATGAATGAACCCCTGCTGTGCCTGGGTGACATGGGCCTCGTTCTCTCAAAATCCTTTGTTCTATTGCTAGGTGACATGAACCCCCTTTTGCCGTGAATGAACCCCTGCTGTGCCTGGGTGACATGGGCCTAAATCTCTCAAAATCCTCTGTTCTATTGCTGGGTGACATGAACCCCCTTTTGCCATGAATGAACCCCTGCTGTGCCTGGGTGACATGGGCCTCGTTCTCTCAAAATACTCTGTTCTATTGCTGGGTGACATGAACCCCCTTTTGCCATGAATGAACCCCTGCTGTGCCTGGGTGACATGGGCCTCGTTCTCTCAAAATCCTCTGTTCTATTGCTAGGTGACATGAACCCCCTTTTGCCGTGAATGAACCCCTGCTGTGCCTGGGTGACAGGGGCCTAAATCTCTCAAAATCCTCTGTTCTATTGCTGGGTGACAAGAACCCCCTTTTGCCGTGAATGAACCCCTGCTGTGCCTGGGTGACAGGGGCCTAAATCTCTCAAAATCCTCTGTTCTATTGCTGGGTGACATGAACCACCTTTTGCCGTGAATGAACCCCTGCTGTGCCTGGATGACAGGGGCCTAAATCTCTCAAAATCCTCTGTTCTATTGCTGGGTGACAAGAAGCCCCTTTTGCCGTGAATGAACCCCTGCTGTGCCTGGGTGACAGGGGCCTAAATCTCTCAAAATCCTCTGTTCTATTGCTGGGTGACATGAACCACCTTTTGCCGTGAATGAACCCCTGCTGTGCCTGGGTGACATGGGCCTAAATCTCTCAAAATCCTCTGTTCTATTGCTGGGTGACATGAACCCCCTTTTGCCATGAATGAACCCCTGCTGTGCCTGGGTGACATGGGCCTCGTTCTCTCAAAATACTCTGTTCTATTGCTGGGTGACATGAACCCCCTTTTGCCATGAATGAACCCCTGCTGTGCCTGGGTGACATGGGCCTCGTTCTCTCAAAATCCTCTGTTCTATTGCTAGGTGACATGAACCCCCTTTTGCCGTGAATGAACCCCTGCTGTGCCTGGGTGACAGGGGCCTAAATCTCTCAAAATCCTCTGTTCTATTGCTGGGTGACAAGAACCCCCTTTTGCCGTGAATGAACCCCTGCTGTGCCTGGGTGACAGGGGCCTAAATCTCTTAAAATCCTCTGTTCTATTGCTGGGTGACATGAACCACCTTTTGCCGTGAATGAACCCCTGCTGTGCCTGGATGACAGGGGCCTAAATCTCTCAAAATCCTCTGTTCTATTGCTGGGTGACAAGAAGCCCCTTTTGCCGTGAATGAACCCCTGCTGTGCCTGGGTGACAGGGGCCTAAATCTCTCAAAATCCTCTGTTCTATTGCTGGGTGACATGAACCACCTTTTGCCGTGAATGAACCCCTGCTGTGCCTGGATGACAGGGGCCTAAATCTCTCAAAATCCTCTGTTCTATTGCTGGGTGACAAGAACCCCCTTTTGCCATGAATGAACCCCTGCTGTGCCTGGGTGACAGGGGCCTAAATCTCTCAAAATCCTCTGTTCTATTGCTGGGTGACATGAATCCCCTTTTGCCATGAATGACCCCCTGCTCTGCATTGCTGACAGGGAACTTAATTTAGTGAAAACATCTGTTACTGATCGGAAGATGTGCTACTACAAGCGCACGCTGATGATAGCATTCCCACCTGACAGCGGGGGCACAGTGGAAGCACAAGGCGAAGGCAGAGGAGGAGGAAGAGGTCGCCAACGCAGCTGGGGCGCCGCCAGCACCTGAGAAGGCAGGGTTAGCATGGCCAAAATGTGGAAAAGCTTTGTCAGCCTTGGAGGTGCTGACCTGCCCTGTAGCCAGTGTATAGTGTGAACGTGTGTTTAGCACGGCAGAGAGCATTATCACAGGCCGCAGCCAATGTGGACAAGCTTACGTTTATTAAAATGAACCAGGCATGGATCCCACAGGACTTGTCCGTACCTTGTGCAGAATAGACATTTATACCAGCCTCAACCATCCATTCTTGTACTCAAGTGCACTTATTCTTTGTTTTATTTTGTTATATGTCCCAATATTTTGGGGGATACCCCAATTTAAAAATAAAAAATAACACAAATCAGTGTTGGCTACCTATTCCTCCTTCACCGCCGCTTCCACCTACACCGCCACGTCAACCTACACCACCACATCCACCCATCCACCGCCTCCTCAACCTCCTACTTCTAGATCCAGATTGTTATTTTTTATTTTTCTGTATTTTGTTATTTTAAGTCATTTCCCTATCCACATTTGTTTGCAGAACAGTTGCCATGCTCTTAAGCACATTTTGATGCCTTTTGCAGCCCTCTAGCCCTTTCCAGGACTATTTTAGAGCCATTTTAGTGCCCAAAATTTAGGGTCCCCATTGACTTCAATGGGGTTCGGGGTCAAGTTCGGGTCCCGAACCCGAATTTTTTTTTACGTTCGGCCGAACTCGTTGAACCCAAACATCCAGGTGTCCGCTCAACTCTAATCACGAGCAATAAGCACAGTATACGTTACCGGGTCAAAGGTAGACAGAGTTTCAGATGGGACCAGTTCTCCAAATATAATCCAAGTTTCTTTTGGTATATCTTTCTTGTGGTCAGTTTCCTTTGTGAGTTTTCTTTTTGTCTCCGCCCGACAGTATGGGAATCTTAACCTAGAAGTCTGGGAAAGACTCATTGTGGTTGGATAAAGGATCATGGATGTGAAGAAGTGGTTGATATATGGATAAAAGTAGCTTTTGAGGTTGAAACTGAAAGACGGATAGGAGAAGTTGTACGAGGTAGATTGTTGTATACTCAGAAACAGAAATGTGAGAAAACTGGAGATACGCCACCTCCATATTCCCTGGCCAGTGCCCCTATTAGGCCCCTTGCAGATGAGCGTGTCCGGATTATGTCCGGATGCATTGCGTCTGCGATCAGGGAAAATCGTGCGAGTAGGTATACAATTACAGTCATATTTGACTGCAATTGCGTTCTGATGTTTAGGTTTTATTGTGCGGGTGCAATGTGTTTTGCACGCGCGTGATAAAAAACTGACTGTGGTACCCAGACCCGAACCCGGACTTCTTCACTGAAGTTCAGGTTTGGGTTAGGTGTTCTGTATATTTTATTATTTTCCCTTATAACATGCTTATAAGGGAAAATAATAGCATTCTTAATATAGAATGCTTAATAAAATGTGGCTTTAGGGGTTAAAAAAATAAATAAAATTAACTCACCTCATCCTGTTGTTCGCGCACACGGCATCCTCATCTTTCAGGACCTGCCAAAGGACCTTTTAAAGACCTAATCACGCTCACCATGTGGTGAACGCGAGTACGTCATTAAGGGTCCTTTTGTAGGTCCTGAAAGTAGAAGAAAGAAGATTGTGTTGGCTGCGCGAACAACAGGATGAGGGGAGTTAAAAAAAAAAAAATTAATCCCTAAAGCCACATTTTAATAAGCATTCTGTATTAAGAATGTTATTATTTTCCCTTATAACCATGTCATAAGGGAAAATAATATAGTAAATTTACTTTTATCAATTTACTTACATCATCTCCTAGCAACCATGCGTGAAATTCACACCGCATCTGCACTTGCTTGCGGATGCTTGCGATTTCCATGCAGACCCATTAATTTCTATGGGGCCTGCGTTGCGTGAAAAACGCAGAATATAGAACATGCTGCGATTTTCACGCAACGCACAAGTGATGCGTGAAAATCACCGCTCATCTGAACAGCCCTATTGAAGTGAATGGGTCCGGATTCAGTGTGGGTGCAATGCGTTCACCTCACGCATTGCACCCGCATGGAATTCTCACTCGTGTGAAAGGGGCCTTAGACGGTCCAGGAGTGGACCAGAGCGAGAGGGATTGACGTGTAACGTCTGTGGAAATCAGAACCCAGACTGGACTGACACTTGTAAGGTTTGTGGGGCATGTCAACCCCAGAAACCAGCAGGCATTTATCCTGTATTGACTAAGACTAGAATCCTACCTGCTCAGACACCCAAAACAGACGCCACGGACCCATCCGCCCCTATGGCTCCCGAAGCCCCAGAACAGTCAGGACAATATGGTTACGTTACTGTGACAGAATATCACCCTTGGAGTCCTAAAGATCAATTAGAACTGTTGACTAGACTCCCAGACCCCCTGATGAGACCAATGCCCACTGCCAGGATGTTACAACAGATTCAGGCGACATACAGAGCCACCTGGGCTGACCTGAAGGACTTGATGTTGCTGAAACTAGGGGAATCACAGTATCAGGTTGTGGGCCCTTTCCTGACTGAACATAGGAGTGCTTTTGACAATTTGTCTCTAGAAGACTGGGAGAAAACTCTACCATCAGGGGAAGAGTTTGTCCGAGTTTTTACAGAATGGGCAAGGGGAAAAAAAGATGAGAGTTCCAGAAGCCTAAAAGACGTAGTTCAGGGACCTCAAGAGACAGTAGAGACGTATGCAGCTGGACTGTGGACGATTTGGACTGACATGGGGTGTGATTAGACTGGACCAATGGATGAGAAATTGTTGATATCAGCATTTAGGGAAGGCTTGAGACCTGCTCTGCAAGCCAAATTAAAAGCCTGTAAACCTGAATAGCTAGTCACTCCACTGCCACAATTAATTGCTGCTGCAAAAGGTTTAAAACTGGACATGAAAAAGAATTCAGGGACTGCAGTCAAATATGTTAATCAGGGCCAAGGACAGCAACAAACATCCTGTAGACATTTTAGATGTTATAACTGAGGGAAATCTGGCCACATAAGGCTACTTTCACATTAGCGTTTTCAATTCCGCTATTGAGATCCGTCATAGGATCTCAATAGCTGAAGAAAACGCTTCAGTTTTGTCCCCATTCATTGTCTATGGGGACAAAACTGAACGAAATGGAATGCACCAAAATGCATTCCGTTCCGTTTGCTTGCGCTCTCATCGCGGACAGAATAACGCTGCAAATAAAAATATATAAAACAGCCTTTAATACGTTGCCTTTTTACGGTGCTTTGCGGATTCCAGTTGTGAAGTGTGTATAGTTCACGTATACAGGTACGTTTTTCAGGTGGACCGCGCTGCTCCAGAGCATACAGAAAACCCTCCTTTCCGAATCAAGCAAATATCACTGGATATGGGAAAGCATTCAGGTCACATAGATCCAATTTCTCCTTCCTTTGTGCACTCCTATGGAGGATCAAGGTTGCCGCAGATAGTAAAGTAGAATCACAGGATTTAAACTCAGATAGTAAAGTAGAATCACAGGATCTAAACTGCAAAGGTTTTATTGTACTTACAAGATAAAAGCGAGTTTCAAGCAGTGTACAAGATAACAATCACCCTGGGGTGATTGTTATCTTGTACACTGCTTGTAACCCGCTTTTATCTTGTAAGTACAATAAAACCTTTGCAGTTTAAATTCTGTGATTGTACTTCACTATCTGCGGCAACCTTGATCCTCCATAGGAGTGCACAAAGGAAGGAGAAATTGGATCTATGTGACCTGAATGCTTTCCCATATCCAGTGATATTTGCTTGATTCGGAAAGGAGGGTTTTCTGTATGCTCTGGAGCAGCGTGGTCAGGGCCGGTGCAAGGACTTTTGCCGCCCTAGGCAAGATAAAAATTGCCACCCCCCCCCCCCCCCCCCCCCCGCTTTATCAGATGATCTGCCCATATCATGACATCACATATGTTCCACCACTTTCTCAACATTTAAATAAAAAGAACTGCTATGTTTCCTTTAGGGTTAATCAAGCTTCTTGTAGCCGTCTCCCTGACAGCCGCTAGAGGTGCTTCCGCGATTCTCACTGTGAAAATTACAGTGGGAAGACTCGGAACATAGTTTTGAATGCGTGCGCATGCGCATTCGCAGCTGAGAGGAGGATCGGGGAGAAGAGTTCCCAGTGCCGGCGCTGGAGAAAGGTAAGTGGCTGAAGGGGTTTTAACCCTTTCAGCCCAGTGGGAGGGGGACACGAGGGTGCCCCACTCCTAACAACTATATAGTGCCAGGAAAATGAGTTTGTTTTCCTGGCACTATAGTGCTCCTTTAACACCAGTACTGCACAGTGTCTTTTCTCTGCAGGAACAGGCTATAGACACCAGTACCGCTACATTAAACTGTAGTGGTTCTGGGACTATAGTGTCCTTTTAATGTGAGGTAAATTAGTTTCCAATGTAGTATTAATAACTAAACAATTAAATAATAAACATATTGCATTGTCTACTTACCACCAGGACAATAAGATGATCTGGTCTCTGGCTACAGTCTGGCTCTTGGTCTGGCTCTTAGGACTCCCTTGTCACTCTCTTCTCCCCCCCTCCCTTGTCACTCTCTTCTCCCCCCCTCCCTTGTCACTCTCTTCTCCCTCCCCCACTCCCTTGTCACACTCTTCTCCCCCCCTCCCTCCCTTGTCACTCTCTTCTCCCCCCCTCCCTCCCTTGTCACTCTCTTCTCCCCCCCTCCCTCCCTTATCACTCTCTTCTCCCCCCTCCCTCCTTTGTCACTCTCTTCTCCCCGCCTCCTCGTCACTCTCTTCTCCCCCTCCCTCGTCACTCTCTTCTTCCCCCTCCCTCCCTTGTCACTCTCTTCTCCCCCCCTCCCTTGTCACTCTCTTCTCCCCCCTCGTCAGTCTCTTCTCCCTCGTCACTCTCTTCTCCCCACTCCCTTGTCACTCTCATTCCCCCCCTCCCTTGTCACTCTCACTCACCCCCTCCCTTGTCACTCTCATTCCCCCCTCCCTTGTCACTCTCATTTCCCCCCTCCCTTATAACTCTCATTCCCCCCTCCCTTATAACTCTCATTCCCCCCTCCCTTGTCACTCTCATTCCCCCCCTCCCTTGTCACTCTCATTCCCCCCCCTCCCTTGTCACTCTCATTCCCCCCTTCCTTGTCACTCTCATTCCCCCCTTCCTTGTCACTCTCATCTCCCCCCCACTCCCTTGTCAGTCTCATTTTCCCCCCTCTCCCTTGTCACTCTCATTCCCCCCCCTTGTCACTCTCATTCCCCCCCACTCCCTTGTCACTCTCATCATTTCCTCCCCCCCTCACTTGTCACTTTCATTCTTCCCTCCCTTGTCACTCTCATTCCCCCCCACTCCCTTGTCACTCTCATTCCCCCCTCCCTTGTCACTCTCATTCCCCCCCACTCCCTTGTCACTCTCATCATTTCCTCCCCCCTCCCTTGTCACTCTCATTCCCGCCCTCCCTTGTCACTCTCATTCCCCCCCACTCCCTTGTCACTCTCATCATTTCCTCCCCCCCTCACTTGTCACTTTCATTCTTCCCTCCCTTGTCACTCTCATTCCCCCCCACTCCCTTGTCACTCTCATTCCCCCCTCCCTTGTCACTCTCATTCCCCCCCACTCCCTTGTCACTCTCATCATTTCCTCCCCCCTCCCTTGTCACTCTCATTCCCGCCCTCCCTTGTCACTCTCATTCCCCCCCACTCCCTTGTCACTCTCATCATTTCCTCCCCCCCTCCCTTCTCACTCTCATCCCCCCCACTCCCTTGTCACTCTCATTTCCCCCCCCCCCCCCGCTCTCTTGTCACTCTCATCATTTCCCCCCCCCCCTCCCTTGTCACTCTCATTCCATTTCCCCCCCACCGCCACCTCTAATGTAGTGTGGCCGAGCTCTGTTCGGTCCGCGGTACAGGAGCATTTGTTTCCTGTACCCGGCCGGACTTAAAGGAAGTGCACACTAAGTGAGCACTTCCTGTCAGTCCGGCCGGGTACAGGAAACAAAAGCTCCTGTACCGCGGACCGAACAGAGCTCGGCCACGCTACATTAGAGGTGCTGCCGCCCTTCCCTCCTGTCAGTCCCTCTCTCTGGGCAGTGTGGCAGCCGCTCGGTGCGGAGGAGGGCCCGCCGCCATACTTTAAAAAGAAAACTTGCAGCAACGCTTTTTTTTAAAACCGCCCTAAGCGGCTGCCTATGTCGCCTTACAGGTGGCGCCGGCCCTGAGCGCAGTCCACCTGAAAAACGTACCAGAATAACGCTGCAAGCAGCTTTTTCCTGTCCGCGATGTGGTGAGGAGCAAGAAGGATCTTTTCTGGCACACAATGTAAGCCAATGGGGATGGATCCGTTTTCTATTGTGTCAGAGAAAACGGATCCGTCCCCCATTGACTTTCAATGGTGTTCATGACGGATCCGTCTTGGCTATTGAAGACATAATACAACCGGATCCATGCATGCGGTTGTAATATGGTAACGGAAGCGGTTTTGCAGATCCATGACGATCCGCAAGAAAACGCTAGTGTTAAAGTAGCCTAAAACGAGATTTCCGCACTCCGCGCCGGCAACACGAGGCACCCAATGATACTGACAGTGGAGATCAACAGACCTCCACTGCCATTTATACTGCCTGCTAGGAAATAGGTAACCCCGTGCCGGTACTGCTCGCAAAAACTGAAGAAAAGGGCGCTAAACTTCATGTACCCGTATCTATAGGCAACAGAAAGGCAGTACCATTCCTGGTTTACATGGGGCAGCCAAAACAGTAGTAGACTAGAGTTTCTTACAGCCACATAAGTTAACACTTTGGCATGTACCGGCTGTGGGATTTACAGGAGAAACAGTTTGTCCGTGAATCTGAGCCAGTTAAACTAAAGATAAAACACAGTACGGTTGTTACCCAATTGTTAGTTAAAGAAAACCTGCCAGAACCTCTTTTAGGGACTGATGTTTTGCAAGCACTGGGAGCCCACATTCACTTTGATCCCGATGGCACTACCAATGTAGATTTTGGAGCCCCAGAGGAAGTATTATGTGCCTTAATAGCGACACTGGCCCTGCCTGAGACTAAACCGGCAGAATTAACTCTTGTAGACCAAGCTGTTGTTGAGGTGGTACTGAAGGATTTGTGGGCAACATCTAACACAGATATTGGAAGACTTCCTGTGTCTCTGGCTATAGTGCATCTCAGGCCAGAATGTCAGCCCCCTCTAGTGAAGCAATACCCCCTTAGTCATGCCCAGGAGAAAACAGTGGCCAGTCAAATTGATGCTTTCCTCCAGGCCGGTGTATTGATAAAAACAGTATCTCCTGCTAATAACCCGCTGTTCCCAATAAAGAAGAAACCAGTCAAGGGACAGCCTGTCAGTTACAGGATGGTTCATGATCTTAGAGAAGTTAACAAGGTGACAGTTTTACAAACTACAATAATGCCAAATCCACATACCTTACTGTCGCAAGTTCCATCCACTGGTACGTGTTTCACAGTGATAGACCTGGCAAATGCTTGCTTTAGTGTCCCGCTGCATCCTGACCGTCAGTATCTGTTTGCCTTTACATTTAAGGGTAAACAGTCTACTTGGACCGTCCTTCCTCAGGGAGCTCAGAACTCCCCAACCATGTATACGCAGGCTCTGCAATCTGTCCTTACAAACTGGGCACTGCCCGGCTCAGTGGTCCTGTTACAATACGTGGATGATTTGCTCCTGTGTGCTGAAACCAATGACATTTGCTCTAAAGCAACTATATCTCTTTTAATTTTCCTGCATCAGAACGGGTGTAAAGCTTCAAAACAGAAGCTGCAGTTTCTTAAAAACAAGGTTCTATTTCTGGGACACTGTCTCTCCCATGGAGACTGCCACCTAACCCCAGAAAGAAAGGAGGCTGTTGAAAGGATACAAGTGCCCAAAGGAGCACAAAGCCTAAGGGTGTTTTTGGGGCTGGTGTCATACTGTCGCACCTGGATTAGACATGCCTCCATGTTAATGCAGCCTCTGTATGATTGTCTGTCATCTGACCCATTTCACCTCACAGAAGAAGCAGTGAATAATCTTTATACATTGAAGTTGAGCGTAACCTCGCCCCCAGCCCTGGGTATTCCAAAATATGACAAGGAATTTCACCTGTTCTGTTCAAAAATGCAAGGTCACAGCATGGCTGTACTGACTCAGAAACATGGTGACCGCCAGCGGCCAGTGGCGTACTTTTCAGCCAGATTAGATCCTGTTGCCAGAGGCGCCCCCTCCTGTGTCAGGGCGGTAGCGGCAGGGCAGGCAATGATAGAAAAAGCTTCTGAAATTGTGTTAGACTACCCCGTGATTGTACAAACACCTCATCACATACAGGGCATATTAACAGAGGTTCAACTTAAGCATATTTCTATGGCTAGGCAACTTAGACTCCAGTGTGCACTCCTCATGACCGCAAAAAAAAGAAATTCAAAAGGTGAACTACTCAGAATCCTGCTACTTTCAGAAATGGGGGAAGGGGGCATAGAAGGTATAGGCAGCCTCCTAAATGACATGATGGAACATGACCCACATGACTGTGTACAATTAATGCAACAAGAAACGTCAGGAATTAATCATGTACATGAAAACCCCCTTGATAACCCTGATTTTGAGTATTTTGTAGAAGGAAGCAGGTTCATAGGAGAGGACGGCCGGTTCCACACTGGATATGCAGTGGTCACACAGCATGAGGTAGGGATAGCTGAACTACCTCACATGTCAGCGCAAGAGGCGGAGCTGAAGGCACTCGCTGAGGCATGTAAATTGGCCAAGGGGAAGAAGGTGAACATCTACACAGACTCAAGGTATGCTTTTGGTATTGCACATGACTATGGACTTATATGGCAGGCTAGAGACTTTCTAACATCAGCAGGCCAGCCAATTAAAAATGAAGATTCTATATTTAAACTTATGAACTCTCTGTTATTTCCAGAGAAGGTTGTTATTATTAAGGTAAAGACTCACACAAGATGTACCATGGTGGAAGCAAAAGGCAATGATCGAGCAGACAAGGCTGTCAAACGAGCTGCGCTCCAGCCACTAAATGCTGATGCCACCCCGGTGATAGCCTTGAGACCTGAGAACATTTCAGTAAGCACATTTCAAAGAATGCTCGAACAAGCCCCTCCTGAGGAAAAAGAACTTTGGGCAAAACAAGGGACCAAACCTGATGAACATGGAATTTGGAGAAACAAGGACAAAATTTGTCTCACACGCCATCTACACCCAGCTATGGCTCAGGAGGCTCACGGGCCCACTCACCTATCAAAAGTTGCCATGGTAAGTGTGGTTAATGCAGGGTGGATTGCTCCAGGATTTTCTACAGTAGCTGCTCGACTCGCACAAGGCTGTATGGTCTGTGCATTGAACAATCCTGGTCAAGTGGTGAAGACTCCAAGCAAGCACACCCCCAGGCCACTTTACGCAGTCCAGAGCTGCAGATCGATTATATACGACTGCCTAAGGTAGGATTATATGAATTTGTCCTTGTGTGTGTTAATCTCTTTTCAGGGTGGCCGGAAGCCTTCCCAGTAGCAAAGGCAAATGCAAAGAACACAGCAAAGAAGCTGGTCAGTGAACTGGAGTGCAGGTATAGTGTCCCTGAAGTTATTGACTCAGACAGGGGTTCCCACTTCACAGGAGAAGTAATGAGGGAAGTGATGCAGGTTTTGGGGGTCACCCAAGCTTTCCATACAGCATATCACCTCCAAGGCAGCGGCCGCGTCGAGCGCCTGAATAGCATGCTCAAATTGAAAATTCAGAAAGCCATGCAAGAAACTCAGCGGCCTTGGCCAGAGTGCCTTTAGCCTTATACTCAGTCAGGACCACCCCAAACAGATATACAGGGTTATCCTCATTTGAGGTTCAGTTTGGAAGCGCCTCCAGATTAGGATTGTATTTTCCACAACAGTTGCAAACATGATAGCCTACATGATAGCTACGTGTGGGCCCTCAGAAAGAGGCTTGAGCACACCTATAAACAAGTGTTTGCTTCCCTTCCAGATTTAGTAGAAGGAATGCAACGAGGAGACTGGGTGGTGATAAAAAGACATGTGAGGAAAGGCCTGGATCCCAGATTTGATGTTCCTTTCCAAGTCCTGTTGACTACTCATACAGCAGTAAAGGTAGAAGGAAAGCCTAACTGGATACACGCTTCTCATTGCAAGAAAGTTCCGACGTTCGAGGATGAGGATCCTCCTGCTGATGGCCGCCCTAATCCTGGGAACAACGGCCCTGTACCAACAACTGAAGGATAATTGGGATAATGCACTTATCCGACACCACCAGGTGCTGTGTAGAGGACTCAATGACACTGACAGTAAAATTAAAGACTGTTGGATCTGTACTCACAGTCCCGTCAGTTCAAGAGCTATGCCTTATCTGGCAATCCCTTTGACTTTTAAAGAACTTATTCATATGTCTTGTTGGCAGTTTGTCTCACAAAAAAGGGCCTGATGATCAAAAGTTTGATAGTAGTATATGCTGTGATTAAGCTTGTGTTTATGTGCGCCAATAGGTTCTGTACCAAAAGGAGAAACCACCAGGATTATTGAGAGATCTTGGGAACTGCATCGATATCTGGGAGGCAATCTGGCCTCTGGCTGGCAGTTGGGCCTATCCAGGCCCTGGTGACAAGTGGGGGGCGGCAGCAGCAGGGCACAGGGAGATGAGTGCTTCGTGTTCAGGACAGCGATACAGATGGATGTGCTGCAGCAGGGGAGGGAGAGGCGTAGGATAGGCCTGCAACCTATCAGAGGCTGGTGCAGATGTCATCGTGCCGCCTGAGCCGTACAGCGCGGGACAAAGGCCGGAAGAGGCCTGCATTTTATCGCTGCCAGCCTGATGGAGGTAAGTATATGTGTTTATTTTTTTTATATAGTACAATACAGGAGAGGAGCACTATGGGTGCACTTCTTACTGGCATATGATTAGGGGGGCATCTATGGGGTGGCACCTCTTACTGGCACATGATTGGGGGCATCTATGGGGGGGGAACTTCTTGCTGGCACATGATTGGGTGGCCCTATGGGGGCATTTCTTACTGGCACATTATTGGGAGGCACTAGCGGGGCAATACTGAGGCCACAAAGAAGGGGTATTTTATATGGGGGAAGGGGGGAGAGGAACACTATGGGGGCATCTACTGAGGCCACAAAGAAGGGGTATTTTATATGGGGGCTCTGTATAGGGGCATTTTATACTGGGACACATCATGGTGGGTACTATGTGGAAGGGGGGAGAGGAGTACTAAGGGGTCATCTATGGGGGGCACTAAGAAGGGGTATTTTATACTTGCAAATTAAGGGGGGACACTGAGTGCATCTACTGGGGCACTATATAGGGGCATTTTATACTGGTACATTATGGGGGGCACTAGGAGGAAGGGATGAACAAACACCTGTAAGTTCGGGTTCGGATGAACTTTGGCTCAAAGTTCGGGTTCGGGACCCGAACTTGACCCCGAACCCAGACCCCATTGAAGTCAATGGGGACCCGAACTTTGGGGCACTAAAATGCCTGTAAAATAGTCATAGTAAGGGCTGCAAAAGGAAGCAAAATGGGGGCAAGAGCAGTACAATTACCCTGCAAACAAATGTGGATAGGGAAATGACATAAAATAACAGAATATAATTATTTTTTTTAAATAATAATCTTGAACTAGGAGGCGGAGGTCAAAGTGGAGTAGGAGGTTGAGGAGGCGGTAGCCAACACAGTTTTTTTTTGTTGTTTTTTTAATTATTTTTTACCTTTCTTTTTTTTATAAATTTGGGAAGACCCCAAAACATTGGGAAATAGAAAAGAGAATGCAAAGAGAAACTGTGCTGGAGTATAACAATGGCTGGGTGCGGCCAGTATACTTGTCTATTCAGCACAAGGTACAGTATGGACAAGTCCTGTGGGATCCATGCCTGGTTCATTTTAATGAACGTGAGCTTGTCCACATTGGCTGTGGACAGGCGGCTGCGCTTGTCTGTGATCACCCCCCTGCCATGCTAAACACACATTTGGACAATACACCATGTTGCTGAAATGCTGCCTCCTGCTAAGATGTTCAGTATCAGCTGGTGGTGCTGGTTGTTATGGCTTGCTGACAAAGCTTTTCCACATTTTGGCCATGCTAACCCACCCTTCTGAGGTGCTGGCGGTGCCACAGCTGCATTGGCGACTTCTTCCTCCTCCTCTGCTTTCACCTTGTGCTTCCACTGAGCCCCTGCTGTCAGGTGGGAATGCTACCAGCAGCGTGTCTACCAGCATGCGCTTATACTCGCGCATCTTCCGATCACGCTCCAGTGACGGAATTAAGGACGGCAAGTTGTCCTTGTAGCGGGGATCCAGCAAGGTGGCCACCCAGTAATCAGCACTGGTTAGAATGTTGGCAACTCGGCGGTCGTTGCGCAGGCACTGCAGCATGTAGTTACTCATGTGTGCCAGACTGCCCAGAGGCAACGACAAGCTGTCCTCTGTGTTAGGTGTATCGTCTGTGTCCTCTGTATCCCCCCAGCCACACTCTAGTGATGCCCATGACCTGCTTTGGTGCCACCCTGCTGTCAACACGGTTCCTCCTCATCATCCTCCAGAACTGTGCCCTGGCTGGACAGTTGTGTACCTGGCCTCTGTTGGTGCAGGAACCCACCCTCCGAGCCACTTGCGAATGACTGGCCTGATAACCGTGGAAATGATCCCTCTTTCTCTTCCTCCACTTCCTCCTGTGCCACATCCTCTTCCATCATCGCCCAAAGTGTTTTTTCAAGGAGACATAGAAGTCTGAGGACAGCGTCATCGGCACTGGCCATGTTGGCGGAGTACTCGAAACAGCGCAACATGACACACATGTCCCGCATGGAGGCCCACTCGTTGGTGGTGAAGTGGTGCTGTTCCGCAGAGTGACTCACCCGTTCTTGCTGCAGCTGAAACTCCACTATCGCCTGCTGCTGCTCGCACAGTCTCTCCAGCATGTGCAAGGTGGAGTTCCACCTTGTGGGTACGTCGCATATGAGGCGGTGAGCGGGAAGGCCGAAGTTACGCTGCAGCGCAGACAGGCGAGCAGCAGCAGGGTGAGAACACCAAAAGCGCGCACAGATGGCCCACACTTTTTGCAGCAGCTCTGACATATCGGGGAAATTTTTCAGGAACTTCTGCACCACCAAATTCAGCACATGCGCCAGGCAAGGAATATGCGTCAAACTGGCTAGGCCCAGAGCTCCTACAAGATTTTGCCCGTTATCGCACACCACCAGGCCGGGCTTGAGGCTCAGTGGCACCAACCACTCATTGGTCTGTTGTTCCATGCCCGTCCACAGCTCCTGCGCGGTGTGGGTTTTTTCCCCCAAACAGATGAGTTTCAAAACAGCCTGCTGTCGTTTCCCCCTGGCTGTGCTGAAGTTGGTGGTGAAGGTGTTACGCTGACCGGATAAGGAGGTGGTAGAGGAGGAAGCGGAGTAGAAGGAGGAGGCAACAGGAGGCAATGAGAAACGGAGAAGGACATGTGCCAAACTGCTATTCGCCTCAGGCCCAGCCGCCACTGCAGTTACCCAGTGTGCAGTTAGGGAGATATAACGTCCCTGCCCGTGCTTACTGGTCCACGTATTGGTGGTTATGTGGACCTTGCCACAGACGGCGTTGCGCAGTGCACACCTAATTTTGTCCGCCACTTGGTTGAGCCTGGAAAAGTAGTGGCGGCTGGGAACCACGTACTGTGGGACAGCCACCGCTGTAAGGTTTTTAAAAGTCTCCGTCTCCACCAGACGGAATGACAGCATTTCAAAGGCCAGGAATTTTGAAATGCTGGCATTCAGGGGCAGGGATCACGGGTGGGTAAGGGGTACTTCCTCTTTCTCTCCAGTGTTTGGGGGATGGACAGCTAAATGCTTCCGTGGGACAATGTGGAGATGCTTGGTGACGGAGACGGAGGTGGTGGCGTTGCTGCCACCTCCTCTGTTTGCGGGGTCGCAGGTGCCACTGTCACTCCAGAGGGGGAGGAAAAGTCCGAGACTGCAACAGAAGAGGGAGCAGGAGGAGCCTGAGATCTTTCATGGTTTTTGAAGTGTTTACTCCACTACAGCTCATGCTTTGCATTTAGATGCCTGGTCATGCAGGTGGTGCTCAGGTTTAGAACATTTATGCCTCGATTCAGGCTCTGTTTGTACAGACCCCCCTCCCTCCCTCCCCAGTTTTAAATTCATTGGTGGGTAGTGCAGCCCCCCTCCCTCCCTCCCCTGTATTACATTCATTGGTGGTCAGTGCGGCCTCCCCTCCCCCCCCTCCTAATTAAAATCCCCCCCCCCATATACTATGGCCCCAGTTGTGCCCCCATATTTATATTATGGCCCCAGTTGTGCCCTCATACATATATTATGACCCCAGATGTGTCCCTATACATATATTATGGCCCCAGTTGTGCCCCCATACATATATTACGGTCCCAGTTGTGCCCCCATAGATATATTATGGCCCCAGTTGGTGGCAGCGGAGAGTTCCGATCTGAGTCCCAGTTTAATCGCTGGGGCTCCGATCGGTAACCATGGCAACCAGGACGCTACTGCAGTCCTGGCTGCCATGGGTACTTAGCAATTTTAGAAGCATTATACTTACCTTGCTGTCTGTGGCTGGCCGGCCGGGCGCTCCTCCTACTGGTAAGTGAAAGGTCTGTGCGGCGCATTGCTTATAGCACAGACCTTTCACTTACCAGTAGGAGGAGCGCCCGGCCGGCCACAGACAGCGCAGGTAAGTATAATGCTTCTAAAATTGCTAAGTAACCATGGCAGCCAGGACTGCAGTAGCGTCCTGGTTGCCATGGTTACCGATCGGAGCCCCAGCAATTAAACTGGGACTCCGATCGGAACTCTCCGCTGCCACCAACTGGGGCCATAATATATCTATGGGGGCACAACTGGGGCCATCGTATATGTATGGGGGCACAACTGGGACCGTAATATATATGTATGGGGGCACAACTGGGGCCATAATATATGTATAGGGACACATCTGGGGTCATAGTATATGGGGGGGGGGATTTTAATTAGGAGGGGGGGAGAGGGGAGGCCGCACTGGCCACCAATGAATGTAATACAGGGGAGGGAGGGGGGCCGCACTGGCCACCAATGAATTTAAAACTGGGGAGGGAGGGGGGTCTGCCCTCTCCTGCCTGGCAGCACCTGATCTCTTACAGGGAGGTATGATACACACAATTAACCCCTCAGGTGCGGCCAGGGCCGTCTTTAATATTGATTGGACCCTGGGCAAGAATTTACTTGGGCCCCCTGGATCCCGCCTTCACACACCCTAGCATGCAAACACGCCCTCCACCACAACACACAGTGAATGGGTCCGCATCTGAGCCGCCAAAATGGCGGCTCGGATGCGGACCCAAACAACGGCCGTGTGCATGAGGCCTAAGCACATGCAGTCTCAGGAGTGGTCGACACCACACCCCTGCCTTGCAGCCTCACAGGAGTACAGGACCAGTATCTGCACACGTATGTATGGCATAATTGGGATGCACATCACACATGACATGACACAGGTCTTTACCAGGCTGCAGGCCAGCAGACACATTACTATTGCCGCATGTGTCACATGCCACTACTGACTGTACAGCCGTTCAGAGTTCAGACAGTTCACAGTTCCACTTCCTTCAGAAAAGCGAGCCTGCCGTGCGCTCCAGCGACTTACAGATAGAGGCAGTGGCGTTGCTATGGCTGGTGTCACCCTTTGCTCAGGGGGCCCTCATGGTGTGGAGTGGTCATTTTTACTAAGGAATATAGTTTAACCGCTTATGTCCAAAAGAGAAAAAAAGAAGTCACTAAGTCAGCTCCAATCAGATATCTGCACGCAAGAGTCTTGGTCTATGTGCAGATATCTGATTGGAGCTGACTTCTTATTTTCTCTTTTGCACATAAATGGTTAAACTATATTCCTTAGTGAAAATGACCAGTCCAGTCCACACCATGAGGGCCCCCCAGGCCCCCCTGAGCAAAGATTAGTAAATGTGGCAGGTGGTGGCCCCAGGCCACAGTTCAGCAGACAGAGAGAACCCAACTCCTTTGTCTCCCGTCTCTATAATAATCCCCCACTAATGGGGTTATTTAAATTATTAGAGAGACGGATTATTAGAGAGACGGGAGACAAAGGAGTTGGGTTCTCTCTGTCTGCTGAACTGGGGCCGGCCGGCCACATTTACTAATGTTTGCTCAGGGGGGCCCTCATAAATATAGACCCACATGGTGTGGACTGGTCATTTTTTCTAAGGAATATAGTTTAACCGTTTATGTGCAAAAGAGAAAAAAAGAGGTCACTAAGTCAGCTCCAATCAGATATCTGCACATAGACCCAGAGTCTTGGTCTATGTGCAGATATCTGATTGGAGCTGACTTCTTATTTTCTCTTTTGCACATAAATGGTTAAACTATTCCTTAGTGAAAATGACCAGTCCAGTCCACACCATGAGGGCCCCCCTGAGCAAAGATTAGTAAATGTGGCAAGTGATGGCCCCAGGCCCCAGTTCAGCAGCAGAGTCAGACAGAGAGAAGAACCCAACCCCTGCCCTTGTCGCCTGGGGCTCTCTATAATAATCCCCCACAAATTTATGAATGGTCGGATCTGGTGACCTGACCGGTTTCTTCTAATATAAAATAAAGTCAATATATATATGCCTATGTGCAGCGTGCCACTGCTTTTTGCTTACCTCCTCCTCAGTCCTGTCCTCCCCTCCTGGCGCGGCAGTGGCAGGTCGACTCTGGCTGGCTGCCTGACTGTACTATTATTAGGTAGGTCAGGTCAGCAGGTCAGTGACTTGAGACTGGTCTGGTTCTTGTCTGGTAAGTAGTCACGTCACGTGAGGCTGTGACTCACTCACCACCGCCACCTAATCCCTTTAGCCTCCGGACCGGAGGCGGGGACTTAGTCCCTGCTGATGCCTGCTCCGCCGTGGCGCTTCACCAGGCTGCGGTGACTCACACAAGACACACCCCCTTTTACCACGTGAGTGACGGGGGCGGGGGGGCGGGGGGGCGAAGTGCTTCGCCTTCGCTGCAAGTTCAAGTTGTCTAGTCTGTGAAGAGTAGACTGTGCTGCGCTGCTGCATATTAGATACATAGAGTCAGAGTCGCGAGTTGGGCCAGGGCCCCCATGAGCAACTGGGCCCGGGGCAGCTGCCCCTTTTGCCCTGCGGCAAAGACGGCCCTGGGTGCGGCACCTGAGGGGTTAATTGTGCGGATCACAGCCCCCTGTAAGAGATCGGGTGCTGCCAGGCAGCAGGGGGCAGTCATGTACACAGTTCTTAGTATATTCTAACTTGAAGCGTCCCCATCACTATGGGAACACCTCTGTGTTAGAATATACTGTCGGATCTGAGTTTTCACGAAGTGAAAACTCAGCTCTGAAAAAGCTTTTATGCAGACGGATCTGCGATCCGTCTGTGTGAAAGTAGCCTACGGACACGGATCACGGACGCAGATGACAATCTTGTGTGCATCCGTGTTTTTTCACGGACCCATTGACTTGAATGGGTCCGCGAACCGTTGTCCGTCAAAAAAATAGGACAGGTCATATTTTTTTGACGGACAGGAAACACGGATCACGGACGCAGATGAACAACGGTGCATTTACCGAGTTTTAAACGGACCCATTGAAAGTCAATGGGTCCCCAGAAGATCACGGAAAACAGAACAACGGACACGGATGCACACAACGGTCGTGTGCATGAGGCCTTAAGCAAAGGATTGCATTTTCAAGTTCCACAGTGGGACAAACAAAATTTTTTTTTTCCATTCTGAAATGTTTTATTATAGAACAAAATAAAGACTACAAAATGTATACATAATTGATATCGCTGCACCTGTAATAACATGTACTACTGTATATAATTAACACATTATTTATCTTGCATAGTAAAAGCTATAACAACTGTATGATCACTGGTGGTCTGACCACTGAGACCCCTTGCGATCACCAAAACAGGGGGTCTGCAACTGTCCCATGAGAATGCAGTGGTGCTATGTCCACTGTTTCATTCATTCTTACCAGACCTACGAGTACAGTGCTGCTGTAAGTCCCATAGAAGTGAATGGAGCTGTGGCTGTAGCACCATGGAATTCTCATGGGGCATTTCAGCAGCACTTGCAGATACCTGCTATCATGAATGCTGAGGGTCCCAGTAGTTGGACCCCCAGTGATCAAACACTTATTCCCTATCCTGTCAACAAGGAATACGTTATTAGTGGCACAACCTCTTTAAGGCGCATTCACAATTGTCGGCCGAATATTGGGAACGAACGTTACTATGAATCCTCATTTCTGATAACAGACCCATGTAAATGTACCATTGATCACTCAATGAATGAGCAAAACAGTTGGTCATTGGTATAGCTGCGTCTGTAATAACATGTGCTATATAATTAACACTTTATTTATTCTGTATAGGGAAAGCCATTATAACAATGCCATGAGAATCTTTTTTTGTTGATCCTAACTCACAAACTCTGGAATAAAAAGTTATCAAAAAGTTGTATGTACCCAAAAATGGTACCAATTAGAACTGCAAGTAAGGGTGCATTCACACGACTGAAAGTGTTTTGCGGTCTGCAAATTGTGGATCTGCAAAACACGGATACTGGCCGTGTGTGTTCCGCATTTTGGGGACCACATATGGCCGGAGCTATATAGAGAATGCCTATTCTTGTCCGGACAAGAATAGGACATGCTCTATATTTTTTGCGGGGCCTCGGAACGGAACAACGGATGCGGCCAGCACACGGTGTGCTGTCCGCATCTTTTGCGGCCCCATTTAAATGGAGGGGTCCGCACCCATTCCGCAAGATTGCAGAACGGATCAGATCCATTTATACTGTTGTGTGAATGCACCCTAAGGCTGTGTTCACATAACTAATTGTTTTCCATTCTTCTGCTCCAGAATAATGAACATGAATTGACTGTTGATGCAGCACAGTTAATCATAATTTCTGGGCAGCAGATTGTGCTGTGTAAACTGCAATCTGCTGCCCAGAAATAATGAATCTGTATGGCAGTAGCCATCGCTCATCACAATACATTGATGAGCAGGCAGTTATTGGGAAGAAATGGTCCCTTCCTGATAATTGCCTTGTCAGTAGCGATGTCTAAATGTGCCTTTACACATGCTTAATTTGTCACTGAGTTAGGCTAACTTCACATCAGCGTATTACATTCTGGCAGGCTGTTCTGTCAGAGAACAGCCTGCCAAAATGAACCAAATCCGGCGCTGCCAGATGTGAACGGGATGTCCGCCAGCCCCTTTGGTCCGGCAGAGATTCTGTTCGCATCCGGCTGACAAGCGGAGAACCCGCTGGACACAAACCGCTGCATGCTGCAGTTTGTGCCCGGGCGATGCTCCTCTTGCCTGCCCGAACAAGTTACCAGTACACTGCTACCGCAGACGTGAAGGTAGCCTTACATTGTAAAATTTCTGTAATTAGTCACACAATAGAAAGCTAATACTCATTTACTAACAGTTGTTTGTTACGATGGATCCTGAAGAGATATACACAAAGGTAAAACTGTTATTTAAAGGGGTTGTCCGGGTTCAGTGCTGAACCCGGACATACCCCCATTTTCACCCAGGCAGCTCCCCTGACTTGAGCATCGGAGCAGCTCCCCTGACTTGAGCATCGGAGCAGTTAGTGTGTTATTGTAAACAAAAGAGCCCGTGCCCTGCGCGTTCTAGCGCAGGGCAAGGGAGCGCATCGGAACATGAGATGCTCCGATGCTAACATCAGGGGGCTGCCTGGGTGAAAATATGGGGGGGTTCAGCTCTCAACCCGGACAACCCCTTTAAGGACAAGGCAGGCTATTGTTGCTGCGTGAAGTAGTGTTAAATGGGCTGTGTACTTTAGAAACATTGTCCAGTAGATAATAGTTGGTTCAAGCTTCAAATAATACACCTAATTGCATGTTTCCTTGCACCAGTTGTAGCATAGACACTTCTGCCCCATGCACATGACCATATTCATTTTGTGGTCTACAAACTGTGGATCCGCAAAATATGGATACTAGCTATGTGCTTTCCGTATTTTCCAGTTCCACACGTCCCACCCTATGTTAACAAATCCTATTCTTGTACACAAAACGGACAAAAATAGGACATGTTCTATCTTTTTCACAGGGTGGCGGAACAGACATATGGATGTGGACAGCACACAGTGTACTGTTCGCATTTTCTTGCAGCCCCATTGAAATGAATGGGTCCACATCCAATCTGCAAAAAATGTGGATCTGATAAGGACCAAAAATACAGTTGTGTGCATGGAGCCTAAAAGACAGCAGTTCTACAGCTCCACTACTGACCCATGTAGTGGAGAGGCAGAATCTGAAAAGGTGTGTAAGTTGTACCCAGTCCTAATTGCTGCTCAGTTTGTATAGCACAGTTCTTTAAATATCTATAAGATAAACCCTTTAATAAACAACTGTGTGATGTGATATTCAAGCTGTAAATCAACATATGAATGCAAATGCAATACCTTACATTATGCCATTGCTTCAAGACTCCCCTAAAACAGCTTACCAGTGACTAATTAGTGGAAAAATAGGGGTTGTTATTAATCCAGTTCCTTACAGAATAATTTTCTTTAGTAAGAACTACATTATACTGTTCCATGAATAGAATATCTGTAGGTACATCTTTTCGAGTAAAATTTGTATCAAGTTTCTTCATGGTAACACTCCGGTAATGAAGCTCTTCTCCAGTTGGCAGCCATTGGTTCTGCTCCCTTACATCATCCTTGCATGTGAGACTGGAAATCTCTTTTTTCGCTGACCCATGTAACATTCTCTGTGAGTAGTAATCTTTTACAGTGGGGTCATTCTGCTGCAGAGATTTAACTTTCTCGATAAATGTTTTTACTTTACTGGAAAACATTCCTTCTCCATCATCTGTTATGTTCTTCATGGTGGATGAGGAACCATACAACTTGATTCCACTTTTATCCAACAAGAAACTTGTAGATTTGGGTCTTTTTCTAACTAGACTTCCATTACTTTGTAAAAATTTCAAGTCAGAGTCTTGTTTTTCAGCTCTAGATTTGAAGAACTCGTGGACTTTCATGTTTTTGTTGTCTAAAATTTGAGACTGAACTGCTAAATCTGGAATCTCGGATATAGATTCACTTGGTTCAAAAAATGTGACTTGTGCCTGTCGGCTCAGAGATTGGCGCCTTCCTGGTGCAGAATAGAATCTCTGGGGAGTATTTGGATAGTTTTTCCTAGCTGAAAATTTTCGAATGTTCTGACCATGGTTGGCATCAGTTCTGTCGCTTTTACCATTCTCTGACATCCACAAATTTGGTCTACATGGTGCAGAAACTGCTCTTGGGGGTTTTCCGTTTTGTACTATAGCCTTCACAGCTTTTTCTGTGCCATCATTAACTGTAGTATTAAAACTGGAAAACATTGTATGTTCCAGTTGTTTCATAAGTTCTCGGTTTCCCATGAGCCTGGCATGTGCCAACTCAGATCGTCTGAGCTTCAGCGTGAAGTGGTTATATAAAAGTTTCTGGTCAAGTGTGAATGAATCAGCTGCTTGTTTTTTCATTAAATCCAACAAGAGAATTTTCTTCTTCAGTAGGTTTTCTTCTTTTGAATTGAAGGATATGGTGAAGGAAGATTTCTCAGCTTCCTTTAATTTCTTCTCCGTCATTTTTAATCGGTGACTGAAGGAGATGTTTATTCACCAGGTGATTTTTCTCTGAGAACCTGCAGCACTGTTGAGCTTTGTTGCTGTAAATGTTGTTAGGGAAGTTACGGAGGTAGCTGAACAAGCTACAGGTTATTGTTTGGCACCAGAATTCCCAGGACTCATAAACACAATAGGCAGAGCTTACAATTCAGCTGCTACTTTTGTAACACCTTTCTGAACAATACCAGACATGCTGTCCAGCTAGAAATGTTGTTAGTAACCTGACTGTTGATATGCCTGCATTGTCAAGATATAAAATGTGTTGTCAGGAATTAAATTTACATTACCACACATCACTTACATTAGCTAGACGGCTGTTTCTATAGTCACATTAAAACATAAGGAAGCCACTTGAAGATTTTTTTTTTTTTTCACACATTAAGCCTTATTGAGATATTGTACACATGGCTCAGTTTTCCTGATTTGCTCATAACTACTGTGTGTGGGCAGAAAGGGGGAAGAAATACTGTGTTGGGGCACTAAAGGGGCATAACTACTGTGAAGGGATACTAAGGACATAATTACTGTGTATTGACATTAAGGGGGCATAACTACTGTCTGGGGGCACTAAAGGGACATTCCACTAAGGACATAACTACTGTCTGGGGGCACTAAGGGGGAATAACTACTGTCTGGGGGCACTAAGGGGCAATAACTTCTGTATGGGGACACTAAGGGGCATTCTACTGTGTGGGGGCACTAAGGGGCATAACTACTGTGTCGGGTACTAAAGGGGCATAACTACTGTCAAGGGGTACTAAGGACATAATTACTGTGTGGGGCACTAAGGCAGCATAACTACTGTGTGGGGGCACTAAGGGACATAACTACTGTGTGGGGGCAATATGAGGGAATAACTACTGTGTGGGGGCACTAAGGGGGCATTCTACTGTGTGGGGGCAAAATGGGGGATTAACCACTGTGTGGGGGCACTAAAGGGACATTCTACTAAGGACATAACTATTGTGTGGAGGCACTAAAGGGGATAACTACTCTCTGAGGGCACTAAGAGGTTATTCTACTGTGTGGGGAGAATATGGTGGAATAAATACTGTCTGGGGGCACTAAGGGGGAATAACTACTGTGTGGGGGCACTAAAGGGGCATAACTACTGTCAAGGGGAAGGGTACTAAGGACATAACTATTGTGTGGGGGCACTAAGGGGGCATAACTACTGTGTGGGGCACTAAGGGGGCATAACTACTGTGTGGGGACACTAAGGGGGCATAACTACTGTGTGGAGGGGGCATAACTACTGTGTGGGGGCACTAAGTGGGCATAACTACTGTGTGAGGGCAATATGTGGGAATAACTACTGTGTGAGGGCACTAATGCCCATAACTACTGTGTGGGGCACTAATGGAGCATAATTACTGTGAAGGGGTACTAAGGACATAACTACTGTCTGGAGACACTAAGGAGGCATAACTACTGTGTGGGGGCACTTAAGGCTTTTCTACTGTGTGGGGGCATTAAGGGGGAATACCTACAGACTGGGGCACTAAGGGAGCATAACTGCTGTGAAGGGGCATAACTACTATGTGGGGCTCTAAGGGGCATAACTACCATGAAGGCCGGAGCAGTTGTCCCTCCTCAAGCTTTTCAAAAGTTGGGAGATATGCAGGAGTTGTCATCAAGACCATGCCTCTATTTCATGTTTAGCATATTGCAGCACTAGGGATTTCCGGGGGCATACACAGATCTCATATGCTCAATAAGAAAACTTAGTATAGGTCTGCCTGCCACATCCAGTTTCCCAGTACACGTGCCAATCACTCCCAGCAAATGCAGAATGCTATGAGCAAAGCCCCAGTTTTTTTTTTAGGAATTTACATTTTATTTTACTTGTTTATTTAGCAGATGAAATTTTAATTTAAAAAAAAGTCATCCTCGGCCTCACTGACTTTATCCTATGTCAGTAAAGTGGAACAGGTGCTTCATAAATATGGCACTCATTCTGATGTCTGACCATCTAAATATATTCACAAAGTGTATAGAAATTGATGCAGTTATGATTGACTGAAATGGAAACTGTAATCAGCAGTTTGCACTGAGCTCCCCCTAGTGGTGGCTGCATTAAAATGCAGTGTTTCCACATCAGAAAAACAAGGACTTCAGCACTGGGCCCCATAGCAGTTGGGTGGTCTTCCTCCATTGATGGTACGGCACTGTGGATGTTATCCCCCCCCCCCCCCCTCCCCCGGCGTGGAGGAACAGCTTTGTAAGTAAAGTAAGCGGTTTTTTATTGCTTTCCATGTACACTGATATATTTTAGAAGTTCCTAGATGTCAAAAAACTGTACTTAATAACCTGATGTGGCCTTGACTGCAGCAGATATGGCTGCATGCCGACAAGAGAACCCAAGGATAGGTATGCAGATCTATAATAGTAAGTCCTGTTGTAACTACCCAGAAGCAGTTGGAAGAAATCATACACACAGGAAAATGCACTGTTCTACATAACTGCTCTTGGCAGCACATGGTGGGCAAGTATATAGGGGGAACATTTAGCTTTACATTACTGGATATAATATAGAAAGTAATTGGTCAAGGAGGGATGATATTCCTGCAGCGTTAGCTAATTTCTGCATAGCACTATCCAGATATAAAACAGGAGTTTACAATTATTGTAAATATATTGTTTATACTTTTATTGTATAACTTTCTCAAGGTATTCGAAAATAAATGTCTTGATTCCTTCATGGTTTAAAGAGGACCTTTCACAACTGTAGAAACTAAAACCTAACTAGATCAGTGGGCAGAGCGGCGCCCAGGGGTCCCCCTGCACTTACTAGTATGTCTGGGCGCCGCTCCGTTCGCCCGGTATAGGCTCCGGTGTCTGCGCTCCCTCTGACAGATTTTTTGTATGAGGCGTGTCTTGCTGCAGCGCTGGCCAATCGCAGCGCACAGCTCATAGCCAGGCTATGAGCTGTGCGCTGCGATTGGCCCAGCGCTGCAGCAAGGGACACGCCTCATACAAAAAATCAGTCAGAGGGAGCGCAGACACCGGAGCCTATACCGGGCGAACGGAGCGGCGCCCAGACATACTAGTAAGTGCAGGGGGACCCCTGGGCGCCGCTCTGCCCACTGATCTAGTTAGGTTTTAGTTTCTACAGTTGTGAAAGGTCCTCTTTAAGATTACATTTTCTGTCCTCTCTACAGATTTAACTTTTTTCCACCATTTTAAGCGATGTTTCATTCTTAAGCCCCATTCACACTTACAGTGGAATCCAGACATTTTCTGGAGTTTACACGTAGGGGCTGTATGTGTAAACGCAAACATTCGCAATATCTGTACGAGTGTATTACTGTAGTACATCGGCGACATGAAGCTCACGGCGTCATAGCAACCAATGACGCCGTGCGCTCCTGCTCTGAACAGGAATCCAGCCCGGCATACCACGGACCCCTCTCGGCCGCGGAACACGGCCGTGTGCATTCGGCCTAAGGCTGTATTTACACATACAATGTATGCAGGCTTTCTGTTAAATTTTTGTAAAAACTTACAGGAAAAATATTTACAGCAATTTTCACACAAAAAAAAACTAAAGTTGTGACAGGTAAAAAGTGAATACAGCATACATTGATGTATGTGCCTCTAATTTGTTTTGTTAAACCAGATCTGCACTAACTGTGGTCCCTTCACAGTTTTTTTCCTGCACAGCCGTTCCTGGCTATTCTCTGTGTAGGGAATTGCAGCATGGCCCCATTCAAGTCAAAAGAACCCGCTGTAGTTCCCTGCACAGGTGGCTGGATGCAGGGCCGGCGCTACCATAAGGCAGACCAAGCAGCTGCCTTAGGGCGTACCCTGGAGGAGGGTGGAAAAATGAACCTTCTTTTTTCAAAATCGTTTACTTGTGAGTTGCGCCGCAGCGCCGCTGGCCGCCCGCCCCAGCCAGCGTGTGCCGTGCGGCCCCTGCCCTCACTCACAGAGCGGCAACACCATCATCAGGTCAGGCCAGGGGGTGTGACTGGTGAGTGGCGCCGCAGCGGCGGGTGGCAGCAAGGACTGGAACTGACTGTGTCTGTGAGTCTGACTCACACACAGCCAGATTGCCGTAGCAGCAGGACAGGTGGGTAGGTGATCACTGATGAGCGCACTAGCGCCAGAGTGCACGGCATAAATGTGTTTTAAAAAAAATATTACACAAACAACAATCATAAATGGAGGGGGGGTGACCGTGTCATGATGGGAGGGGGGACAATGTCTGTAGTCTGTGACATGGGGATATGGCCAGGGCTGGCCGGGGGGGGGGGTGGGTGGAGTGCCATGGGGATGGAGAAATGTGACACAATAGGGGATAATGATGTGATCATGATGTGACACGAGGGGGTGATGTGACATGGTTTGGAGGGGGAGAAATGTGACATGGATAGAGGGGGAGAAATGTGACATTGAGGGGGTGAAATGTGACATGGAGGGGGAGAAATTTGACATTGAGGGGGTGAAATCTGACATGGAGGAGGAGAAAGTTGACATGGAGGGGGAGAAATCTGACATGGGGGGAGAAATCTGACATGGGGGTGATCTGACAGAGGGGAATATGTATAAAGGAGGGAGAGAAATGTGACATGGAGGGGGAGAAATGTGACATGGAGGGCTGATGTGACATAGGGGGATGATTTGACATGGAGGGGGAGAAATGTGACATGGGGGGGCATGATTGCTTACATGGGGGCATGATGGCCTACATGGGGGGCTGATGGCTGACATGGGGGGCTAATGGCTGACATGGGGGCTAATGGCTGACATAGTGGCATGATGGCTGACATGGGGACATGATGGCTGACATGGGGGGCTGATGGATGGGGGTTAATGTCTGACATGGGGGTCTGATCTGAGGCATTGGGGGTCTGATCTGAGGTCTGATTAACATTGGGCGTCTGATTGCTGGTCTGACCTGAGGTGTAATGGAAAATATTTTTTTCTTATTATCCTTCTCTAAAACCGAGTGGGAAACTCTTAGAGGGCGAAAAATATGGTCCTCAAACCAGCGATTGTCTGAAGCAGAGAGAAGATACCAGGACCACACAGAGGAGAAGCTAGCTGCTGCAGACGGGACCACGGCCAGGTGAGCTGCGAGGGGGGGGGGGCAAAATGTAGCTTCGCTTGTGTTGGCAAAAATCCTTGCACCGGCCCTGGCTGGATGCACTGTGGGAGAAGCAACACTTCACTGATCATAATGCACTGGCATATCTTAGCAGTTTTTAATGCCACAATATTTTTTTCGGGCTGGGGGAGATAAAAAGAGCAATTTCACCACCATTTTTTGATATTTTATTTTTTATTTTTACTGTGCAGTACCAAATTGTTTTTGTTATGCTTTACTCCTTTTGCACACTTAAAACATCTATTTTGTCTCCTATTTCAAGACCCATGTGAGCAGTCAGCACCCAAAGCTGCCTGACTGCACAGGCGCAATCCAGGTTTACTGTGGGTTGTAGCCAGGCCTGGATCCCGTGTACAATGTATGGCATGTGATCTAGGGAGTGCCCGGAGCCTAATTACACTGGGAAGTGCAGCGCTGGCCTGGTAGACATTGTCATCCCTATCAATGTGATAGTTGTAAGCCACATGAAGGGGGACACATTAGTTTAAAAAATTATGGATAACCCCTTTAACTCTGGTCCTGGTTGTTGGAGCAGCGTGTCAGCTGGATGTTATAGCTGACAATGTCTGTAGATGGCTTGGGCACAGCTCTTAAGCCCACTCTATCTCCACTATTATAGTAGTACTGAGTGGTGTGGAAGTTAAATGCTCCCCCTTCCATACTATTATTGTGCAGTACAGGAAGGGGTTACAGGGAGTCTGTTGCCTTCATAATCAATTTTAAATTAGGCATACCGCCATGTAGGGAAACATAACCACGCCATTCTTGTAAAATGGCAGTGCCACTCCTTTTGCAGAACCTCGCTTCCCTTTTGTCATTGCTACCGGCTCTGGTTATGTTTTGGGGCACTCATCCTACATGGCAGTAAGCTTACTTTGATTTTGGAGGTGGCAGACTCCATTTAATGCAATGCCTGATCTGTGTAGATAGACCCTTTTCAGTTCCCTGTGCTCAGTACTGAAGCCAGCAAATGTCAAGCTATTGAAATACAGTAAAAGAAGTATAGAGGTTTAAATCTGATTGGAGAAAACTTCTTAGAAGCAATACTAAGTGCAAACAGATAGATTCTAGTAGTATTTGTTCTAGTGGAGATTCAACATTACGCTTGATGACATCCATAAGAAGAGGCTTGACAAAGGCTGGAATATAGCAACGTTTCGTTGCTGCTTAATTTTATTGCACACTTTCTATAAAGTCCGTCCAAATAAAGGATTCACCAGACATGCTGCCGCTACCTCTCTTCATTTGATCCATGAGAAGAGGGTCAGTGTTTCATCCGTGAAGATGTCCTTGAAGGATCCATGTCTTGTGTTTTTTGCTTTCCATGTGTTATCCGTATTCCATGTACACTGCTAAACTGAAAATTAATTTACAGAGCATCTCCTACCAATGGTCCGTGAAAACCACAGACCAAACACGGATGGCATCCGTGATGTGTCTGTGGCTTTCACTGACCATACACTATAATGTGCATGAGGGATCCATAATCATGGACAAAAATAGGGCATGCTTCTGTGGTGTCACCATAGACCTATGGTCCGTGGAAAACCACTGATGTGTAAATACACACATTAAAGCCAATGGATTCATAAGCAGTCTGTGAAGGCCACGGACAGCACATGTGCATGATTCACTGATGTGTGAAAAGGGCCTACCTCATAATTTTATTCTGGCAGTTTTTATAAATGATCCTAACTGCTTCATTAAAATGAAGGTTAAAGGGGTTGTTCACCACTGAGGACCTTTTCTGCAAACCCTCCAGACCTTTCTGCAGACCATCGAGGCCAGACCCGTTGTGGGAATCACACGGAATTACCTGATTCCCTCTGCTGGGTTTGGGCACCGCAGGTCTTGGGTCTGTCTTGGGTCTTACCACATCAACATCCAGTTGCAGAAAAGGTCCCCGGGTTGAACAACTCCTCTAAAGTGGGTATCCGGGAGTACGTTTTTCCCTTTTCGCTGGGCTTGCACTGCCACGACCTGCAACTTACTAATGTACTTGCACTACTTTTTCTGTCTTACTCTGGAGATCCGGAGACTGATCACGTGACTGCACCCTCCGTGGAGACTGGATTTCCTCCAACATCATGACCAGGCCTCCCATGATCCCCTCTGTCAGAATCCCAACCCCAATAGTTGTGATGTCAGACCCATGTGATCTTGGAATGGGCTGGTTGACGCCCTCAATCCACAAGCAGTGTATGCCGAGTCAGCCGCTTGTCATATCGAAACTGTGTGAGAGGAAACATTAGGAGGAGTCAGCAAGTGAATAATGGAGGGTGTAGTGAGCAGAGTTTTTAGTCCAGGGAGGGGTGTAGTAGGTATTTACATTTATGGCTAATCTTAAGCACACAGCACTATGGGTGTTGTGGCTGCTGCTCATCTACGTCTACAAGCCAGAAGTTCAGGTTGTAAACAATGGAGGACCATGGAGACTGAAGTGACAGGTACACAAGTATGCTCTGTAGGAGGCCAAATTAAGTTTCCGCAGTGAAATGGCATTTTTTAGAATCCCGCTCAACAACTTTAAGGGTGATTTATAAAAAATAAATACGTACTTATAGAAATAGAAAAGTAGGGGAAAAAAGCATGTGTTTAATCATAATTTATTTATAAGCAGCAGTTGCTCAAACAAACCCATTAGAGAGAAATCTGAAATGCAACCTGAGAATATATTATTTCTACAAAATACATTCATGTTTCTTAGCCAAATACATTTTATTAATCAAATGAGCATAATTTCATGTGTTTGAAGCCCTTTAATATTTTTGTATTATTGCAAATTCATATAGTAAATATACACATGTTTTTATATAATAAACAAAAACAAACATAAACAAAAAACGACATTAATCAATCCTCATTGTATGTCAAATTGCCAAAAGACAATTGGGGAATTTATCATTCCCTCTCCACTCCAGTTTTCAGGCAGTAAAAAGTGGCAAACTGCGTGTTTGTGAGTTTTTAAACGCCACTAAATATTTGTGCAAGTGGCATTTCTCCACTATTTTTGCCACTTTCCTCTAAAAAGGGCGTGATGAGGGCAAGACAGGGGTGGGCCACGGGCCGAGCACTTCTATCTTCTTTCACGCCAGTTTTTTGCCGTAAAAGAAGACTGAAATCAGTTAAAGTGCATGGACTGCCGGAGATGCAATTCATTTATGACAAAGTGTGCTTTTCATCATAAATTACGCAAGTCTTCTGGCTGCGCAGGAGAGATCATAGAAAAGGCTGGTCTATGATAAAGCAGGGCCATTGTCCCAATAAAATGTAATTTTTATTAGTAATAAATTAGGTAAATACTTAGCCTAATGGCCAGTTAATCAGTAGCCAGGCATGGTTACCAATAACAAATAATAATGAGCAGTAGGGCAAATGTCAGGAACATTTGGATAGATCAATTTGTAGTCACCAATACCACACAAAATGGTGGATTACTTTATCCTTCCATGAAGCAGTGTTCATCAGATCGGTGTGTAATCAAGTGACACTCAGAGGTTGTCGAAGTTATGGAGCTGGGTTAGTCCAAAGATATGCTTCCAAGAAGCAGTTTTAATGTCATATTGCTAGGATGGTTCTCCATATAATCTTTCCTTATACTGCCCCTCACAGCACTCATCCCGAAAGGGACGACCCTATAGAGCTATGCCCTACTGAACCCTAATAGCATAGCCATGTATCCCATTTTACATAGACAGAGAGTGTACAGTTTCATTACACTGTACTTGATCTACGTTCTATCTTAAGGACGCAAGTGATAGATCAGTGACATACAACTTCTGTCCTCTAACAGTCTGCACAGTTCACAGTCTCAGTGTATCCTCTGTGACGCTGCTTCACACTGCTCTCCCCTGCCTCCTGCCCTTGATAGGTTTCTCCCTGAATCTTACAAGCAGGAGGCAGTGGACAGCAGTGTGGAAAAACATCTCATAGGTTACTGTAGGAGGTCAGTTCTTTGTGTGACCCTTGACCTATTCTGGGGCCCCACCTGAGGATAGCGCAACAGTAAAGCAGACACTTTAGCTGATTTTGCAATTTGATTTAGGCACAATGTTCAATGGTTACAGATGTTATTATAGGCTTGGCAATTACTATGGGCAACTGAACAGTCTCTGAACTGTCTCTTTATGTGGGTAGACAGTTAAATGTTTGCAGTCTTACACGGAGAATACACAGCTCTTTGGTTATAAATGTCTCCCTTTGGGTACTCAACACACTGTCCACAGTCTGACAACTCACGCTATCAAGATGTAGTGGGACACGTGGATCAGTGCTCTCTTGATAAAGCCACTCTATCACTCTCCCTACTTCCAAACTGTCACCTTTCTCACAACTTTCTTTTACTGTTTCCTTTGCTAAACCACATATGAAACAATTTGAAAAGATTGTTCAACCCCCTTACGCATCCCATAACACACTGCACAGTCTCAGTACATCCTCTGTGATGCCTCTTCACAATCCTCTACCCTGCCTCCTGAAAGAAATCCATGTTTTTATATGTTAAAACTAATTCTGCTTTCTGCTGTAGTTTTATTTCTCTATTAGAAACTAACTCTGATTGCTGTTAAGTTTCTTTTCTCTGTAACCTTGAATCTTATCTCTTTGGCACTACTCCCGGACAATATTCCTAATATGGAAGTTCCGTTTTTGTTTCTCTTTTTCTGTCTGTAGAATAAAACGTGTTAATATGATAGGCTGAATACATAACTTACGATGATATGCTAATAAGGGGGGTAAAGCACCCTATATATAACCTGTGTGCACTAAAAATAAACCTCAGAGTGTTCATTCAGTACATCACTGTTGTGTCTTTTATTCCCTACTGAGTGAAGCGCTCCCCTGACGTCAGAAAAAGACTCAAACCAAGCCGATACTAGAAGTTTGGTGCCAGGGGTACCAAGTGGGACGTTGCGATTCCTTACACCTCCTGCTTGGGATAGGTTTCTCCCTGTCAGCTCTTACAAGCAGGAGGCAGTGGAGAGCAGTATAGAGGTACATTTCAGGTGCATCTCATAGAATACACAGGAGATTCTGCACACAGCACACACAGATAATATAGACAATCTGAGTCAGGGAAGTTTTATAACTCTCAGCTAATCATTGTATGGTCGTCTTTATGACATTACAGCACTCCTGCTCCATTAGATAATGCAGAATTCACCAGTTTCATCAACACTCTATGGATTCAAAGACAATTGGGTGGGAGAGGAGATATCTGAGAGCTGCTGGTAGGCATTTGATAGATGCTGATGTAATCCTGTAGTTTACAGAAAGTCCTCCACACACACAATGCTGACCAGGAAAGTTAGCTCTGCACAGGTAGTTAGACTGGGATCAAAGTTGCCCATAAAAGGATTAAAAATGTATGGGATATTGCTGGTGAGTTAACATTATATTGAAAAAAACCTGAGGTGCTTCTTTAAGTTTTAATAGGACATTATATTTCAGTGATTTTATTTGATTTATGGCTCTTTGTATCTGTGGCTATGACAATGGACAGTGATTTGTTCATATTATATGCCACCTACTTCAGTAACACACTCAGTTGCCAACTTATACCGCATGTTCTTATAACATTGAATGAATCACATTATCATTATTATATATTACCTCAGATTAACTAGTCAATGCTGACATTTACTAGAAAGGCTGATGTGTTTGAGAGTGTTTCTGGCTGTATTCCCAAGTGTTTCTTAGATATATTGAGCATAGGACTAATTCCGAAGGCTTGCTTTTAACAGTAACCACTTGCATTAGGCCTGTTCTGCCAGGTTTCCCCTGCTTGGTGATGGTCAGAATAATGTAGCATGCTGTTCTATTCTCTCCAGTAAGAAAACTGAGATTTAGCACAGCAATTAAAAGTTATTAAATAGTCTAATGAGTTGTTATGGATCATAACAAATTATAACAGATCTATTGTATTTATCATGGAAATTTGGAATCCATGACACCAGTATGAACTGATTACTTGTAATTTGATCTCACCTATGCCATAATAAAGGAGAGCTGCAGCGACAAAGTTTGGGAAATTGGTGCAAAGGTAATTTTTTTTCTTTGTTAAACAGTCTGGTGTAAATCTTGCTTCTGGTATCAAGGGAACCTTTATAATGTTCCTTAAAATTAAATCTAATTTTATCTACATGGTTGGGTAAAATGTCAGACGTACTATAGGTAACAAAAAGTTTCTGGATTATCATATTTAATGTACCAACAATAATATCAATTTATAAAAATGTAAAAAAGTAGTAGTTTTTCTCTTACAACAAATACCAGTGGAGCAATACTGAAAAACCTGTGTACTGTGTTACTGTCTATAGAAGACTAAAAAGCTCTTACAGTACAAAAATATCTCATTGAAGAAAATATGCCAAAAATGTTTTACATTGTATAAGCTTGAAAGTAACTAAGATTGCCAAAATAAGAAACTCTATGCAGTACAAATATAAAGAATGTATAAAACAATATTCACTTGACAATACAAAAAAAGCTCAATACACGAGTCTATTTATCATTGTCTATATCCTCGGCCTTGCCTGTTTCTGGTCCACTGTCTGCTCCTTCAGACACGTTGTCATTTTGTAAATTCTTTTCTTGTATCCTCTTCTCAACTTTAGTGATTCTTTGTTTAAGTTTTAGTTGTGTGGAATTGTAATCAGCTAGTAGTCTGGCAAACCTTGTCTGTAAACTGTCAAAAGCAGTTTCCAACTTCTCCACTTTTTCTTCTATGTCTTTAGGATCTGACCCAGCCTTTGCTGCTTCCTCATCAATTAGGCCATCCTTCATTAAGATCTGTCTACCTTTTTCTTCAAGCACTGTTTTAGCCTCTGGGTACTCTGTGAGAGCCTCCATTAAATCATCCTTGGATAAACAGAACAAATCAGAATAACCAATGCTTCGAATGTTAGCTGTCCTTCTGTTCCCTGATTTGCTTCCTTTGATATTCAGTATGCTGATTTCTCCAAAATAACTTCCATCGCTAAGGACTACAAACTGTGTCACACCATCATCTGCCACCACAGCCAGCTTACCTTCTTTAATTATATACATTTCACGTCCAATATCTCCTTTTCGACATATATAATCACCAGGGCTGAACACTTGAGGCCTTAGTTTAAGAACTAATTCCACTAGTAATCCAGCTTCACAGTCTTGAAAGATTCTAACTTTCTTTAAAGTGTCCAAATGGACATTAATTGCAATCTCTGCTTTCAATTTGTCTGGTAGGCTCTTTAGGACTTCTTTTTCATCCATTGTTTTCTTGTTTGTCCACAGATAATCAAACCACTTTATTACCCTGGCTTCTAAATCTTTTGATACATTACGAAATTGCATATATTGCTTTATAGAGTCAATTTTGGACTGAAAATCTGCTCTTGATGCATTCATATTTGAAATCATAGATCCCACATTACCAACAATGGTGGCAAATATCAGCACACCAATTAAGAAGTCAAACACTACAAAGAGGAATTCTATATCCTTGACTGGAGGTGGTGTCTCACCAATAGTGGTAAGAGTGAGGGTTGACCAGTAAAGACTGTAAATATATTTCCGTGCAAGGCGGCCATATTCTGGATGAGAATTATTAGGGTAGACCCATGTGTCTGTTCCAAACCCAATGGCTTTAGAAATTGCAAAGTAAATGCATGCATTCCAATGTATAATAATCAAAATATAAAGAACAAGGTTTCCTATGCGGAACATATTAGGATAGTTGGTTCTAGTTTCAGTGCGATCAAAGAACTCAAACATTCTAGCAAAGCGTAATAGGCGGTTAAAACGTAGTTCTGGGTAATTAAAACCTACTTTGAAGTAGGCCAAGTCAGTTGGCAACAGTGAAAACATATCAAGCTTAAACTGCAAAGTCTTCATGTAATATTCTTTTAACTTCTTAGCATCTTTCACAAGCAAGCCTTGCTCAAGGAAACCTGAAAAATATGTAAAGTGTATGTAAGTATTAATTTTACGTTTTATGTATTCGAAGGCCTGACAGCTACTGCATACACAGTGGAGGGGACCAGTTTGTCACATGATGCAATATTCATGAGAATGAAGCCTGTCAAACTGCAGAAACATTATGCTTAAACTTTTAGGCTCAGTGTACACATTTTTGTATCCTGTTGAAAGGTACTTTTTTCAAGATTAAAAAAAAAGATACTATCTATTGCAGCATGCAACATGATGGCAAACTACTGCCATTAACTTGTATTGTGTGAAAATAGGATCTTTTAAAAGGATGCAAAATGTGAAAGGTTTTACTGGTACTAAATTATATCAGTTCTTAAGAAGCTTTCAGTGTAAGGACCTTACATATGGTAGCCTGCATCTTAGCTTCCTGGACCCCCATGAGTATGGTCTGATGGAGAGAGGATTAGGTTTATAATACACAAAACCTGAATTTTTAGGTCTTAATAAAAGGTGTACTCAAAATGGATACTTCCATCAGAATGGAGTATTTTTAAAACTCAGTTTTCATAGAAAACATTGTTTTTAGAACTTATGTCTGTTTTTCTTAATTTTGGAAGGAATTTTGAAATGTTATCTGAAGAGTAATCTATGTGATAATAGTAGATGTAGATTTGGGATGACAGTATGACAGCTCTATTGTTCTCTTAATAGGCCTAGATAAAGATGTTCACAGAAGAGAATTTTATTGATTAGCCTAATGCTCTGAGGACACCTTAACCCGAGTAGATAATTGATGCGATCGAAGGATGAATGAGGTGTTATTAGAGGCGTGAAAGGTGTGAAAAGGGTGTGTTAAAAAGGTGTGTAAAGACCCTTTGTTCCACCTTCTTTACCAGTGTACTTAACTACTCATCTGTATATGAATTAAAAGTACTTTTCATCCAGAATAAAGTAACAGATTGCGAAATGAAAATTATCATTATATTCAGTGGAGCTAGCTCCACAAGACAGTGGGGGAGATTTATCAGTCCCTTTATGCCTGAAAAATGGCGTTAAAAAGTTGCAGATGCGACTTTTAAAAAAAACTGTTGCATCTCCCTTTTTTCGGCATTCTCACCACCTTTCTAAAAGGAGATGTGGCAAGAGTGGGTAAGGTGGCGTGGCCAGCCGCAGTGACAAATTTATCTTCATTTACATCAGTTTTACGGCATAAACGAAGACAGGAATCTACAGCAGCTCTGATATTTCTGATATTTCTGGTTAGCCGCATGGACTGCAGGAGGATGTGCCAAATTTATGACAAGGCATGCGCCTCGACATAAATTAGGCACATCCTCTGGTAGCGCAGGGGATTTCAAGACAGGGGCAGAAAGCGCCAGTCTTTATAAATCTCCCCCATTGTGCCCAGTTTAACAGTGAATTTCCTGGTGATAGACTCCCTTTAAAAAGCCAGAACAGGAAGTAGAATACATAGAGTGACTTTAAAAAGGTTATGCAGAAAACCATCCACTCGTGTTTTACAAAAAAATTACCTAAAATATTCACATATAAGTTATTAATATGTGATAAAATTTAGAGGTGTCCCTTTAAGGATTTTAACAGAGATCATATACGTAGAATTCTAGAAACATTTATATCTGGTTATATAGGGCATCTGGCTGATGTAATGACAGAGTAATAAGATGGCATACAAAAAGGGGAAACACTTGTAGAAGTCATTAAGTACTCTAGGAGAGGAAGACAGTGGATCACTCACTTATGTCGCTCTCCTAAAATCATCAAGAATTGGTATATTTAATCTCTTTAATCTATTTATCATTGAACAGTCTAAAAGAAACCTCGAAAGACAGACACTGGCATTGCTGATCTTGGAATAACTTACCTGTTCTAAACCTGACAACTATATCCATGATGTATAAAAAATCTGCACTGTAATCCAGGACCATCCACAGGATAATGTTATTGTTCTGCAGTTCATCAAAACAGGCTCTTTGAAACACAAAAAAATCCAGTTGTCATTCTGTATACCTGGACAATTTAATGAGGTTGATATCGATGACAGAGAGGGTGTTTGCTCTCCTTACCTGCACACCAGAAAGCACCAGTTATACAGCACAGGTACAGAGATGATTGATAGCCATCTGTAGTAGAAGTTACTGGCTGGATCAATCACAAATATTTCTTTTTTCTTTCTAGAATTAAAAAATATATGTATCATGACTACATGAAGAAGAAAGCTCTGCCACCAGCATTAGCAATGGGACAACTGCAGTGATTTTTTTTCCTAAAAAACAAACAAATGACTGTTAGAAATCTGATTAAAATAAAACAAAGTAGCCAGTATTCCACATAGCAAGTATTTTTGGAAGGAAGTTAGCTAAGTACTCTGTCCTTGCTTCTGCGTTTCTTCTTCTCTTCCACTGTCCACCCTTTATGGGATCTGTTGAAATACATGGTAGGTAATTCTTCTGACTAAATGGGAAAGCAGCCTCAAAGGGGTATTCCAGCATTTTCATGGCTCCCTTTACCCTACAAAACCTAATGGATAAAATGAATACAGCTCTCTTAAGGAGGACCTGTAACCTCTCAACTGCTTGCATTCCCCATGTACAGGTGAACCTCAATAAATTAGAATACCATCCAAAAGTTAATTTATTTAGCAATTCACTTCAAAAAGTGAAACTCATATATAGATTTATTACACACAGAGTGATCTAATTCAAGCGTTTATTTATTTTAATGTAGATGATTATGGTTTATAGCTAATGAAAACCCAAAAGTCAGTATCTCAGAAAATTAGAATATTATATAAGAGCAATTAAAACATTACAGTGCATTCAGAAAGTCTTCAGACCATTTCACTTTTTTTCCACATTTTGTTATATTGCGGCTTTGTGCTAAAATGAAAAATGTATGTTTTTTCCCCATCGTTCTACACTCAATACCCCATAATGGCAAAGTGAAAAGAGAAAGTTCTAAATATTTACTAATTTATTTAGAAGGAAAACTATTTCATTTACATAAATATTCAGACCTTTTACTCAATACTTTGTTGAAGTACCTTTGGCAGTCATTACATGGGGACCATTGGTGGACACCCATTTTCAGGTGATTTTCATCTCCAGAGATGTTTGATTGGGGTCAAGTCAGAGGACTGCCTGGGCCACTCAAGGACATTCACTGAATTTTCCTAAGCCATTCCTGTGTTGTCTTGCTTGTTTGCTTAGGGTACTTTCACATTAGGGCTCTTTCACACCTGCGTTATTGTCTTCCGGCATAGAGTTCCGTCGTCGGGACTCTATGCCGGAAGAATACTGATCAGGATTATCCTAATGCATTCTGAATGGAGAGAAATCCGTTCAGGATGCATCAGGATGTCTTCAGTTCCGGTACAGAACGTTTTTTGGCCGGAGAAAATACCGCAGCATGCTGCGCTTTTTGCTCCGGCCAAAAATCCTGAAGACTTGCCGCAAGGCCGGATCCGGGATCAATGCCCATTGAAAGGCATTGATCCGGACCCGGCCTTAAGCTAAACGTCGTTTCGGCGCATTGCCGGACCCGACATTTAGCTTTTTCAGAGTGGTTACCATGGCTGCCGGGACGCTAAAGTCCTGACAGCCATGGTAAGTGTAGCGGGGAGCGGGGGAGCAGCATACTTACCGTCCGTGCGGCTCCCCGGGCGCTCCAGAGTGACGTCAGGGCGCCCCAAGCGCATGGATCACGTGATCACATGGATCACGTCATCCATGCGCATGGGGCGCTCTGACGTCATTTTGGAGCGCCCGGGGAGCCGCACGGACTGTAAGTATACCGCTCCCCCGCTCCCCGCTCCTACTATGGCAACCAGGACTTTAATAGCGTCCTGGGTGCCATAGTAACACTGAAAGCATTTGGAAGACGGTTCCGTCTTCAAATGCTTTCAGTACACTTGCGTTGTTACGGATCCGGCAGGCACCTCCGGCAACGGAAGTGCATGCCGGATCCCAACAACGCAAGTGTGAAAGAGGCCTTAGCGGTTTTCTTTTCCGGCCTAGAGTTCCGTCACAGGGGCTCTATACCGGAAAATAACTGATCAGTTTTATCCTAATGCATTCTGAATGGAGAGTAATCCGTTCAGGATGCATCAGGATGTCTTCAGTTCAGTCATTTTGACTGATCAGGCAAAAGAGAAAACCGCAGCATGCTACGGTTTTATCTCCCGCGAAAAAAACTGAAGACTTGCCTGAATGCCGGATCCGGCATTTTTTTCCATAGGAATGTATTAGTGCCGGATCTGGCATTCAAAATACCGGAATGCCGGATCCGTCCTTCCGGTCTGCGCATGCGCAGACCTTTAAAAATGAGAAAAAAAGAAATACCGGTTCCGTTTTGCCTGATGACACCGGAAAAACGGATCCGGTATTGCAATGCATTTTTCAAACTGATCAGGCATTTTTCAGACTGATCAGGATCCTGATCAGTCTGAAAAATGCCTGATCAGTCAGAAAAAATGACATGCGTTTGCAAACAGTTTGCCTGATCACGCAAGTGTGAAAGTACCCTAAGGGTCATTGTCTTGTTGGAAGGTAAACCTTCAGCACAGTCTAAGGTCCTGAGCACACAGGATCAGATTTTTATTAAGAATCTCTCTGTACTTTGCTCCATTCAGCTTTCCCTGTTCCAGCCACTGAAATATACCCCCACAGCATGATGCTGTCACCACCATGTTTCACTGTAGGGATACTATTTGGCAGTGCCTGGTTTTCTCCAGACATTACACTTAGAATTGAGGACAAAAAGTTTAATCTTGGTTTCATAAGACCAGAAAATCTTGTTTCTCACAGTCTGAGAGTCCCGTACCTTTTTTTTGCAAACTCCAGACAGCCTTCCATGTGTCTGTTGCTGAGGAAAGGCTTCATTCTGGCCACTCTGCCATAAAGCCCAGATTGGTAGAGTGCTGCAGTGTTGGGTTGGTTGAGCTACTGAAAGTTTCTTCCATCTGCACACAGGACCTTTGGAGCTAAGCTAGAGTGACCATTAGGTTCTTGGTCACTTCTCTTGCTAAGGCCCTTCTTCCCCAATGAATTAGTTTGGTGGGGTGGCCAGCTCTAGGAAGAGTCCTGGTTGTTCCAAACTTCTTTTATTTAAGAATTATGGAAGCCACTGTGCTTTTGGGAACTTTCAGTGCAGCAGATTTTTTTTGCACTCTTCTCTGAATCTGGGCCTCCACACAATCATGTCTCTGAGCTCTACAGGCAGTTCTTTCCTGCTCATGGTTTGGTTTTTGCTTTGATATGAATTGTCAGCTATGAGATCTTAGGGGTTTATCTATCCAAATCATGCCTAGTGAAATGAATATACCACAGGTGAACTTGAATCAAGGTGTAGAAACATCTCAAAGATAATCAAGAGAAATAGGAGGCCCCCAGAACTACATTTAAACGTCATAGCAAAAGGGTCTGAATGCTAATGTCCATGTGAAATTTTTGTTTTTCCTTTTTAATAAATTAGCAAAAATTTCTAAAATTTTGTTTTCTTTACATTTCAGATTAAAGGGGTTCTCTGGCCCCTACTTGAAAATTGCCCATCTTCATTACCTGTGGAGGGAAGGTTATTACACCAATACTTACCCTCAACAGCGCAGCCCTTCCTATGATTCTCTTCACTGTCACGTTACCGCTCCTAAAGCATTTTCAAGTCTTCCGGTCCAGCGCCGTCTTCTTCTTTTCCTGCCTGAGGCAGGAGACGGAACGTCATCACTGACGTCACCGCCTCCTGCCGGCCTCCCTCGGTCCCATCGCTTGCATACTACTGCGCATGCGCCAGGACCGCCGGCCGTCTTCTGAGTGTACAGACTTCTATGTGAAGCCTGTACTGACTATTGTACAGCGCAATGTAAGCGCTGTACATGAGTGACAGCATAGCGATCAGCCACAGAGGCTGATCTCTATGCTGTGGACGTCATTGGGGGAGCTGTGGATGGCACATGGGGGGCACTGTGGATGTCATTAGGGGCACTATGGATGGCACATGGGCACTTTGGGGGCACTGTGTATGGCACATGGGGGCACTGTGGATGTTACAAGGGGGCAATGGATGGCACAAAGGGGCACTGGATGGCACAAGGGGGCACTGGATGGCACAATGAGGGCACTGTAGATAGGGGCGCTGTAGATGTCATTGTTATGGGGCACTGTGGATGGCACTGTTATGGGGCACTGTGGATGTCACTGTTATGGGGCACTGTGGATGTCACTGTTATGGGGGCACTGTGGATGTCACTGTTATGGGGGCACTGTGGATGTCACTGTTATGGGGGCACCGTGGACATCACTGTTATGGGGGCACTGTGGATGTCACTGTTATGGGGGCACCATGGACATCACTGTTATGGGGCGCTGTAGATGTCATTGTTATGGGGGCGCTGTAGATGTCATTGTGATGGGGGCGCTGTGGATGTCATTGTTATGGGGCACTACGGATGTCATTGTTATGGGGGCACCGTGGACGTCACTGTTATGGGCGCTCAGTATAAGTGATAGGGCTCGTGCACAGAACCGTTTCGGTTTTGCGGTCTGCAATTTTGCGGATCCACTAAATAAGGTTACTGTCCATGTGCGATTCACATTTTTTTTGCAGTCCCATTGAGTTCTATGGGTTTTAGATCTGCATTATGAGGACCAGAATAGGCCATGTTCTATCTTTCGCAGAACTGACATACGGATGTGGAAAGCACATGGACGTCATCGATATGTTTTTTACATCCGTATGTCAGTTCCAGTAAAGACAGAACATTTCCTATTCTGGTCTTGAAAATGAGGACCTCAAATCCATAGAACTCAATGGGACTGTAAAAAATGTGGATTGCAAAATGTATACGGTTGTGTGCATAAAGGTTTAGATACACAGCTCAGCAGGTTTTATGATACAAAATGGAAATAGATACACAGCTCAGCAGGCTGTATCATATAAAATGGGATTAGATACACACTTCAGCAGGCAGTATCGCACACAACAGGCTCTGTATCAGACACACATACATGTTAGGATTAGATACAGATGTGTTTGAACATGCTTGCTGCTTCCAGCTGTTTATTACACTCTGGAGATGGTGAGGGAAGAGCCTGTGGACGGTCAGTGATGGGATTTAGATACTGAGTGGGAAGTAGATTCATGTCTGGGTCTAACAAGCTCGGACATGAAAAACAGGTATAGGGGGCATATGTATGCATGGTGTTAGGAGCACATAAAAAGAATTTTGATTTTGCGACCGGACAACCTCTTTAACCACTACAATGTAGCATATACATTGTTTTCAGTTTATTTGCTATACAATGCAAGTGCAATCATATTTGTATGTGTATTTTTAAATTTATGTAATATTTTAAAACATTCATTCTGAAAAATACTGAGGGGTTTTTTTATGCATAAAGGGTAAATATTGTGTCAATGTTTGGCCCTTGAGAAACAACCAGGCAAATTAAAAATCATTGACAATCATTTGTCTATATCCAATTCCCAACAAACACGGCCAGCAAATAAATCTGCAGCAGCACAGCTCTCAGTACTTACTCATTTTCCTTTTTATCATCCTTTTTATCATCCTTTTTATCATCTTTTTTATCATCCTTTTTATCATCATTTTTTGCATCCTTTTTGTCCTCCTTTTTTTGCTCTTTGTTCTCATTGGCAGCATTCTGATCGTTCTTTTTGCTGTTTAATGCATTCACATGGAGAGTGGAAAGAGGCTTTTCAGAGAAGAGAATAGCACAGCCACAAGAGCAAGCAGCCTAATTGCTGATGAATGAATTTGTGACCATTTTCCAGACATTATTCAGATTGTAAATTTTAAATAACTGGATTATGTAAGTGACTCGTGTGATGCAGAAATATTGCACATTCAGTAACGGAGGGAAATTACATTATTATGCTGCTTGAAATGATATGTTAGCTTGACGTGAGAGTAAGCGCTCATTGTCCATGGTCTTCCGCTTCCCCCCTCTTGCCGCTACCTGCTGCTGCCTGAGGCGATCGCCTCACCTGGCCTCATTGGTGGTGCACCCCTGTTTGTGTGTCTGCGCCAAATTTATGAAATGGTGCAGCTTAATAATATATCTGGTGTGAGTGCAATAGTAAAAGTGCCATAATCCAGGTCTAATCTCACTTTTAGCTCTGTGAAAAGTGGCAAGGATCACACAATGTTGCAAATTTAACCAAATGTTGCAGAAAATGTTGCAGTTCCTATGACTTGTGACTTTTTTAGACCACAAAACTGATGCAACTGATTTGATGTTCCCCTTAGACCTAACTTGTTCTATGTACCTGGCACTCATACAGAATAGAGGATCAATTTCATTATAATGGAGCACAGAAGTGAGGCCTAGAATTTGCAGATAAACCAATGTTCTTTGTGTCATAATTATTGCAATACCGACATCTTTTCAAATGTCATAATAATATGTATGTTTCCGTCTTATGCTCTAATGCTTGACTCCTCCTATTTAAGTGATCCTCCACCTGTCATAAATATTTACTGAATGCAGAGGAATTTTTTAACAAAAATCTCCAAGAAGACATTCTATACAGTTTACCAATGTTCCATTGTCTCTCCTGCATTAAAAGGAGGAGGCAGCGACGCTCATAGGAGCATCGTAATCTCCTTAAATAGCTGATTGGAATGGGAGCCAGGAGTCCTTCCCCCACTGATATCATATTGATTACCTATCGGATGATAGGTCATCAGTATAGTAGACCTGGAAAATACCTTTAAAGTGTTCTTTTTTATTTTATTTTTTTGAAATAGTGACCAAGGACTGTTTATGATATTACAAATCAGCTTTTTTCACTTTAATCGGAATGTGCTGCAATACCAGACAAAACCCATGCATAAAAGAGTGGTGCTGCTAGTGGCCAAAATGCTAACCATTTTTTTTTCTAATCCTGGAGAACAACTTTAAAGTGTAACCGTCATGTTTTCATAAAAAGAAATCTATTTTAGCATATGTTACTGCTGCAGCAGCATTATGCATAAAGCAATCTTTAGTTTCTTCACATACCACTGTTTTCCTTAAGTTTTTCCCTTAGTTACGGCTGTTTAAACATTTACAATATGAGGACCTTCTCAAGATGGCTCCTCTGACAGTTCTCTGAGGCCAAAACTGCTTTCCCTCACTTCCCATACACACATGCTGTAGCCAGCAGCAACCGGCCAGCCAATCAGATTGGATTACTGAGAGACATGCCTCCTCACTCTGAAACCTAATGCAGGCATGCAGTGTGAAGGACTGACCCTCTGTCTTCCTGACATAGCAACTATCTTTTAAGGGAACGGTGGAAAGGGACAGAGGACATTAATGAAAGCTGTTACTATAAGGTAATTACAAATCTTTTGACAATCATTGACAGACTAACTCAGGTATACATGCCTGGCTCCAATAAACTAGCAAATAAATAAGGATATTGTCAAAGGCTGTCACGGCCATATTGTTGTTTGAAAGTGACACGGTTGCCGTGCAGACTGGTTGCCGGTGGCAACGTGTTGTTATCGGTTTTCACGTGCATTTCCCCTTTAAGGTGTGTCTCCCTGCTGTTTGGTGAGCGAGGGGTTAAGCCTCTAGCTAGTATGGATTTAGGTGTGTCCTAGGTGTGGCCACTAGCTTGACTTTATCTGTGGCTTCCTGGCTGGGGGAAGTGGTACTCCAGCCTTGTTTGGTGTTGGAGCTCTGCTCCTTTCCTGGGTGATTCTGCCCAGTCCTTGAGGGCCACCTTTTTGGACATAAATTTCCTTCCTTTTGTATGCTACTTATACCCTACCTCACTTGTTGTATGTTAGGTGTGGGTTTATGTTCAGGGTGTGTTGTATGTCTTGATTGTTGTTGCATGTCTGGGCTGTTGTTGGTGTTTGTCCCTGCATGTATATAAGACGTTTTCCCTGTGTGTTGTGTCCTCCGGAAGGGGGTTGGTTTTCCGGAGGGGTGAACCACTAGCCTGTATGCAGCGCTGCCTGGGGCTGCCATGCACCTTGCAGCATGGGGGTCCTGGCAGAGTCTGGTCTGCTGGATACCTCTGTGAGTTGCGTCCTGTTTGGTATTAGGGCTCCTGTACATATGCATGGGTTCCATTAGTGGAGACTTCGGCAGGTAAATGTGTTGTCTTGTGTTCTTACCTGCCGATCCTCTTGCTTTGTATTGTCTCTCCTTTTCCCTGCTACTAGGCCTTTTGAGACTCCTGTTCTTCCGTGTCCTGGAAGAACAGGGCGCCTCTCCTCAGCTCCTTTGTGAGGGATTCTCAGGGCGACTCAGGGCCTCAGGTCTCCAGGGTATGAGCCGTACTATCATCCACGTCCGCTCATACGGTGAGGAGTTAGGGAGAAAATTAGGGATGCTATAGGAGGTGACCTGCTTCCTTTTTTCTGTTTTCTTGGCCTAGCAGCTATCCCTTATCCTTTACATTGTACGGTGGGGGGTTTCCCCCACTCCTCACCGTGACAGAGGCATATTGCCATTTGCCAGGTTCACCACTTCATCAGTGGTCATTTAAAAAACTGTCATCTGTGGTACCTCCACAAATGAAGTTTGGGTACTCTACAGTAAGTGCTGATAGCGTATCAGCAACACTGGCCATCAACTCTTCTGTCAACTAGCAGACAGAAACCCATCCTATACATATGAAAGAGGTAAAAACTCCATGGTCTTGCTGCAGAAATTACCCCATTCAAATGTTCAGAACAAATATCTACCACGTGTGCCATGTAAAACCTGATGAGACACCTTCTAGAGAGAAACATGTAGGTGCTGCCTGGTATACAGAGCATAGGAAAATGTAAAGTTATTTTGGAGACTCTAAGGAACTATCTAATGAATGCTTACCATGGAGAACTCCTGTTCTTACCAGAGCTTCCAACTTAAATCAGTCAGTAGGAGTCAATGTATGTTGTCTGACTGTGAAATCAGTGCCTACTTTTATTAGACAAGCAGAGTATGCTGAAATTCCTGGTCTTATATCTGCCACAGAGATTAGGCTGATAGTTGGGGTTGTAATCTATGGATTTTAATGGTGACCCTTGTGGTTAATGTGGACTGATGATAATTGTATTTTTAAAAAGATTATGGTTAAGTATGTGGATCGCAGGGTTACCTGAATGACTGGATGACGGGCACAATTCATACAAGCAAAAGAATACAATAAAATAGAGAGGATGACACAAGGGTCATGATACAGGGAGGTTGGGAACACAACATTGACTGATCATAGAAGTGGTAACTGGGATTCTACACTACCATTTTCTACATAAAAGCTGTCAGAATAAAATCACAATTCACCACAACTAAGGACTCTAAGGGATTCTCTTCTACGGATAACTTACTCATCAGTATTGTTGCTGTTGTTGACATTAAACTCGGCAAGAGCCCAATGACTGAAATAACATTAAATCATAAAATACTCATAAACAAGTTACTTCTTAGTACAAAATAAAATAGTACATTTAATATTTATTGCTAGAGTGACTGGTCATTGGGTCTTTGTGATTTGGGTTTGTAGACTGAAGTAGAAGGGCTAACACAGGTAAATGATGTCACCAGCTCTGACCATTTGTGCCAAGAGGAGATTTTCCTGACATCTAGGATAAGATGCTAGCAACTAGAGATAAGCAAATTGAATCCCACGAAGTAGAATTCGATCCGAATTACAGGATAAATTTGATTTGCCTAGAAGCCAAATTTCCTCGTGCTTCGTGCCAGCGAATCTATTAAACCTGAAATAGTATAAAAAAACAAAAAATTCTAACTTACCTCCTCCATTTGTTTGCAATGTCGTGATGACGTAATCTCGCGCTGCACAAGATTTCAGCCGAGATCTTGAAGCAAAATGGCGTCGGCCGGCCCGTTGCGAGCAAATGGAGGCGGTAAGTTTGCGAGCAAATGGAGGCAGCATCTGAGGGGTACAATGACGGGGGCGGCGCTATTGCAGCTCCCTGTCATTGCACCCGCTACTTACAAAAAAATGCGCTTCGTGACTAAGTAATTCTTCACGAAGCGAATTATTTTATTTTTTTAATTCAGCGAATCAGCCGAATCGAACATCTCTAGCAACCTTCTTAGAGGAGGCAGTTTAAACTACTACTTCCCACTAGGAAGGTTTTTAGCTACTGACATGAACCTCTCGGGCCCTAGTGTACCTCTACACAATAATAATTATTTTTATTTGGGGTGTATTATGATGAAAAACAGTCCATGCCAATGGAAATTCATTCTAATGGTCAACCTGAACTTGGACCTGGGTAGCCAATGAGTAACCCCTGTGAATAAGCATTTAATAAGCTATTAAATGAAAAATACACTGCAGCAATCCACATGAATTATATGTGCAATGATTCCAAAAACCTTGTGATTGTTGCAGATATTTTGCATTGTGTGTCTTTTACTAACCAGCAAATCAATTGAGGAAAACTGACACAGATATGGCCAGCTTTAGATCCAAGTCACATGGGTATTTTTTATTAGACTACATGCTAATGTCTCATGCAGCCCGGCAGTCCATAGAGTATTCTCAGAACCTCAGAACATCTGAACTGTTACCCTACACATTACCCATTTTGTAAGTGTAAGGCCTCTTTCAGACGGGCGTTGTGGGAAAATGTGCAGGTGCGTTGCGGGAACATGCGTGATTTTTCCGCGCGAGTGCAAAACATTGTAATGCGTTTTGCACTTGCGTGAGAAGAATCGCGCATGTTTGGTACCCAAACCCGAACTTCTTCACAGCAGTTCGGGCTTGGGATCGGTGTTCTGTAGATTGTATTATTTTCCCTTATAACATATTTATAAGGGAAAATAATAGCATTCTGAATACAGAATGCATAGTAAAATAGCACTGGAGGGGTTAAAGAAAAAAATATATATTTTTAACTCACCTTAGTCTACTTGATCGCGCAGCCCGGCATCTCCTTCTGTCTCCTTTGCTGAACAGGACCTGTGATGAGCATTCATTGCAGGAACATGACCTGTGGTGACGTCACTCTGGTCATCACATGATCCATCACCATGGTAAAAGATCATGTGATGGATCATGTGATGACCGGAGTGACGTCACCACAGGTCCTGTTCAGCAAAGGAGACAGAAGGAGATGCCGGGCTGCGCGATCAAGTGGACTAAGGTGAGTTAAATATATATAAAAAAAATGTAACCCCTCCAGCGCTATTTTACTATGCATTCTGTATTCAGAATGCTATTATTTTCCCTTATAACCATGTTATAAGGGAAAATAATAATGATCGGGTCTCCATCCCGATCGTCTCCTAGCAACCGTGTGTGAAAATCGCACCGCATCCGCACTTGCTTGCGGGTGCTTGCGATTTTCACGCAACCCCATTCACTTCTATAGGGCCTGCGTTGCGTGAAAATATAGAGCATGCTGCGATTTTCACGCAACGCACAAGTGATGCGTGAAAATCACCGTTCATGTGAACAGCCCCATAGAAATGAATGGGTCGGTATTCAGTGCGGGTGCAATGCGTTCAACTCACGCATCGCATCCGCGCGGAATACTCGCCCATGTGAAAGGGGCCTTATAGTCTTACAAGAAAACATGTCACCTCTCTTGACATGTCAGTTTCAGTGACTACTTCTGTACCCCATGAAATCATGAGTCAGTGGCATCTTTTCTTAGATCTCACCGTTGTGGTGTTCCACTGTTGTTCCTACTAGAAATTCATGAATAGAGTGACAACTGGATATTACCATTTTCATTGTCAAAGGGGTCTGTCACTGGTAAAACCCAGTTCTCAATTTAGTCATAAATTTCTTGGAGTAATAGCAGGAGCAGCACAACACAGATTTGTAAGGCACGATGCTCTAGAATTGTTATATTATGGGGAATACAAGCATTCAATAAGCAAAAGACAACAGAAGAAGTGTCATGTCCTCTTTTAAAGGATACCAAGCAAGGTTTTATGGATATGCAAAATGATGATCTCTAATGGACACACAGCGAGTGGAGTTGTCATGCGCCCACCTCATCAGCATGGATATTAATCAATGTTTAGTTAATGGCTTTCTTTTGCCTTATCATTTCCCAAGACTGGTGTCTGCAAAATGTGTAGATAATAGTTGTATTGCCCTGTGTCATAGAGGCAATATATTGCATTTATAGCCATTATAACCAAAAGCCTCACTGCAGCGCAGTAAGGGGAAGCTGAGCGCATCAGGGCAGAGGAAGCATAACCGAAGCCTGAGGAGGTGAGTAAACCACTGGACTCAAGGTATGAACTCTTCCACTAGCCAAATCCATCACAGACCTGATCATTACCGCCATCCTGGACCATTAGAGGAGTAAGCATCAACCCCCTCCATTACCCCAGACCACCAGGGCAGCAGACACTACCCCTCCATTACAGGAGACATTAAGCCCTTCATTATTTTAGAAGTTGGGGAGCAGGCTTTAAACACCTGTTTCCCTAGATCATCACAGATGCAGGTATTACCCTCTATTACCCTAGACCACATTTGAAGATGGAAATTAATCCCTTCTACTACCTAGACCATTAGAGAAACTGTCCAAGGGGTTATCCCACTTTGCATTTTCATACTTACCTGCTGCCAGCACGCCGTTCACTTCTGGATTCTGGCTGGGGGCGGGCTTCAATCTGATTGAAGTCTTCTCCAGGGCCGGCCGCGCGCTGGACTGAAAGCGCACGCCGCGCGCATGCGCCATGGTGTCTTATTCCTGGCCAGTATAGTACAGAGCCGGCGTGCGCGTTCGTGGCTCTGTTACTATTCTGGCCAGGAAGAAGTCACCATCGCGCATGTGCGGCGGCGTGCGCGTTCAGGACAGCGAGCAGCCCGGCTGGGAGAAAAGAAGGAGTCTTTTGCGCAAGCGCGGCCACCGGGATTCCGGAGAAGATCGGTGGCCGTAACCAGGGGAGACGAATGACAACATGAGGTAAGTTGGATGTCGTATATCTGGACTTCTCCAAAGCATTTGACACTGTACCGCATAAAGGTTAGTATATAAAATGAGAATGCTCGGACTGGAGAAAACATCTGTATGTGGGTAAGTAACTGGCTGAGTGATAGAAAACAGAGGGTGGTTATTAACGGTACACATTCAGATTGGGTCACTGTCACTAGTGGGGTACCTCAGGGGTCAGTATTGGGCCCTATTCTCTTCAATATATTTATTAATGATCTTGTAGAAGGCTTGCATAGTAAGTATCAATTTTCGCAGATGACACTAAAACTGTGTAAAGTAATTTTACACTGAAGAGGACAGTACACTACTACAGAGGGATCTGGATAGATTGGGAGGCTTGGGCAGATAAGTGGCAGATGAGGTTTAACACTGATAAATGTAAGGTTATGCACATGGGAAGGAAAAATGCAAGTCACCCGTACATACTAAATGGTAAAACCACTCGGTAACACTGACATGGAAAAGGATCTAGGAATTTTAATAAACAGCAAACTAAACAGCAAAAACCAGTGTCAGGCAGCTGCTGCCAAGGCCAACAAGATAATGGGTTGCATCAAAAGGGGCATAGATTCCGTGATATGAACATAGTCCTACCACTTTACAAATCGCTAGTCAGACCCACATGGAGTACTGTGTACAGTTTCTGGGCTCCTGTAAACAGGCAGACATAGCAGAGCTGGAGAGGGTTCAGAGGAGGGCAACTAAAGTAATAACTGGAATGGGGCAACTACAGTACCCTGAAAGATTATCAAAATTAGGGTTATTCACTTTAGAAAAAGACGACTGAGGGTGATCTAATTAATATGTATAAATATATCAGGGGTCAGTACAGAGATCTATCCATCAGCTATTTTCCCCAGGACTGTGACTGTGACGAGGGGACATCCTCTGCGTCTGGAGGAAAGAGGTTTGTACACAACAAGAAGAGGATTCTTTACGGTAAGAGCAGGGAGACTATGGAACTCTCTGCCTGAGGAGGTGGTGATGGTGAGTGCAATAAAGGAATTCAAGAGGGGCCTGGATGTGTTTCTAGAGCTTAATAATATTACAGGCTATAGATACTAGAGAGGGGTCGTTGATCCAGGGAGTTATTCTGATTGGAGTCGGGAAGACATTTTTTATTCCCCTAAAGTGGAGAAAATTGGCTTCTACCTCACAGGGTTTTTTGCCTTCCTCTGGATCAACTTGCAGGATAACAGGCCGAACTGGATGGACAAATGTCTTTTTTCGGCCTTATGTACTATGTTACTATGTTACTATGTTAAGTGGGGATGAATTTTCTCCTAAACGGTGGGAATGGGTTAATCAAATATAATTACGAAAATGATCACTGTCAAATCATTAACAGATTTAACAGTGATCATTATGATGGGAATACCCCTTTAATCCCTCCACTACCCTAGACCATCAGAGATGTTTGAAATTTGTTTCAACATTTCCTTTCTTTATTTTCTGCTTTCGGTGCCTTATATAGTCTAGTAAATCTTAGACTGGAATCACAGGTACAGTTTTTGACACTGTTTTTTTTCTAGCCAAACCAGAAGTGGATCTAGAAGGAAAACAAATATTTCTCCTCTCCTTTGTATCCACTCCTGTGTGTAGCTTAGGCTACTTGCACACTTGCGGCAGGACGGATCCGACAGGCTGTTCACCATGTCGGATCCGTCCTTCCGCTATTTCGCCGTGCCCCCGGGCCGCCGCTCCGTCCCCATTGACTATAATGGGGACGGGGGCGAGCTCCGGCGCAGCACGGCAGTGCACAGCGAAAGCCGCCGGACTAAAAAGTCCTGCATGTCCGACTTTTTAGTCCGGCGGCCTTTCGCGAAATAGCGGAAGGACGGATCCGACATGGTGAACAGCCTGTCGGATCCGTCCTGCCGCAAGTGTGAATGTAGCCTAAGAAAAGCTTATCTTAGAAGTAAAGGTTCTCTAGTTGATACTTATTACATGTAGTTTGTGCTTTGCATGTACCTGCCAGCATACCATCAAGACAGCAGCAGCCAAAACAGTTAATGTGTCTGACTGTCTGGTTTGGACATAATGTGCACATTACTTTTGTCTTAAGTCAAAATAGACCAAGATGAGTGTTTTTATACATGTCCTTTAGGCCTCATGCACACGACCGTTGTTTGCATCCGCGTCCGTTCCGTAATTTTTCACAGTTTAGCGGAGGTCCCATTCATTTCTATGGAGCTGTGAAAAAAAACTGATAGTCCTCCGTTTTTTCTCTGCGTCCGTGAACTGTGATTCCAATCCGTCAAAAAAATATAACCTGTCCTATTCTTGTCAGTGGAAAACGGAGGACGGACCCATTCAAGACAATGCGTCCATCAAAAAAAACGGATGCACAACTGGTATGTCATCCGTGTCCGCGTCTGTTTTTTTCTACAAGACCTTGGTGCAATAAAATTACACTTTTCATTAACCTTCCTTTTTTTTCCCGTCAGACAAAAAAAAAAGGAAGACACAAGGAAACACAACTGAAGCAAAATCGGACACTGACCACTGAAGCCAAATCACTGACAGTGAAAAAACACTGTCGTGTGCATGAGGCCCTAGGCTGAGTTTCCACATTCAGGTTTTTTATGCCGCTTTTGAACCCAAAGCTAGGATTGGATTCCAAAAGAGTAGACGTCTCACTCTTTTTGTTAGGCTACTTTCACATTAGCGTTTTTTACGGATCCGTTGTGGATCTGCAAAAACGCTTCCGTTACAAAAATACAACTGCATGCATCTGTCATGAACAGATCCGCTTGTATTATGTCTTCTATAGCCATGACGGATCGTTCTTGAACACCATTGAAAGTCAATGGGGGATGGATCCGTTTTGTATTGTGTCAGAGAAAACGGATCTGTCCCCATTGACTTCCATGGGGTGTCAGGATGGATCCGTCTTGCTCCGCACCACATCACGGACGGGGATGCAACTAATTGGACCGAAATGTATTTTAGTGCATTCCGTTTAGTTCCGTATTGTCCCATTTGACAATGAATGGGGACAAAACTGAAGCGTTTTCTTCCGCTATTGAGACCCTATGACGGATGTCAATAGCAGAATTGAAAACGCTAATGTAAAAGTAGCCTTATATGTGTTATC